>NC_072426.2:97986250-98332500 GCF_028878055.3 Symphalangus syndactylus
TTAGTAGTTGTAGGTGTAGGGAAATACACAGAAAAAAAGATTGGAAAGATACATAAGAAAATCTATAACAGCAGTCAACTCAGCGTAGTCTGATTATGGATGATGTTTTATTGTCTTCTTTGTACTCAGATATATTTTCCAAATTTTAACAATGGCTCTTCTTCCACTGAAGAATATTACTGAGGGCTAACCACTGGCCAAGCACCATCCAGGATGCTGGAGATATGTTGACCAAGACAGACAGGATCCCTGCCCACTCAGTGAAAGCAAATAGGAGAGACAGAGAATCAAACAAGCAATTGCAAACATGATTATTTTTGTGATTTAAAAGATACATATTTACAAAGCCTTTACTGTTACTACCTGAAGAGTCTACATATCTTTTCTGGGTCTTGAATACATCTGAAATCTCCCAATTTAGTGTTCATATCTTCCCCAGATTGGAAGCAAGCCCATAGCAGGTGCCTGGGGCTTCAGAGATGGTGATTTTCTTCTCCTGTGGTGGAGGTAGATTTCTGTTGGTAGTGAGATCCAAGCATCATGGTAGACTGTCTGCTGTGCTCTCCACTGTTGCTTTTGATTGAGTATTGCCCACAGCAGCAACTGAGGCCCTCTGCCTTTTGTCTCACTGACCTTCTGTGGAGTCTGTATGGACTGTGTTTGAACAGCCAGACTCATCAATCCCATCTGTAGCCCAAAACTTCTCCACTCCTGACTTTCCATCAGTCCCAAACATGAAGCAAAACTGCCATAAGTCATCCCTTTAAAGACCTATGATCTTTTCTAAAAATCATCTTTTTCCATATCTTCAAATATCTGGAGAACAGAAGAACACAGGAAAACTGTTGTAGGGGAGACAGTTTCCAAGGAAAATCCCTCTCTCTTCCACCCCCTTCCCCACTTTGTTCAGGAAATTCAACCCCTGGCTCACAAATAATATAAAAAATCACATTGTGTGTCTGAAAACTAATATGTGTAAATAACTATTTGAAGTTGAATTTTAGACCTCACTGGTAGGTAAAAGACATAGAAAATAAAATACAAGCTCAACTGATAGGTCACTACTTTAGATAAGAGAGCTTGTTTGTAAGGGTAAGCACTGGCCATCTGTCAGGCCAAACCCTAAAATAGTCTTTGACTCCTATGGCATGAACCAATGCAGCCCTTCCTCCAGGGAGGGCTCAGCAGGTAGGATCAATAAATGAAGCATCCAGTCATGAGGCAACCATCACCTCAGCTCAAGGAACAGCACAGCATTAGTGGTAGTAAATTAGTGTCAAAGCCCGATGGCTAGAGCAACAACTAGAATGTCCACCCAAGATGGGGCTGCGGAAAACCAGACAGGAATGCTGTCACCAACACAGAAGAGTGACCCTCCAACCTTAGCCTGTCCACTTCTCTGTCAGTCAACATAGCCCAGCAACCACCAGGCCATATAGGCAGAAGATGGCTTTGCTGTCACATAAACAACTGTATGTTTTTCCCTCACTGTGGGTACCCAGGGAAAGCTGTGGACAGTGGCATGCTCTCTACCTCCCTGTTTGCACTGTAACCTGCCAAATGGTAGATTTTAGGACTTGTCATTGGAACAGGAATTAATACGAAAACATCCAAAACTCCACGAAGCCTACTTACCCTATTCCTTAAACACTCTCCAAGAGGACCTTTCCCTCCCTAGCAACTTGGTAAGACATTTGTCACCCCAGCCTGAGGTCAAAGAAGAGCAGTTCTTCTCTTCTTCCTCAATTCATAGTCTCCCTCTCCTGGTTCCACCTCTAGTTGATCTGTCAGCCCCAGGTTCTCTGCTAGAGCACATTTATTTGTCCCCTACCCCTGACCAGCACAAAAAAAACCACTCAAAAGTAAAGGCAGCAAGAAAACCTCTAGCTTGTCAAAGGATTGTGGGGAGGAATGATATGGGGCTGTCATTCCATGAGCAGCTGGAACCAAGGACAATTGGTTATCTTACCACGCATGCTGTTCTCAGTGGGGCTGAGGCATGTCTGTGCCACGGGTAGGTGGTGAGTAGCTAAAATAGAGCATCCTCTTGACCGGGTGTGGTAGCTCACACCTGTAATCCCAGCTCTTTGGAAGGCCAAGGTGGGAGGATCACTTGAAGCCAGGAGTTCGAGACCAGCTTGGGCAACATAGCAAGACCCCATCTCTACTAAAAATTAAAATTAAAAAAAAATAGCCAGGCATGGCCGGGCATGACTGTAGTTCCAGCTACTCAGGGGGCTGAGGCAGGAGGATCACTTGAGCCCAGGAGGTCAAGGCTGCAGTGAGCTATTATCATACCACTGCACTGCAGCCTAGGTGATAGAGTGAGACTCAAAAAACTCCCTCCACTTTAAAAGTTAAAAGTACACCATGTGATAAAGAAAAACATGGATGTCTTTAAAAATCCTTTCTCTATGATTCTTTTCATAAAATTGGAACTTGAGAAGGAAAAGATTTTGGGGGGATAGGATGAGAGAACAGTAACTATTGAAGTATTTTACAGAAAGGAGAATGAGCAGATATTTGTGTTATTTTTAAGCCTAGAAAGAGAAATTAACAAGCTGTAGCAAGAAATCTACAGGTTAGAGAGAGAAGATGAACAAAGATAAATAACTAGATACTTTCACTTAGATAAATAACTAAGGAAGATACAAAATTACTTTTACCAAATAAGTGACACCACCCTGACTCCCTCCAACCCCACCCTACCCCGATTTACTCTAATCAGCCTGGAGTCATGAGAATATCTCATTCTGAGATGCAGTACAGTGCATAGGAAAAGACAGAAACGGACTCTTGGGCTTTACAGCCTTGATTTGAATCCTGCGTCTTCTATCAGTTGGACAAGTCACCTAAGCTGTCTGTGTCTCAGTTTCCTCATCTTTAAAATGGGAATATTGATAGTCCTCTCTCACAGGGTTGTCATGAAGATTGAATACAGTTGGTGCAGGTAAAGTGCTGAAAACAGTGCTTGTATGCAGCAAGCACTCAACACACCATTAACTATTATCACAGCATCACTACCATCAGGAAGGTCTTTCCCACTCAAGCTTTGCCCCAACTCGGCAACAGCCCCACTGTCACTGCTGAGTGGCTGGTGTCTGCAAAGTTTCCAGGGCTGAGACTAACTATGTGATTCTACCACAGGACTATCCTGCCCAAACTTATGAATGTGCAAACTTCCCTGAATCCAACTGTCTGAAAGCAATTTTGAAGACTTGGTCTTGTGACTCTTTACATAACCAATTTATAATAATGGGGCTTTTTCGTGGCCCACAAGTCTCCTGGATTGTTATTAGTGCTGCCTTGGTTAGGAAGCTGCAATATGATCTTCTGACTAGAAATACTGGCATAATTTATTGCATTATTACTCCGCTGAACTGAAAGCAATTAATTACCTGAAGCAGGATGCACAAGTGAAAATTTATCAGAGGAAAGTGATGAAAAATGTGCCCACTGCTTTAAAATAATAGGTGCTTAATGGTTTTTTTGTTTGCTGGCTAATCTCAGGCATTTTATAAACAACTCCAGCTTGGTTATCAGTTGTGAATTCCAAAACCCCCGCTTTTGCCCTCTTTATATTATTCTATCATCCTAGATCTCCCTTGAGGACAGGAAGAAACATCTAAAATATGCACTTAAAAGCATAAGAGAGACTCCATTCCTCTTCTGCATGGTAAAATTATTAATATAATGTAGAAATATGTGATAAAATACATTCCCATGTTTATCACCCATGTTGGTAACACACATATATCTGCCTGACTGATATCTCTTTTTCTCTATCACAGCATTTTACTCTAAAACTTATAAAGCCTATCCTGGATAAAAAGACATATTCTAAGGGATATGTGTATATTAACTATTCTCTCCAACATCTCATAAGTGACATTCCCACATAAAACCTGTATCTCAAAATCCTCAAATATGATCTCCAAGAATTTTTTCCACTGAGCCCTCCCTTAGTCTTTCTCCTAATTCTGTCATCGACAACCAAGATCCAGAAAGAGAGAAGAAACAGAGCCAATAATATGTTATTGTATTATTTATAAGTTTCATATTCACGTGAAAGATAGGAACAGGGCTAAATTCATTATATTTGTTTCTACTTTTCAGAATTATTCACATCTGTATGATTCCATAATTGTTTCTTCTATAAAGTTATTGGAGTAATTTTGCTCCGTATATTCCCGATCAATTCCCCCTCTCAAGGGCACAGTTGAAAAGTGATATTTGAAAACGGCCTCGGATAGATTGCATGGTTAGTCAGCAGCAGAGACAAACAACCTAATCCAGCACAAATTAGTTCGGCTGCCAGCAATAGTTTTATACAAAGATGTAAATTATGTTGTCAAAATCGGTTGCTTTCTAGCTTGCTGCTCAGCTAACAAGAAACCACTTTGGCTGATAAAGATGAACACTAAGCTTCCCTCTCTTACAAATTTGCAAATCTGCCATTTCAGCATTCTGTTAGCCACAAACAAACAGTCTGCTATAATTGCTTCTTTTCTTCCGTGGTGGTATTTTTCCTCCTTGTGCTGTTCTTCCAGGCTGCTCTTGAAAATAACAACAACAAAGACCAAAAGCACCACAACAATAAACACTAGCAACTCTCAGACTCGAATTTAAGAAAACGCTGAGCTCCTGCAGTCAGTCCCTTTCACCCCTTCCCTCTGGAGTCCTCAGCCTGGCCCATTCACTGTGGCTTGAGCTGTGTGCAGACCCTGACAATGTCACTCCACAATACTGCTATCTAAAGGACTGAAAGGGTAGGAAAAATTCTTGGCTTTAATGGAAATGAAAATATTCTTACAGCTTTGAACAAGGATTGTCTTTGACAGTAGCCCATCCATTCTTCTTTATTTTACAAGCTCCCATTCCAGGAAAGGGAGGGGAGCAGAGCCTACTTTCAAGGGGCCCGAGAAGAAAGCTCTGCCAGGCTGCCTGTGTTAAATTGGAATCAGATAGATCTAATGCCGGACTGAAAATAATAATGCATTATAACGGTAATTATATCCAGCATAAGTCAAATAAATAAATTATAAATTACAATTACCCTTTAAAGTTGCTAGTCTCACTGTTTGCTTTACAATTAACTGCAGGTGCTTCAGCATGTTTTATTATGGTCCCAAAGTTATATAGTTGAAAGAATGGTAGAGATGATTCCTGTTTATTTGTTAAATTAAAGCATTGTTGGTAAAATTACGGCTTAATTAATATTATGGGTACTGTATAACAAAATAGTTTACCTTGTACATAATTTATTTCCACATGCATATCTCAGCCCAGACCCATTACAGCTCTAAGGCAGCTAAAATAAAATATTCCTCCTTTGCTGGCATTTTTCTAAATAGCAGTTCACTAAATCAATATTATTCACTTGGTATTTTTAAAAGCAGTGTATCTTAATAATTACACAGCATTAGAGGAGGCAATAATTTTACTTGCTAAGCATATTAAATTTAGCAAACCATCAGTCAAATAGTTTGTTCTTTCTCAGAATGGGTAAGCAGTGAGTGAGTTTGGAATCATGTTCCTTTGGTACAAATGTCACATCGAGTTTAAGAATGCGTCTGTGACTCCCTAAGCCAGCCCAACACTATATATCTTTATTAGTTTCAGTGGTCAGTGCAGTGACCAGTTGTTTATTCTCATTACTCAAGACAAGGTGAGCCACTTGGTAGTGACTGCAATCACAGCTAAAAACATATGACTTTGCAGAAAGTAAAAACGGTAGACAAGGCTACCTGCACAATGGCCCGGATGCCTGCTCAAAAGGGGGATTGGAGGAAGGACGAGAAAGAAGATAATTAAACACACACACACCATTTTGTGCACATGGACATCTGATCTGTCTTGACTCTCTTATGTTTGGGGTATCTTATATTTTTTCACTGTTCTTAATTCATTATAAAACACCATTAATTTCATATTTCCCCCATCTTTGTCTATGTCTGAATTTATTCTCAACTTCACAGAAAATGCCTTATGAATCTTCTCTCTTCTTATACCATCATCTCTAAATACATACCCCTAAAAAAATTAAATGCACACATGTATGCATACACACAGCTACCTTTTCAGCCAATTTATTCACCGTATAAACCCAAAGCAGATGAATTGTGCCTGAGCTGTAGGCAATTGCCAACACTATCAAGTCACTATTTGATTTATGCATTTAAAGATACTGAGGCCCCCGGATTATGTGTTTCAAAGAAATGGCTAAAACCCCTTCATAGTCATAGCACGGAGAGGCAGAGAGAGTCAAAAATCAGCAAGCAACACTCAATCTGCTCAGAAGAATAATAGCCCACACCTTCACCTTCCTCATTTTCTCTTTCTACTAGAGACAGCCCAGACTTGTTCTATGGAACCTGGGAGAGACCACATCAGATCAGGGTCCCAGCAGAACCTCAGAGCAGTGTCCCCTCAATCTAATACAGTCAAAGTCTAAGCCACACTCAAATGTGGCTCAGAGAGCTCACAAACCCGAGAATTGTCTGAATGAACTGCTGTGCCAAGGACATATAAACACCAGTGGTTCACAGGCCTCCCCCTCTTGTTCCGCACAGACCTGCTTCCACCACCAGGAGATGGCAATTCTCTGGTATGTGCCCAGTGACTGCCAAGGGACACACGAAGCAACACTGGGCACAGTAGCTTATCCAGGAATGGAAAAGGAATAGCTTCCTGGGAGACTGAGAATGGGGAGGAAAAAGTCATTCATTCCAATCCACCAACAGAACATTTTCTGATTACCTACTCTGTGCTGAGCACTGCATGAGACTTTGTGGAGAAAGAAGTACAAGGCACGCACACGCATGTGTGGAAAAGGATAACCACAAAGTTCAAGGTGAAGTTCAAAATAGCAATAGGAAGCAGCACAATTTGCAACTGCAAAAATATGGAACCAGCCCAAATGCCCATCAATAAACAAGTGGATAAAGAAAACGTGGTGTGTGTGTGTGTGTGTGTGTGTAATGGAATACTACTCAGCCATAAAAACGAACGAAATAATGACATTTGCAGCAACCTGGATGGAATTGGAGACTATTATTCTAAGTGAAGTAACTCAGGAGTGGAAAACCAAACATCGTATGTTCTCACTCATATGTGGGAGCTAAGCTATGAGGATACAAAGGCATAAGAATGATACGTTGGACTTTGGGGACACAGGGGAAAGGGTGAGGGTGGTGAGGGATGAAAGACTACACACTGGGTACAGTGTACACTGTTCAGGTGATGGGTGCACCAAAATCTCAGAAATCACCAACAAAGAACTTATTCATGTAACAAAACACCACCTGTTGGCCAAAAACCTATTGAAATAAAAAAATTAAAAATTAAAAAAACAAAAACAAAATAGCAATAGAATAGAGACCACAAAGTCATAAGAATTAATTGCCAAACGAAATACCTACCCTGCCATTATTACAAGAGAACTCACAGTCACTAAGATGGGGCACTTAGGGAAGAATTTACAAAGAAGATGGATTTGAACCAGGTCTTGAAAAGCAAGTCAAAATTGGAGTGATGGAGTGTGACAAGTCACATTGCTTAAGAGGAAAGGGAAGTCCATTCAAAGTGAGCAAGACTTTATATACCAAAGACCAGAAGAGCGAGATCACAAGGCATCAACCTCCAAGAACCACTTCTGCACAACCAGGATCATGCATTAGGGCACATGAAATAATACTAACCTAAAATGACTGCTGTAGAAGCCCAACCTCCAGCCAAAACCCACAGCAGAACCAACAACAATCAGCCAGCCCCTCAACCTGAGACTTATCTACATACACCTAGGTTATCAAGGCTGATATTTTTTAATGAAATGTTCTGCCTACATTACAAATTTTAAATGAAAGTGTGTTCAGTTTTTGCAATACGTGCCTGAATTGTACAACTTTTATTCCATAACAGGTACATCTCTTTCAATATTTTGCTTTTCTGATACTGTTAATCAAGATTAAAGTAAGCTAAAAAGGGACTGGCCTCCCTGATGAAAACATGACCAGGCCTGGTCTGTGAATGTTCCAACTGTCCTTCCAGGGAGCAGGCAGTGTGCACACTCTCAGGCTGTGCATTTTGGAGGGCCTGTTCACAGTGTGCTTGCCCAGGACTCTTGCTGGCTGCCTTGGTAGCAGACTCTGCACCCAAGATGAGTGTGGATGACACAACATGGTAGGAAAGCTGGGCTAATGCTTTTAGGACCAAGCATGACTAAAGAAAGATAAGAAATTGAACATCATAAAATGACTGAATGCACTGTGCTAGGCCCTTGAACATACACTGCTACATTTACAGATGAGAACACTAAGACTGAAATTAAGCAATTTGCACACAAAGGTCACATGGCTATCATGTTTGCAAAGGCCAACTGTAAACCCAGATCTAACAAACCCTGAAGTAAACGCTGCCTCCCCGCAGCTTGTACTTCAAGGAGAGTTGCTGTCTCACAGCGAGCCGGTGTGTAGGATGGGATCATCTTCAGAAGAGACAGACTGTGATGCTGAAGAAACATTCAGAGAAAATGAGCTAGAAATAAAGGTTGGGAGAGGAACACTGCACCATGGGTATTTTTCTCTCAGTCTCAGCCCAAGAATAGAAAAACCTTTGGGGCTTTGTGTGTTTGCCCTTCACCCTAGAGCATGTATCCCCTAACACAGCAATGAACTACAACTGCTGACACTGATTAAAATCAGCAGTGTGTACTGCAAACCTACTCACGGGCTATGAATGACAAACTCTGGGAGGGAAATTTCCCTAAGATCTGCAGGTAGCTTCCCCTTGAGAGTATCCAGCAGATACACAAAGGAACAGTACTCTAAAGAGGACAACAGGATAGGGGATATAGACATACATACAGTTGACCCTTGAACAACACGGGTTTCAATTTCATGGGTCCACTTGTACATGGGTTTTCTTCTGCCTCTGCCACCCCTGAGACACCAAGACTTGCTCTTCCTCCTCCTCAGCCTACTCAATGTGAAGATGACAAGGATGAAGACCTTCATGACAGTCTACTTCCACTTAAGAGTAAATATATTTTCAGCCGGGCACGGTGGCTTACACCTGTAATCCCAGCACTTTGGGAGGCCGAGGCGGGCAGATCACAAGGTCAGGAGATCAAGACCATCCTCGCTAACATGGTGAAACCCCGTCTCTAGTAAAAATACAAAAAAATTAAAAATTAAAAATTAGCCAGGCGTGGTGGCACACACCTGTAGTCCCAGCTACTTGGGAGGCTGAGGCAGGAGAATTGCTTGAACCTGGGAGGCAAAGGTTGCAGTGAGCCAAGATCATGCCATTGCACTCCAGCCAGGGCAAGAGTGAAATTCCATCTCAAAAAAAAAGAGTAAATAATTTTCACTTCTTTATGATTTCCTTAATTTCTTTTTTCTAGCTTACTATTTATAAGAACACAGTATATAATACATATACAAAATATATGTTAATCTACTGTTTATGTTATTGGTAAGGCTTCTGGTCAAAATTAAGCTATTAGTAGTTAGGTTTTGAGTCAAAGTTTATGTGAATTTTATTAGATGTGACTGCACAGGGGAGTCAGTGCCCCGACCCCCACATTGTTCAAGAGTCAAATACATACATATAGTTGATATATATATATATATATATATAGTTGATATATATGTTGTTGAATATATATATATATTCTGGTAAAGCCAACTACATAAGGATAGGTGCTTACTATGAGGAAAAAAGGAAGAAAAGAAGGAATTAAAAAGAATGGATCTTGGAAGTAAATTTTTCCATCACTTTTACAGTGTTATTTTGTAATGAATAGCATCTTCATAAGTCTGTAATTACTTACAAAGAGAAGAAAATGCCAACTTAGAGTCAGGACGGACGCAGAAAAATGTTAAACAACAATACAGCAGGTGAATTGCATCATAAGACAGCAATACAAGAGCAGTTTCAAGTCAGTCTATGATTAATTCCCAAAGAATATCCCTTAGATGAGTACAGTGTGTTGATATTCACAAAGCTTCTCTACATTCATCACTTCATCCTATCTTCCTAGGAGAGAGGAAAGATGTTTATTCTCAATGTTCTCATCTTCTAGCCAAGGCAACAAAGGCCCAGCGAGGTTGATTTGCCCAAGGTCAGTCTTCGGTAGCACCAGGTCTCCTGCTGCCTACTCCACCCTAGTGACTTCTCTTCCAAAGGAGCAAAGGCTCAGACATGGATAGACTGTGGTGTGAGGCTTTATGGAGGAAACAGAAATGGTGCTTGACCTCAAGAACTGTGAAAGACTGAGGGAGAAAGGAACCCATAGGGCAAACCAGGGAGATGGAGCAGTCCTGAAAAATGAGCAAGAACAAGTTATGACTGTGAGGTGATGCAATGGTTTGGCTGGAGCAGAGTGTGTAGACAGAGAAGTAGTAAGAGAGAAGTCCAGAAAGAAAAGACAGAGGGGAGCAGTGAGTGCCAAACTAAAAAGATTACTTGGTTCTACTAGTCGGTGGGAGCCACTGAATGGTTCTGAGAAGGAGAGCAGCATAATAAAAGCAGTGCACTGAGAGAATACAAATTACTTCATCAGAGTGCAGATTTACAAAATGACTTAACATAGAAGGGGACACTCAAACATTCTGAGCTGGCCAAAATCTCCCAATAAGAGTGAGACACAAGCTGCCACCACGTACTCCCAACCAGCCACTTACTAAATGATAAGAGCACACTCCTTCCACTTAGAGGTTGTAAATGGGAAACCTTGGCAGCCGTCCCTACATGCCCTTATACTGCCACTCGGGCCTCCCTGGGCTTCTCCTTCTCATTGCACTGTCCCATCCAGAACTGTCCAAGATCTGGATCTTACCTGAATGCCTCATATCTGAATGCACATACACCTTGGAGGTGACTACAGTTTATCTGATAAAGTAGCTCCAGCCAAGGCCACAATAGCTGCTGAAGCTACAGTGTGCCTTTTTCCCAAATGTACACTTTCATAGAAACCATCTGGACCTTAATCCAGTGGTTCCCAAGCACTGAGGCCAACTTAGATCATCTCCAGCCACTGACTTTAAGGTTTTGCCTTTATGATAGTATACTCCCACTTACTAGTAAATACATTTTCTTTTTTTTTTTTTTTTTTTTTTTTTTGTGACGGAGTCTCGCTCTGTCGCCCAGGCTGGAGTGCAGTGGCGTGATCTCGGCTCACTGCAAGCTCCGCCTCCTGGGTTCATGCCATTCTCCTGCCTCAGCCTCTCCGAGTAGCTGGGACTACAGGCGCCCGCCACCACGCCCGGCTAATTTTTTTTTGTATTTTTAGTAGAGACGGGGTTTCACCGTGGTCTCGATCTCCTGACCTCGTGATCCGCCCACCTCGGCCTCCCAAAGTGCTGGGATTACAAGCGTGAGCCACCGTGCCCGGCCAGTAAATACATTTTCTATTTGAAACCACTGAAACTGCAGAGGAAAACAGGAATTTCAGACACCCTGGCAGAGAGAATCTGGTGATATATTCTAGACTTTCTAAATCCCTTCAAATCAAACCATACAAGAAGTGCCCTATGGAGTCTTCGCACTATGTGTAAGGTGTTCAGATTTCACCAATGTCATGCTACAAAGCTACTGATTCATATATATACAACTGTCTTCATAAAGATTGCATAAAACCAAATTTTGAGATAAATCAGACACAACCTACACTAAAATTAACTTTGCTGTATTATCAGAAAATAGTCAAACATAGTAAAGAAGATAATACAAAACATGTTTAAAATTCTAAGAGAAGCTCTATGTACATACCAGGCATACCATTTAACTCATAGACTCCAATCATCTGGGGTGGAGATTAACAATTTTTGGTCATCTGGGTACCACATCATAATTTTTGCCATATCTCTATAGCAGTTGTACTATTATGCACTTAATATTTTTTCCTTTAATTGATTTACTTTTCCTGTTGATACGATTTGGCTGTGTCCCCACCCAAATCTCACCTTGAATTGCAATAATCCCCATACCTCAAGGGCGGAGCCAGGTGGAGATAATCGAATCAAATAAACACCACCACCACCACTACTACTACTACTGCTGCTGCTGCTACTGCTGCTACTGCTGCTACTGCTACTACTACTGTTCTCATGGTAGTGAATAAGTCTTATGAAATCTGATTATTTTGTAAATGGGGGTTCCCCTGCACAGCCTGCCTTGCCTGCTGCTTTGCATCCCCTTTGTCTTCCACCATGACTGTGAGCCCTCCCCAGCCATGTGGAACTCTGAGTCCATTAAGCCTCTTTTTCTTTATAAATTAAAGAAATAGTCTCTGGTATGTCTTTATTAGCATCATGAGAACAGACTAACATACCTATTAATTCAGAAATTAAAATATGAAAGTCATAGTCATAAATCGATAGCAAACATTATTTAACAAACACAAATTTTAAAAGTCCATTCGGTATACCGCCTAAAATAATTTCCTGTGCCACCCATTATCCAGCACTTTGGGAAACACTGACCCAAAGCCAACCATTTCATCTGACAGAAGGAAATGGAGTTCAGAGACATAAAGTAGTGTGACTAAGGTTACACAGCCTTGAAGTCAAAGGACCATTAACTCTGGTCTCCTGGTTCCTTGCTCATTAATGTTTTTTCCTATACCATGACTATTCAACTGGTGTATTAATAGCATATCACTGCCATATTTCCATTAGAATAAGTACTCTAACTCAACAATATTTAGGGATTCTAGTTCAAATAATTGTGTTCATATCTGGGAGTAATTAAGGATTTTTTCCTTTTAAATGCAGCTGTCATACAGACTTTTCACCAGGTTGAGTATTCCTAATCTGAAAAACCCAAATCTGAAATACTCTAAAATCCAAAAATTTTTGAGCACCAATTTGATGCTCAAAAGAAATGTTTACTGGAGCATTTTGGATTTCAGATTTTCACATTAGGGATGCTCAACTGGTAATATAATGCAAACATTCCAAAATCAAAAATAAATTAAAAATCAAAAACATGTCTGGTCCCAAGCACTTTGGATAAGGGCTACTCAACCTGTGTGTGGTCTTGATTTGATATTGGCTGTCACATTTTACAAAACACTATGGGTATTTTTAAAGACATTAGTATCTTGAGCAGTCAGATATCACACATAATGACTCAGTTATGATTTGTCATTGAGAGCTAGAAAACCACTGCAGTCTTCAAGGTCTCTTTCCTCAAGCCCAAGTCTTTAATTAGCAGAGATGAGAAAAAGGACAATGGCCACATCCTTCGTTAAACACCAAGAGTCACCCAAGTTGACTGGGCAGAGTCAACTGATCATAAGCTGTGGCTGTTCTTGAAATGCCCCACTTAGCAGTGAGGGAGTCCCCAGGACATGGTCAAGGCTTGGTAAGCACCTAACTACATCTCCCCAGGGAGCAGCCAGCCTCTTCTTTTCCAGCCACTGAACACAGATGTTCCACAATAGGCACATGCCTCCTATCTTGCTGGTGTCCTCAGGTTATAACAAGGATATCCAGTCCAGGATTCCAAAAGAGAAGGGGAAAAAACCAAACAAACACCACTGATATCCACAAAACCTCCTTGTAAATTAAACAGTGCATCATGAGTAACACAGCTATTATTCAGTGCATGCATCACAACTGTGTGCCCATGTTGTGTTGTCAGATAAATATATAAACACAGGGACTGAAGTGCCCCCTCTCCTCTCTACCATCCCTTCTAGGAAGAGGAAAGGAAGTTGGGCTGGGATAGAGGAGCAAAGAGATGGCAGGAGAGCAGGGAGATTCTGGAGGCAGAATGAAAGGGAAGAAAAAAAGTGCTGGGGTTTCTTTCTTCCCTTTTCTCCCCTAGTCTATGGCATGAAAAAACAATGGCTTTTCTGAGGCACTGTGCAGACAAGGCAGCTCTGAAAAAAACTAATGGCCGTGATTAATGACAATGGGCTGGAGGAGAGTGGGGACACAGCCGCCACATACATCATCCCTTCCCGTCAGTCTCTGCTCCTCGCTGCCCCTCTTCCTCCTACCAGCAAGGCATTATAAAAACGTCTTATCTGCTCTGGACGCTTATTTTAAAGCTGAAATCACAGCCAGACCCCCACCCAAAAGAAAAACAAAGAGTGAGAAAGAGTGGCCAGAAAAGGATGGCACTAGAGGAAAGTAAGAGAGGGAAGAGTGAGAAAGAACGAGAGGGAGAGAGACAAAGGGGTGATAGGGTGAACAAGAAAATGGCATGTAAAATAACTATGAGATATTCCAGGAGAAAATGTGCAGGCTGTAATCATTCAAGATTTCAGCAACTTGACTCCTCACATGCTGAAGCCACATTTTCAAGGTCTTATCTGCCATATGGTTCCCTGTTTGGATGATTTATTAGGTGTAGAAAGCACACTGATAAATTTTACTGCATTTCCCTGAATAGGCAACCTATGGTGTCAATAACAAAGCTCAGGCGGCTTTAATGAAAACTGCAAGCACCAAAGGGTAACCATTTATTTATGAGTCGCTATAGTATTACTAGGACAAAATTTATCTTCCCTTCTCACGCACTCTGTAGAAACCGAATCTGGTCAAAGTAACAGAGATCACATCCATATGTCAGTGGTTTGCTAACATCTCCCCTGCACGAAACACTGGCTGTTGCTCTGGAGAAATTGTTTGGTGACCCATTTTGCATAAGAAATCTTGTTTTTGTGAAAAAACAAGATGAAACCTGGAGAACTCTGCAAACACCATACCCTTAGCAATCACATCTAAAGGTGCTGCAGAATCCTCGTGGTTTTCTTTACCTAGAAAATGAGACAGCTGCCCCAGGGGTAGGGATGAAAAAAGCGAGAGTGATGTGCAGATAAGGAGGAGAGAGATTTAGAGATACTGTCTGATCCATAAATATTTTAAGTGTACCAGTCCACACAACAATGTTCCCCTCCATCCTCTCTGTTTCTTAGGACACCACTCATTGCCTGGTCTTCACCCCTGTCCCTCACTGCCTCTAAAATGCCTCTCTTCTTGGCTAGTAGCTATCTGCAAGTCTCATGTATGTGTTATTTTTATAACAGAGAAACAATCCAACTTTTTAAAACTCCAAAGGCAGCAAAACTAATGACCAAACTCAGGAGGAAGCGGGGGATTGTGGAAGAAAAGAGGAAGAAAGCCAGATAGTGCTCTCTCACTGTTTAATCCTGAGCCACAGTTAACTGCTACAAAAAAAAAAAAAATTGGCCAGGTTTTCAAGTCTACAGTTTTCCCCACTGTGTAGCATGCCTGTCCTGAGTGAAGACAGCCTTGCCCATGAACGTCAAAAGAAGGAAGGATAAAGAAGAAGTTCAACCACAATAGCATACGTTTGAGTAATGCTCTTAGCACAGCAAACCAACGAAAGCAATAGCAAAGTTGAAAGGCTGGGCCAAGTCTTTTGACATAAGCAAAATCTCAACCTTCCATTTTTTTTTCCCACCAAAGTTAATACTCTGAAAAATGTCTCCACTAGATTATTTTACCCAGGTTTTTTTCATTTTATACTTTATTTTACACAGTTTTTTCCTTGTTCTGCATCAAAATACTTTCACAGTGAGAGGGCATGAAAATCTGTGCTTATCAGTTCTTATCCACACTATTGCCTCTCTAAGCCCACTACTCAAAAATATGTTTTTATATATTTATATATAAATATATAAATAAAATAAGTAAATAAATAAGCAAACTCTTTGGAAATCAGAACAAAAATAACATTTTATAAAAGCCTCTTTCCACATCATACATAATAAACAAAAGTCATCTTGATCAGTTCAATTACTGACATTGTTGCTTTTAAAATCTGCTTAGTAAAATGGCATCAATCAAAGTTTAATGTCTTATAAAAGATCATTCAAGTATTATAGTAGAATTAAGAGGAAATAGGTACTGCTTGGGATCTGGCTATATTTTTAGAGTTTTTCAACCAGAGAGATTTATAAGAATATTCATTATTGCCTAGATTGCTTTCAATTCAGCCACTGTTTTATTAAAAGAGGTAGGCTAAAGGGCCCAGCACGGTTCAGAGCACATTCAACCAGCTGCATTTTCAGTTTGCTAAATATTTTCAACTAGTCTTCAAAGGCATTGCATAAGTAAAACCTCGCACTTATTTTTCTACACACTTCTCCTCTTCATTTTTAACACCCTGGGTATTTCCAAAGGAAATCTAATCCACATAAGTCATTTGTACCTAGCCCACACTAAATGGCATTTGAATTAGTTATATTGTTCTAGAAGCCCCATTCACCTTTTGTGTTGGCCTTTTATTCTCTGGAGGTCCCATTCTGGGGCAAATCAACAAAACTGAACCTTAAGGCAGCAGAGGGAACTGGGGAATAGGAGAAGGGGACCAAAAAAGTATCAACAGGGAGGACACCCAGCCAGGGGCTCCAGGGCAAGAGGAAATCTCCTTTTGTGGGCCTGATACACAGGACCAAGTAGAACAGTTGTTCAGGTTGTGTACTAGCCGACGGCATTTGGCCAAAAGGACAGGTGGAGGCTGAAATCCAACCTATAGTGTGCTTCCAAGCTCAATTTCTGGCCAGGGGTTACATCCGCCCAGAGAAGGGAAGCATATTTCTCTACTTCTCCCAGAAGCACTGTATGGGCTAACTGCTGATAAAGTCATGTTAAGAAAACAGAAGCCAGTCAGAAAAGGACAAAAGTCCTGTATGCATCCATTCATATGAGATAACTTAGAGTAGTCAAACTCACAGAGACAGGAAGTGGAATGGGGGCTGCCTGGGGTGAGGGGAGGAGGGGAATGGGGAAATAGCGAGTGGCTATTTAATGGGTATGGAGTTTTGGCTTGAGAAGACGAAAACAGTTCTGGAGATGGATGGTGGTAACGGTTACACAGCAATGTGAACGCGGGTAATGCCAGAGAGCCATACACTTAAAAATAGTTTGAATGGTAAATTTTATTACAATAAAAAGGAAATGAAACCAGACTCAAGCACTGGCAGCTACACACCCACTGTGGACTCTGATAAAGGTCCTGCTCACAAATCAACTTTACAAGCCCATGCCATTGTCCAACAACTGAGAGTAGATCAGGGCTGCACTTGCCTCCACAAACACCCAGCTACACAGGACCTGTCCAGGTCATCACTCCTAATGCCCACCTTCTGCCTCCAAAGGACACCAAAGAGGCAGGGCTTCTCTCTAGGGGTCCTTGCTCCTCTCACCCTGTGCTCCCCCTGCCTGAGTGCCCCATCAGCTCCGGCCTCTGCAGCAGCCTTCCCTGTCCCCAACCTCATACCACCCCAAACCCTGTAAGAGTAGAGGCATGCTTTCACCCAAGTCCACCTCCCCTCAGCAGAATAGTTCATTACTCCACACACATTAAGCTTCCACCAGAACCAGGCCAACTCAGGAAAAAGAAAAATTTACAACTCCCATCATTTGGAATTTGTGTAAAATTTAGTCTAAGTTGGGCCAAAGAAAGGGTTTGCTATGAAAGCTCACAATGTAAACAAGACTTGAGGGAAAAACATTCATACAAAGAGAAGAAATGATTCTTAAAGGTTTCAGTTCAACAATACATTTTAGGGAACATGGATTGCCTATTATAAAGACATTAAAGAAAATACATTATGCCAGGACTGGGGAACCTGGGCCTGCCTCTGCCACCCGAACATGGGCCAGTCCCATAAAGTCCCTGGTCATGATCACAGTTCCCTCATCCATGGAGTTGGACAGAGACTCTCTAAGGTCCTTCTGGCCACGATGAGACTATAAAATTAATATACTGTACTTTGTATATTTACATTTACGAGTGTGTGTGTGGTGTGTGTGTGGGGGGGGGGTGTAGTATGTGTTTGTCTATGTGGTGTCAGGGAGTGCTGTGTGTATATGTGGGGTGTAGGGGAGTATGAGGAAGGATGGTGTGTATGTGGTATGTGGGGGTGTGTGTTTGATGTGTGTAGGGTGTGTGTTTGTGGTGAGGGATGTGGGAGGTGTGGTATGTGTCTGTGTCTACCCAAGTATTAATGAGGACTACTCAATAGAAAGAATTTGCCAGTTATTTCAAAATATTTTCTATACTTAAAAGTGATAAAGCTGGAACTAAATAGTGGTGACGGTTGCACGACCTTGTGAATTTACTAAATGCCACTGAATCATGGCACTTTCAAATGGTTACAATGGCAAATTTTATGTTATGTGTATCTTATCACAATTTTTTAAGTGATAAAGCTGTATTTCTTTTTTAAAAAATTAAGTATGTTCACCAGTTTGGAAGCCGTAATTTACCCAGTTTGTCCAAGTTAGCAGGATTTTGCAGTCCTCACACAAGAGGACCACACAGAGCACACATATCACAGCCTGGTTCCACCTGATGCTCACATCATGCTCTGTAATTGCAAGACTCATCATAGCACACACTCAGGGCTTCTCAGGCTAGGGCTCCTTCCAATGCACTACACCTGTCCACAATGCTTACCACCTGGCAAAGTATTTTATTCTAATTTTGCAACTTTTTAAGAAAATGAAATGCTTACATCAACTTAATCAATTTTCTTAAAAGGGGAAAGATGATGAATTTGCCCAAGATGCCACATTAACTCCTTCTAGAAGTAGGTGCTGGAGGGCAGAGATTGACCACTAAGAAGCCCAATGGACAATGGGTATGGCCACAGATATTGTTCAAATGAAGCTCATTGGTGATTATTTCTTAAACGTCACTTTCAAAAACTAGAGTTTTAAGTTCCAATTAATTGCCATTGACAAGAACCCCAGTACTTGACACTTCACTCATGAACAGCCCTACAAATTAACAGTGTGGGTGTGGGTGTCCTTACAATGCCCATTTCCAAGCAGCGGCCTCAAAGCTTCATACCAAGCCTCCTCAGGGAGTTTTTCTTTGGAGCCTCCTGTTTCCAATACTTTGGGCTTGATTCCTTGATTCTAACCCCATCTCCCAACCTAGAGAGTGCTGGCTGCATGCTAGCACAACCCTGAATGCTAATGACCTCAAGGGCAGCTAGTGTTCAGTTAGGTGCTGTGCAAGCTCCACTGTGGCCCGTGAACAAATTAGGGAGAGCTGACGAGAAGATGTACACTCTTTGAGAGTACATGCAGGTGACGAGAGTGAGTATAGTGAAGGGTCACTGCACCAGACAAACTGTTGATGGTGTTGAAGTTCTCTGGAGACCAAGGCTTGGAATGTGGCCCTTGACCAAGACAGGTGACCCGAGCAGAGGCAGTAACCAAAAGGGATTCTTTGGAAGAAACAGTGAACAGAGAGGAGCTAGACCCTGGTGTGAAGTGCAAACATGATCTGACTCATCAGCCTTATCCTCACTTAAACGGTCATGCCCCCCACTTCACAGTTGCAGGCTCACAATATACCACTGCTTCCCAAACTAACCAACTCTGTATCTGTGTATAGCAGATGCAAAATAAACTTGAGCCTTTGTATGGCTCACGGGTTTTGTTATTGTTAATATATACAATTTATATATTTAAGTTATACACCATGATGTTTTGATATACATATACATTAGTGAACTGAACATTATGGTCGAACTAATTAACGTAGCCTTCTCTTCACATAGTTACCATTTTTTGTGTGTGGTGGGAACACTTAAGATCTACTCTCTTAGCAAATTCCAAGTATATAGTGGTATATTATTAACTATAGTCACATGCTGTACATTTAGGTCTCCAGAACTTATTACATCCTACATAACTGAAACTTTGTACCCTTTGACCAACATCCTTCTCATTTCCCTGGCCCCCCATCCCCTGGTAACAACCATTCTAGTCTCTGCTTCTATGTGGTTGACTATTTTAGATTCCACATATAAGTGAGATCATGCAGTAGTCTTCTAAGTCTGGTTTATGTCACCATGTTCTCCAGGTTCATCCATGTTGCAAATGGCAGGACTCCCTTCTTTTTTTAAGGTGGAATAATATTGCATTGTGTACATATATATATATATATATATATATATACTACAATTTTTGATCCAGTCATCCATCAATGGACACTTAGGTTGTTTCCCTCTCTTGGTTATCTGGGTATATATCTGATGGAAATAAAATCAGTATCTCAAAGAGATATCTGCACTCTCATGCTCATGGCAGCATTATTCACAATAGCTAGGATATGGACAATGGATTTTTAACACTCCAGGCAACCACTTTGTGTTTGGATACCCAACAGAAGCAACCAGAGAGCTGGTTAAAAATAGAAATTCTTGGGCTCCAAAGAAAAACCACTGAATCAAAATCTCCAGGAGTGGGGCCTAGGAATCATGATTTTTTAAAGTTCCTTGGGTGGTTCCAGTGCAGCCAGTCATTTGGAAACCACTAAGTCACCTCACTTGCTTGCACATGAGGAATGAAGACAGTGCTGTTGTTACAAAACCAAAACAAGGCAGTGATTCTCCCTTAAAAAGAAAAAGATGCTCATCTGTAATGCTTTAGCATTTGTTTATAGATAATTAAATGTGGAGGAAAAGAAGGTTAGGACCTAAGAAAATCATGTGTTAAAAACTAAAAGTAGAAGGGCCCAGTATAAATTAGAGCACTACAAAATTATCACCTGTATCAATAGAAAAACATAGTTCAATATAAGAACATCCAAAGAAATACAGTATTACATGAAATGGCTTCCCATCTGTACTAGATTTAACATAACAGAATTAAGATAACAAATCTTCTGAGGGGAAAATATCATGTAGGTCAATTTTATTCATTCAAATCTAACAGACTGGAAATGTTTAGAAATTTTAACAAGCATTTACTTTCCTATCGTATGTCAAGAAAGGCCTTGTTCATAAATACAAGATAGGAAAGACTTTTAGAAGATAGTTAAAACTCAAGAGGACTCTTCTGAAATGTCTTGATCACTTTGGAAGTAACCATTTCTCTAACATTTTGTAATATAATGCCAAGTATTTTTAACTAGTCATTAAAACTGTTCTAGGAATTTTTATTGTAGACCTTGATATCTAATTCAAGTGGCTGCATAAATTTGGAAGCTACAAAATCAATTTTCCATAAAATATCATTTGGGCTTCACTAATCCAAACTGGCCTCCTTCCTAATTAGGTTGAATTCATGGGATTTTATTGTAATGCACTGCCAAATCAAATTTTTAAAACTGGGAATTTTGTGCTATTTTGGATTATCATAACATCCTTTCCCTCCATTAGCAGGGATGGCCAGAGGTTGCTAATACAATAAATGTTTAATGGATGGCAACACTGTCCCTTGCCCCCAGAAACAGAGACACAGACATAAACATACCCTCAGATCTGTTTGTATTCATACCTTCTGCCTTCTCTTGCTTGTGGCAAACTGAATTTTCCCAGTACAAAGAGACATGCCAATCAACTTACTCAAGCCAAAGGTAAACAGAAAAGAAGTGAGAAGAAAGGGATGAAAAAACACTGCAGCAGCTCTGGGAGACATAGTCGTCTGTGCCAAGAGACCATCACCTCCTATAAATGTCCCCAGTCCTTTAACATTTGAAATAGAAAGGTGCAGTGGAAATGCGGGCTTCTGGAAGGGCATAGATAGAGCCCATGTCGCCAGGAATGGACTCTCTGCCCTTAACTAGAAACTGGGAGTCAGTGAGAAAATAGAACCTCAGTTCTAAAAATAGCCCATTTATTATCATTTCTGGTTTCAATACTTTCACTGCACCTTTGTTTTAAAGGCACTACAGGAGTTCTGACATTTTCTTTCCATTTCTGAATCAACAGAGAAGAAATTCAGCTACAAGGTAAGAGAGTTAATATTCTACCTTCTCACACACTTAACACAGACATACCCATGCATGCGCACATGTTAAGACTGGCCTCAGTTTGGTTGGGTCTAAGAGAAGGAGTTACCAGCAGTGAACTTTACTTATCTTACCATTAGAAAACAGGGTTGGCCAGGCGCAGTGGCTCACGCCTGTAATCCTAGCACTTTGGGAGGCTGAGGCGGGTGGATCACTGAAGCCCAGGAGTTCAAGACCAGCCTGGGCAATATGATGAAACCCCACCTCTGCAAAAAATACAAAAATTAGCTGAGCATGGTGGTGCACACCTGTAGTTACAGCTACTTGGGAGCCTGAGGTAGGAAGAGCACCCCAGTCCAGGAGGCGAAGGTTGCAGTGAGCCATGATTGCGCCACTGCACTCCAGCCTGAGTGACAGAGCAAGACCCCGTCTCAAAAAGAAAGAAGAAAAGCTTATTTGGGAGGAGGTGAGACAGCAAGAGAGTACTCAATTCCCAACCACAGCCATCACTCTTTCTCCTTCAACTGCTCATACAAAGAACCTGGCCATTCAAGCCAAAGAAATGTAGTTTTCTGTCCCAGCTTTGCCATGACCTTAGATAAGTTAATTTCTGCAACTCAGTTTCTTCATGTTTGAAATACTGATAATTATTTTCATTCCAATCACTCTTAACATTACAGCAGCAGCAGGAGGGGTTAGAATGTGCCTAGAAAGGATGCCTTAGGACAAGGGTCCTGCTGTCACTCTCCAATCAGATCAAAGTGTTCCACCAGTGGCCTTTCAATGTGTTTAACTTCTCCTTTTCTTGTCCTTCTATTGCTGGGGAAGAAAATGTTTTAGTTAATTATCCCACAATGTACAAACTTTCTGGGTGCGATTCTCTGCTTGGGGCAAACATGGGAAATTTTGGAACATATCCAGATGGAGAACAGGCTGACTCTTGACTGAAGACTGGTGTAAACTACAGTGTGGAACAGACTGTCTTCTATATTCAAACAGCTCCTATCATCTGAGCTATCAAAAATCCAACCAGCATTAGGGAGACATTCAGGAAGAAAGGACTCTCATAAAGAAGGCACTCATAATCAAACTTGGAGAAACGGATTTAGAATTGAAGTCTCTGTATTCCCAGTCTTGAGACTTTTCCACTGCACAGTATTTAGTCATATGAACGGTGTGGCATTTCCAGTTTATCTTTGTTACTCTTTTAGAATCCAGGAACCCAGGTTGAAACTAAGCAAGTTGTCCCAATGAATTTCTCCTTTTCTACTTGTGAAAGTCAAATAAAAAATATAGAGACAAATCTCTAAACAAAACATTTTGTTCGGGAAAACTGAATTGCAATTTGGGGCATACACAGACTGGGGTGGTCTTCAGTATGTCAAAAGAACAAAGAGAAGGAAGGTTGGGGCTCTATTAAAAAAGAAATGTTATGTATTCTTTTGAAAGAAAATACATTGGCACTAGTGAAGTTTTTCAAAGCAGGCAAGCTCTGATTGGTAAGTGGTGGGGCAGCAGGTAACACCAGTCTGAGAGTCATTTCAGCAGTTCATTTCAGCAGCTACTAGGTTAAACTGTTCTTAAAATTATAGTATTTTGGCAGTTGGCTTACAATATCACCCCTGGGCAGGCATTTGTGTCCTGAGTCCTTTTTCTCCTCCAGTCTCTCAACTCTAATTTAGTTGGGTTTGACAAGATAACTCCAATTCATATAATCAGTTTTTACATACTCAATACCATAAACTTGTGTAAGCAACCTAGCTCATTTCAGTTCCCCAGGACTCATTCAAGGATAAACTTCAGGACAGTTGCCGGGAACTCTTAGCTCTACCTAAGAAGGCAGTAGTAAGGAATAACTGGAAGACAGCAGAGGTAATAATGATAAACATGAGCAATGACAAATAAATTGAATTTTTGTGTCCCAATCAGTCTGAAAAGCATTCTGGCCCCAAACTAATACTCCTAGAATTTCATATCTTTCACTATATTTCACCCCAAGGAAACTCAGCATTTCTACTGTAACAGATAATCTGTGTTGTTTCTTCTTGACTCTGAAATCCCCAAATTAAATATGAACCTTTTCTAAGAAACAAAATTTGTCTTGACCTCCTTCTTCTTGGAAATGGGCTTGATCTTATAAAATCCAAATTGCAAACAAACAAACAAAAAGAATGGTTAACTGATTGAATTTTAAGATTAAAGGCACATTGGGGGTCACAATCCAACTGATATAAAATCAGGGACTGGAGAGGTGAAATGACTTGCTCATCATTACAATGTATGGGGAAAGGCTAGAACCCAAGTCTCCCAGCACTAAATTCATTGTTTTTCTCCTATCATCCCACACTGCTTAGAAAGCTAACAGTTCATGGCTAGATTTCTAAGAGCTCAGTTGATAGGTATCAAGATCCTTGGCTGTCCTCATCAATGCAGTACTGGTGACATAGTATTTATGCATAGGGAACAATAATTTTATGATCAAAAAAGCAAAATTATGCCTTAATTCTTTAAAAGCTTGAAGAACCTATCAATGTCTGAATTACCTCCTTGGCCAGGCATGATTCTCTATTGCTGTGGGAAGAATTCTTAATCTAAGGTGCTTTATCTAGAGCCCCAAGAATGGTGTTGAGAGGAATCCATGAATCTCAAATTAAATAGAAAATGTTATGTTAATGTGTATTTTTCTGAGACTAATGGCCAGTTTTCATCAGATTCTCATACCTTTCTCCTTAAAATATTGGGAATCACTAACCTAATACAATTATTCCCTCTCTTTCTTATGCTTCTTATGAATTTTACAGTGTTCCATTGTACACTTCCATTCTCCTAAAAGTGCTTTATATGATATTAGAATTAGTTAAATAATATTTTTGGAGATTTTAAAAAACACTCAGACATCTACTAAAAAGCTGCAAGTCCTGGACAGTAATTACTGGCAAAGTGTCTGGTGGCCCTGGGTACTGCCAATAACTGTAGTTGACAGAATTCTTTTAAAAAGTACATTCTTAACTAATGAAACAGACCCTAAACTTGACTCAGTTTAAAAGAGAAGCTCCAAAGATGAGATTTTCATGATCTTCCTTCTTCGCCCGAAATCCACTTTATAAAATACTGACTTAAAAAAAAAAAAACTTTAAGATGAGGCTGACTATATCCAGAATGGTAAGATCCTGAAATATATAAGCCATTGCTATTAAGCATTAAGATATAAGGGCCCTCTTTAGTAGAAAGTTGGGTTACTGTATAGTTGAAACCTAACCATCCATCATAAACATCTTCAATACATTTGAAATAGCAGGGCGGACAGGTTCTCTCACATTGAGGGTCATTTATGAAGCAATCAAAGCCTGTAGTGGGAAAAAGAAGTATGAGGAGGGACAGGGCTTTATAGAATGAATAACTTTTCTCATTCTCAATATTTCTTATGTTCTTTTACAACAAATTGCTTGGCTCTTGAGAACAGACTCATAAAAGAAGTGAAATATATTTTTCTATCCTGAATCTGAACTTTTTTTAATATATAAAGTTGTAATGACCCTTTCCAAACAATATGAGCCAACACTTCAAAAATTTGCATTGTTTCAAAGACACAAATTACTTTGTGCATCTATGTCTATCAAATGAATGAGGAAGGAAAACACATGAAAGTCATTTGAAAGACAACATCTCCTAGGAGTTATGCTTGGAAGCTGGAAAAGCCCAGTAATCTCCCTACCTAGATAAATAGAGTTTTCCAAATGACTAGGGGGATCAACAGTGGAGCAGGGCCAAGCATTTGAATGTTATAAAGGAGACTCCCTATTAGACCTTGGGGAGAGAATCCAACATTGAGCTCCTTTATGGCTGGCCGACCTCTCTAAGACACAGCCCTACCTTGAGTGGAGAGGAACCAAAATAAAACAATATCTTCAAGCAATTTACACACAATTCAAATGGAATTTCTCCAAGCTCAGAAAATTTGAAGTTTATTCAGTCCATATGCTATCCCATCCCTTCCCTTTTAACAAACAACTTAGAGACAGGGAGCCATTTCTTAGTCATTCAAGATCAAAATCCCTCCTCCCTTAACTCCAAATCATTAGTGACAGTAACGGTGCATCATTTGGAATATTTGGGGGGTTATTTTTTCCTCCTAATAAGAAACTCACTGGATGCATTTTTATAAATGTCTCAGGAGCCCTACTCAACTCTTCTTCCATTAGCAGCAAACATGAGGCACATGATTTGACCCAGCACTGAATTCCCGAAAGCAGGATTTAGGGAAGCTGACAATAACTCAATCGAGTGATTATCAATCACAGAAGATAGTATTCTGGAGGAGAAAAGGTATCGTATAGAGGATTTTTCTCATTAAGAAAATAAGGCTTTGAAGTAGTATACATCACTTTCACTATATAAGTCAAAATTCATACACGTACAGAGATGATGATATAGCAAGGTCAAGTCAGAAAAACCTTATGTCAAATACCACCTTTGCCAACTGATCCTGTGCAAGTTGCTAGTAATGATAATAATACCACCTAGCTCATAGGGTAGTTGAGATAATTGGGATAATACATGTAAAGCATTGAACACAATGTATAGCACATG
The DNA here is from genome assembly GCF_028878055.3 of Symphalangus syndactylus. Taxonomy (NCBI): domain Eukaryota; kingdom Metazoa; phylum Chordata; class Mammalia; order Primates; family Hylobatidae; genus Symphalangus; species Symphalangus syndactylus. Next base: position 98,012,573 of record NC_072426.2, read on the forward strand.
ATAAGCACTCAACAGATGTTAGATAAGCTATTGTTATTATTAAATTTTTATTACCAAAATTTAATACCAAATTACCAATGGAAAACAAGTCCCTAATGTTTCTTTTCTTGATTCTGCCTATAATTCTATTTTTGTATATAAAAATCCCCTTATTTGCACCTTTGTTTCCACCCGGAAAAAACAAAACAAAACAGAAACTCTTTTCCCTGGGGAAGGCAGGTACTAGAACCACACAGAACACTGTGAGAGTGTCCATTATTCCCACTGGTATCTCAAGAATTGGATTGTTCTGAACCCTTTCATTCTCTCCTTGCATCTTCCATTGTTGTTCCCAAGGGGTCAAATTAACTTACAACAAAATCAGTGTCCCTGTTTCCTCACTTTAAGAAGAAGAGTCAGAATTCCCAGGCCAAAGATGTCCCTTTGAGCAGCTCAGAGGCATCTCAGACCAACAGGCAAGAAAGAGCAGCCATTCATGGGACAAATAAGTGATTTGCATTTCCAAGGATGTGGGGAAACATATTAGTTATAATTAGCAAACACGCAGAGTCCCCGTGACAGCTTCACTTTACGAACCCTTGAATGTTTGACAAGAAAAGGTCATGTTTTGTAAAATCCTCAAAAGGTCATTCAATAACAAATCACATGAATGAAATCGCAAGGGTTCAGGGAGGTTAACAGAAACACCACAGGCAGCAAAGTGCGTTTTCAAAGTAAACAAGGAAAGAGGGAAAGCAGCCTTGGCTCAGCTCTGGAAGGGGAGAAATACAAGGAATCTCTAATTTACCAAACACTATAATTTCAAGATATTTTCTCTGCACTTGGTGGTTTAACAGTGAATGCTATTTCTCATGTTCAGCACACTTGGAGGATTAGTAGATCATAGCCTAGCAACATTTCAACATTTCTTCAAAAAGTCCAGGGAGAACTTAGCCCAGGCTTTCTTTTAGATTTTTTATTTGATAAATCTCATGGGTGGATTCCACTTAATACAAATAGGTGGTCACATGCATGGCATACACGTCCCTGTGGATGGTCTTCATGCAGCACACCCCACCCTACCCCTACCCCACAAACCCCAAATCTGGGAACTTTAGCCCCAGAAGCCTTTTCTTCTGGCACTTTGACCTGCTCATGACCTCTTTCTTCCCAGGTCTATTTTCCTCTTCAACAAGAGCCAGCACCACATCTCTCACAGTCAGGAATAACAAAGGCTTGTTTATATAGGGTAATTTAGCTACAGGATCAGTGGCAAGAGGAGGATGATGTATCTGATCCACAGGTCAAAAGCACAATTCAGAAGTGCAGGGCTGCCAGGTTTAAGGGAAGGCTCCCTAGGGGACAGGGCCAATGGACTGACCGCCTTCCAGAAAGTACAGCCAAGGCAAGGGAAATGGGGAGCATCCTCTAAGCTGTTTCAGATTTGGGCATGCCCTTCACACGCAAGGTGTTGGATGTTAAGACAAAGAATGCTGTGGAAAGAAGATGCAGGAGCCTGAGGCCAAGCAGATGGGTAGCACGGACTTACGTGCGGGGAAAAAGGTGTCACCCATCAGAGCCCTTGGAAAAGGAGACAGCATCTTAAGGAAAAGGCACTGGCAGACCTAGTGCCTGACTTACTCTGTGACCTTAAGTAAAGTAATTTGATCTTCCTAGGCCTTGGTTTTCCCATCTGTAAAATGGGTTATACTTATTCGTGCTTACTGCCCTGGGTAAGGTCAGGATAAAACAAAGCAAGAAGTAACTAGAGAAAGCTATGGATTATTTTACACCAGGAAGGGCTTGCAGTGCAAGTCCTGACTCTTGTCACCACTCATTTCTACATCCTACTCCAGCCTCAGAATCTTATGGAAAAACCACTCTATAGGGTCCTGCTCTCCCCAATATGGTAACCACATGTGGCTATTTCAATGTTAATTAAAAGCAAATAAAAAAAAAGCAAATAAAATTTAAAATTCGGTTCCTCAGTCGCAGTACCCACATTTGAAGTGCTCAATATCTGTATGTGGCTAGTGGCTACCATATTGGACACTGCAGATGTAGAACATTTCCATCATCACAGAAAGGTCTACTGGGCAGCGCAGCTTGGATCTACATGCTGTGGATGGAGGACAGCCCTGCCAACCTTTTACCTTCCACCACCCACCATCTCCATGGACATCCTGCTTTGCCCTAGCCGCCTGCAGTCCATACTCACCATAAGATCATCCTCCAGACACAGCCCTGACTGATGGTTTCCAGCATGTACCTCTCACCCTACAATTACCTGTGGACCATAAAGCCCTCACCAGCTTGGTGGCTGTTTGATCCGAACGACGGTCAGAACCAGGACACCTCACTTTGTCTTTCTTGCCAGCGATTTTAGCTTATTTGCCATGAGTACAGGGTATAATTAATATCACACAGGAGCCAGCATTGTCATTTTTCAAATCATTTCCCTGGAAATGTTCTACACCTCTTAATGGCCCTGCTAATGCTGTAGCTGTCATGTTTTGGACAGCTGCACTTTTACAAGACAAACTCTGTAGCGCCAGGAGACTCTCTGCAGACTTTTTAGCTCAGAGGCTCAGAGGCCGTGAACACCAGCCGGTAATGGCTAGATGGAAATCTTAGATTAATTTTTTTACCTCTTGGTGCTGACTGCTCCTCAAGTGTCACCTTCCCACTTCCATCCCCAGCCACCTCTCCCCTTCTTGGCCTCTTCCCTTGCCCCTGCCCCCACATCCTCTCCTCTTTGCCACCTGATGGACAGGGGATGCACAAAATCGGCAGAAATCATACAACTGATTAAAGCCTGGACATTCTGTCCAAAGGTGCAAAGGCTTAAACATCTAGACAGAAGCCCAGCCGCTTTGCTAAATGCCACACACATTGAAAAAGTAGGGCCCTTTATGTCCATTTGATTTTATTTTTCAGAAATATGCTTTTTTGCCCCCTCCATAACTTCTCAGCAAAAGGTTCAAATTTCTCTATATACTAGGTATGTGTAAGAAAGACCGCGGAAGGAGGAGAATGAAAGGAGTTACATATGAAGCCTCCCAGGAGTCATACACGAGGCAAGCAAAGATAATCTGAACCACACCAAATATTTACTATAGAGTGAAGATGCTTTTAAACAAATGGAGAAATTCACCAGATTGTTTTGGGTAGTAACAGAGCATTTTCCTGATGCTTTTTTACAGGTTTGAAGGTTTTTTCTTTAAATAATTGGTTTAAAGTAGAAGGAGATGTCATGGATAACTCTCTCAGAAAACATACTACATCGTCCAGCACTGTCCAGGAAAGCCCTCTCAGCTGCAGCCTTCTGTCTTAAAAGGGAGGTAAGGCCAGGCTAGGGACACGACGACTCTCTTTTTTAGGCTAAACAGCATCAACCCACTGCTTCTTTAATATTGTGTTTATTAGCAAGCCATAGCCCAGGGAGAGATGAGCACACAGCTTCCTTTCATGCTGCGTCTGCAAAATGCTACCGAAAGTTGGACTCATCCGTGAAGCAGCAGGTCCCTTGGTTGAAACCAGCCAGGCCAGAAAAGTGACATGAACAGGATGCTGCTAAACATGCACAATTCGAAAATACACACTGTATTCTCTTCTGCATGATTTGCTGCCATTTAAAAGACAATAAACAGCAACTTTAGATTGCTAACAACGTGTCATTTAAGGTTTGCTGTTGCTCAACATCAAGAAAAATCAATGCCGGCTCTACGGGGGCAGCAAACCCCGAGAACTGAGCTCCATTTCAGGTCTGTTTGAACTCATTTCCTTTCTCCATGGTTGCCCCCTTGTACTCCCCCTCAGGCGTCCCCTCGCAGCAGGCTGACAGCTTGACACATTGACAGCTCGCACTGAATGACAACTGATTTGTACAAATTTCAAGCCTTATAAATCTACCTGTCACAACAACAACATAAAAGCGCCCAGGCCCAGCAGGTAATTCAGAAAAAGCTTCCCTTGACAGCACTTTCTGAAAAGCAATGGCGTGCCTCCTGCCAAAAATTCCAACTATCATCCTTGTATAACTTTGAATAAAAATTCAGGGCCCATTTTCTTGCCAACAGGCTACCAATCGTCTTATTTAAAGATTAAAAAGAGTGAATGGGAGAGAGTGGGATAAAACATCCCCACAGTTTCATTTTAGACTGATATGAAAGTCGCACCACCTGCTACGCCAGGATTACCACACCTTTTTTCTCTCCAGTGCTCAGAAGGAGTAAATGAGGGAGGCTTTTTACGGTATTTAAACAATATCCCAGATTGCAGGGGCTGTGCCTCCCAGTCCCCTCCTGGCTCACCTGGGGCCAGTACAGGTGACAAAGCAAGATGTTTAGACTGGTGGGGGACTGGGTGGAGTGGGCAGGGGTCTGAGGCCACTGGCCATTGTTTTAACTACCCTCAAGGTTTCTCCAAAACAAAAGCCCTGCATGTGTCCATAGCCCCACCTCCCAGACCACTTTTCTTAACTAAAAATGATCACATTGCATCAAGGTATGCGTTCATCAGATACTCATTTCATTCAAATCAACAGCAGACCACATGATGTCATCACTGCATCTTCTTTACAAAAGAAGGACTGGAGCTGAGAATTTGGAGACGATTTTTAGGCATGGTTTTGTAATTAAGTGGACCCCTGGAAAAAAAAAAAAAAAAAAACCTTCTAGCCAAATAAGGAACATGGGACTCAAAGAGAGAAAGCAAGGGGAAAGGGAGAGGGGGAGAGAGAGAGAAAGAAACTAAGTACATGAGCACTTAAACAGGAAAGAGCAGTTTACATAAAAAAAAAAAAAAAAGAAAGAAAATCTCTTTATCTCTACTATTCAAGCCCCACCAATTCCACTTACTGTGGAGGAATGTGCAGCTTAAAAGTGATTGGCACAATTTCTCATGTATCACATTTGCTCATATAAAGTCTCTCAGATTTGTTAAAGGATATAGAATCCCAGCTAGACAGGAGAGTAAGTTCTAGTGTTCTATAGCACTGCAGGATGACTACGGTTAGCAGTAGTTTCAAATAGCTAGAAGGAGGATGTTGCATGTTCCCAACACAAAGGAATGATCAATGTTCAAGATGACGGATATGCTAATTACCCTGAGCTGATGATCACTATAAATATGTGCTAAAACATCACTATGTACCCCATAAACATGTACAATTACTATATGTCATTTTTTTAAAAAGAAAAAAATATCTCAGTAGACTCAGACGGAAAAACGAACTTGGTGTTTTGCCTTTGAGGGTTTGTTGTAAGTGCATGTTGAATGGCGGTGTTGCTAAGGAGACTCCTAGGAAGAAAACATGGACCAAGGATGAGGGCAAAGTGACTGGCCATCCAACTAACTGGACAAACTCAGAAGCAACAATGGTGCCAACAAAGCATCCTGTCACAGTCACCTTCACTCCTCAGCAGGAGCAAACATAAGGGTGGAGAGTGCAGATACCAGGGCTGGACATTTTCATTTTAAATCCTGGCTTTTTTACTTAGGAGCTATGTAACATTGGGCAAGTGATATTTATACTCTCTGCTTCAGTTTCACCACCTGTCATGTAGGGATCATAATCATATCTACCTTGGAGAGTATGTGGGTGAAATGCCTGTAAAAAGTTAAGTTTGCAGTAAACAGTATCTGTTCATTTATTCATTCACATAGATATACACACAGATACATACACACACATACACATGCAAACAAACATACAACACTAAAAGTGATGACTGCTATAGAAAAGAAAAGCAGATCATCATATCATCATCACATTATTAGTACTCTCCAAGATTCCAGATATAATTACTTTTTTCTCATAGAATATAAGCTTCCAGTATAGTAAAAAGAAAAAAATGAAGAGAATCATCTCTGAAAATGTGGTAACCTACTTAGTTAAGATGTACAGATCAGAGATCAATGTAGCTGGACTGAATGTCTTTCCTATGCTATCTTTTACGAATTTCTTTCTCTAGTCTTTTCAACTTACTTCTTCATTATGACTAAGGAAACCATCTAGTTTGTGTTAAAAATATATATATTAATTTAAAAGCATATAATTTGCTTTTAAATTATCATTCTTAATTTTAAATGTTCACTCTTAATTTCTGAGTGATAACACCACTTATCACTCAAAAATACTATTAATATGTGGATTATAAAATTATCATTATAATTATAATATGTGGATTATAAAATTAATACATACACATAATATACATACTAGTATATAAACATACATAAATATGTATACATAAAGAGAGAGAAGACTCTGGCCCAAAACATAGCTGTCAGTATTAGATGGCTAATTTGAGATTTAGAGAAAAGAATAGAACGTCTATAAACCCAACTGAACTCTAAAATTTAGATGAGATTAGGATTTTCCAAATTATATGAGCTGAGATCCACCTGGTAACATTCTTGTTATTATCCTTCTCAATTCGGTTAATGTCAAGACTAACATGAGCTGACTGAACTTCAGTTGCAACAGGGAACCACACTCAGCAAATCCATGATTTTGTAATTATTTGTATGACCAAAAGTAAGTGCTTTGATTACGGGCCGTTAGTAAATAAAATCAGGTTGGAATTTCACAAGCATGTTTGGATTTCAAAAGATTTGTATTTCATGCTCAAAAGTCAAAATCAAACAAAATTTTCACATAATAAAATTGATAAAGCATAAACCAAAACAACTACATAGTGAACCTTTACATAATGAGATAGAGGAAGAAACAAACAACTACCTATAAAACTGATAAGAGAAAGATAATTTACATAAACTAAATCAGCCTTCTTTTTCATCTTTCATCAATATATAGTAAACATATGCAAACAGATGAGGCATGGATAGGAAAAAACAGGGAGTCTCACCTAAAGTTCATCTTCAAGCCAACATTCACCCAGAATGAGTACATCAGATCATTTCCATGTTAACCCTTCTCTATTCAACAGCATGTGTTTGGCCTAACAAAATGATGAATAATATTTTTGTTAACTATTGTCTTCCTGACATCAATCACTGAGATTTAACAAACGCTGTCTCACATACGCTAGGATCCCCCCTACTATGACCAATTAAATAACAAATCATTCAGTGGCAAACTTCAGGGCTGACAAAGGCATATTAAGTACAGTGCTGGTTGGTTACAGCTACACTGGCCCACTGAGAGTTTCCTCAGAAAATACACAGGACGCTTTCAATTGCAAAACATATGATGCCTTATGTGAATTTTGTATTTATATTTGTGTAACTACTTGTTTCCCAAGAAAAAAAGGCAGCACTTTGAAATATACCTGTGAAGTCCTTTTTTCCTGAAAGGCCCCTCGCTGAGCAGCTTGTTTCTCCATTTCAATAAGGGTTAAACCTGGGACCTCAAAATGTTGTCCACCTGTTGGCCATCAGCCCACGGAGGCTGACAGGCTTCAAACCCAAAGTGGTATTCCCTGGTGGCCTAGGAGAAAGCACCAACTACCGTTCACTGAGCAAATGCTAGGCCTCTGAGCAGCTCCCCGGTCCCCCAGAGCTGGGCCCTCTGGTTCAGGGCAGCCCCCCTGAGCTCTCTCAGTGTGATCTTCCTTAGCCCATCAACAGGAGCACCCGGGGCACCCTGATGCTACATTTTCGGTCTTCCGATCAACATTTTGAGAAGAGTGGCCAGGTTTCCACAGCCCAGGGATCTGTCTACATTCACTGGGACAAAAGGACCAACTTCACCCAATCTTTCTCACAGAACAACTGGTCAAAAGGTGTTTTTCTACCACCTGAGATCAGATGTCAAGCACACGCTGCAGGGCACCAGGTGAGGTTGGGGATCATCCCGCGGCAGCTGCAGCTCCTCTTACAGGAAAAGCCAAGTGTCTGGGGCTAGAAGCTGCTTGGCCAGGCACCCTCTGTCAGGCTGACGGCCACCAAGAGTCCAGGCATGGCTTGTCTGGCGCCCCCCAGGGGCAAGGCAGGAGAGCTGGCCAGGAAATAAGGGCGACAGGATCCACATAGCCCCTGACGTGAACTTCCATGGAATCAGTAAATTTTTACCACTTATGACAAACCATGTTATTTGTAACTGTCAGAGGAAGGAAAATCTGTAATTGTTAAGGGGGATGAAGCCTGTGCAAATTCTTTCCTGTGCAAAGTGAACAGTCAATCACTTTTATAAGGACAGCAACAACTGAAACTATCCATTCGTATACTTTCCTTTAGTCAACAATATTACCTTTAGTAATCTGGGGAATGTGCATCCATAAATTACAGAAAGTGTTATTGCATTGCTGAATAAACAGCAACATTTCCATCAGCAGCAGCAGTGGCAGCCCCACAAAGGTATAACAAACAGACTCAATCATTTTCTTGTCAAGCTTTGCAGTGACTGCAGAGTTTACTGCTGGAGATAATGTTGCTTTCCTCAGCATTGTGTGCCAAACTGCAAACTGCTTATTAAAACAAAACCTCTTTTTCGGAGCAGCATGAGTTGGATAATCACTTATTGCACTCAAGAAAAAACAGGTTTGGTGCCCAGAGGAGGTTAACAATCAGGCATATGTGTTAACATTTGGTTGGTAAAAACTAGTTAAAAAATAAATTATCCAACATTGGGATGGGCGAGGGAATGAGCTAACTTATTAACATCGCTGCCCCCAGGTTGACTCTTTTCCGCATGACATCATTCCGTTTTTTGACAATGTGTTTCAAAGTGCTCAACTGGCCGGCTTGACAGAACCTTTGGCATGGGTGTTCAGCAGAGAGGAGGAGGGGGTGGAGATGATTATGGAAGGAAACCAGAAATGAAATGCAGCCTGCTAGTCTCCATGAGAGGAAATCTCTGGAAGAAACTCGACTCCAGGCATAGGAGATAAGACTGAAGAAAAGGACAGGAGGGAAGCAAGTAGACTTTAAAACTAGGCATCTGTGACTAAACTATTTCTGAAGACAGCACCTATTATTACTCTTCGAAGAAATCGCTTGACATAACTAAGCCAGCAATAGCACTGAAAAACCTCAATTTTCCTCGCTTAAAATAGACTGACAGCCATTTTACCGAGCCTGAGGAACAGGTGAGCTGAGCCGAAGCCTGGGGGCTGCCGTGTCAGAGGCGGCTCCGCGAGGAAACCCATTATGCCCGACGACGGTAGAGCTGCCCAGTGCTGCTTGGTGGTTTTTTTCTGTTCATACCCATTACGGATGAATTAATATCAAAGGAGGCGACCCTCTCCCCTCACCCCCGCCTCCGCCGTCCCGATGCCACGGATAGCCTTGCTGTCCCAGATCTCCGCGGTGGAGGAGGAAAGCCTATACTTTGCACGTCCATTCAGAACAGGAAATGAGACTGTGAAGACTTTATTACAACTTCGGGCAGCAGATGAGGTTTGACTCCTATCGCTGCCCTAAAATGAGAAGAAGAAAAAAAACAAAAAAAAAAAAAAAAAAAGCGCCACGCGTCTAGGGTAGAAATCAACTCCAGTAACTGTCATTCAACCTCAGCAATGCCGGGGACAGGCAGAGGCAGGGCAGCTGTGTGCCACATTCCTGCCAGGGCTGGTCAGGCCCCGGCTCTCACCACTCCTCCTTCCTGCTTTGAACCTGTGGAACCAAGGGCCCTTGCACCCCAGCTCATTCCTCTTTGCCACATCAGGGCCTCAAGTCATGCTGTCCCCTCTGCCTGGGTTGCTTTTTCTCCGTTTGCTTGGGTCACTGTTCACGCCACTGGCCACTTTCCTCAGGGAAGGGCCCTCGTTGGCCACACAACCTAAACACGCCCCCTGCTCCTCCATGCCACCCCCACCATCTCCTGACACTGCACTTCTTTTGACTTTTCACAGAGAAGAGTAAATCTCACCTGAGATTATCTCATTTATGAATTGACTGATATGTTTTTCATCCCTCTCCTCCACCAGAAGGTAAAATCCACCAAAGCAAAGATTCTGTTGTACTCAGAGCAATATCCCCAGCACCTAGAACTGTGCCTGGCACTATAAATAATTGATAAATTACTTAATAATTATCCCACAGTTTCAGAGAAAATATCCTTATAAACACAAATCAGAGACCTCTGTCAGACTTGACCCATGGTTTCTGAGTGCAAATGAGGATTCCTGATTACGGGGAGAACTGCGAGGAAACTTCAAGATGACGTCTTTATTCCCACATCTCCAAGAACATGCAGAAAGAAGTTACTGCTCTTATACTGAGCGTAAGCATAGAAATTTGGGCTTTGTTTGTTAAAAGTACAAATACAAAGGAAACTGCTCATTACCTAAAATAAAAAGACCTCAGGAAGGAGTTAGAAAGCCTGGACTTAAGACCCACCTCTGCCACCAGATATAACTGGGGCACATCAGTCACTTGGGGTACATTTGTACAACTGTGAGGATACAAAGGCTTGCCCCATCTGTTTTTAATTGCTATTTCTATTGTGCAATTACTAAAACAAAGAAATAAGAATACCCTATCCATGTACCCACCCAACTTTGTCAAATCTTAACATGTTGAGCCATATTTGCATCAGATTCTGGGGTGGGGGGGCAGTCTTCATTTTGTTTTTTGGCTTTTTGGTTTTTGTAGAGATGATGTCTCTCTGTGTTGCCCAGGCTGGTCTGGCCTTAAGCGATCTTCCTGCCTAAAGTGCCGGGATTATAGGCATGAGCCACCACGCCCAGCCCCAGATTGTCTTTTAAGAAACAAAATGCAAAACTATAGAAAGAAATGACTGCTGGCCTGGCGAGGTGGCTCATGCCTGTAATCCCAGCACTTTGGGAGGCCGAGGTGGGCAGATCACATGGTCAGGAGTTTGAAATCAGCCTGGCCAACATGGTGAAACCCCGTCTACTAAAAATAGAAAAATTAGCTGGGTGTGGTGGTGCACACCTGTAATCCCAGCTACAGGAGGCTGAGGCAGGAGAACCACTTGAACCCAGGAGGCAGAATTGCAGTGAGATGAGATTATGCCACTGCACTCCAACCTGGGTGACACCAAGATTCCATCTCAAAAAAAAAAAAAAAAGACTATTTTATTGTGAGAGGAGTTAGGTACATCTCAAGTCTTAAAAAAAAATTTAAGGCATTATTAAATGCCATATATTATAATAGCTACCAACTTCCAAGGCATTTGTTATCAAGTCTCACATCTCCTACCAGCATTTTAATTCTCTTTTCATTCCTCTTCCCTCACTGTGTTTTTGTTCATTTCTCCTCATCTCCTAATTCCCCAACTGCTTTCACAGTTGAGTCAGATGATGTCATATACCAAATTAAATTCCAAATAACAAAACTTTTTTTTAAGGAAACCATAAAAGTACTAGAAGAAAGCCAGAAATTCCATCTACCATAATGAAAAATCCAAAACCCATAAGATAAAAGATAATGAATTCAACTGCATAAAAATCAGCTTCCGGCTGGGTGTGGTGGCACATGCCTATAATCCCAGAACTTTGGGAGGCTGAGGCCAGAAAACTGCTTGAGCCCAGGAGTTCAAGACCAGCCTAGGCAACTTAGTGAGACCCCCACCTATAGAAAAAATAAAAAATTAGCCAGGTGTGGTAGCACATGCCTGTCATCCCAGCTACTTTGGAGGCTGAGGCAGGAGGATTACCTGAGCCCAAGAGGTCAAGGCTGCAGTGAGCCCTGATTGTACCACTGCACTCCAGCCTGGGCAACAGAGTGAGACCCTATCTTCAAAAAAAAAAATCATCATCTTCAGATAAAGCAAAATTTTTGCAAAACAAAACAGAAAATACAGCAAACAAATAAAAAGCCACCAAAAATGAACCAGAAGACAACCCAAAAATGTGAACATGTTTACCATTCAATCACATAAAAAGGACCAGTTACATACCCATAGAGTACACACATGCACAAACAAAAGTAAACACACATCAAAAAATACACATATATACACAAAGAGCTCCAAAAACTATATATATATACATATATATTTTTTTTTAGACAGGGTCTCTATCTCCCAGGCTGGAGTACACTGGCATGATCTCGGCTCACTGCAACCTCTGCCTCCTGGGCTCAAGAGATCCTCCCACCTCAGCCTCCTGAGTAGCTGGGACTATAGGCTCATACTAACACTCACAGCTAATTTTTTTTTTTTTTTTTTTTTTGTAGAGATGGGAGTTTCACCATGTTGCCCAGGATAGTCTTGAACTCCTGAGCTTAAGCAGTCTGCCTGCCTCAGCCACCAAGTGCTGGGATTACAGGCCTGAGCCACCACACCCAGCCAAAAACAATTTTAGAAAGACAGCAGTCCCCGGAGTGTGATGTTCTCCTTCCTGTGTCCATGTGTTCTCATTGTTCAATTCCCACCTATGAGTGAGAACATGTGGTGTTTGGTTTTTTGTCCTTGTGATAGTTTGCTGAGAATGATGGTTTCCAGCTTCATCCATGTCCCTACAAAGGACATGAACTCATCATTATTTATGGCTGCATAGTATTCCATGGTGTATATGTGCCACATTTTCTTAATCCAGTCTATAATTGTTGGACGTTTGGCTTGGTTCCAAGTCTTTGCTATTGTGAATAGTGCCGCAATAAACATACGTGTGCATGTGTCTTTATAGCAGCATGATTTATAGTCCTTTGGGTATATAGCCAGTAATGGGATGGCTGGGTCAAATGGTATTTCTAGTTCTAGATCCCTGAGGAATTGCCACACTGACTTCCACAATGGTTGAACTGGTTTACAGTTCCACCAAGAGTGTAAAACTGTTCCTATTTCTCCACATCCTCTCCAGCACCTGTTGTTTCCTGACTTTTTAATGATTGCCTGTGGGGTGGGGGGAGGGATAGCATTAGGAGATATACCTAATGCTAAATGACGAGTTAATGGGTGCAGCACATCAACATGGCACATGTATACATATGTAACAAACCTGCATATTGTGTGCATGTACCCTAAAACTTAAAGTATAATAATAATAAAAATTTTAAAAAAGACAAAAACCTAAAGAAAAATGGGCAAAGGATACGATCATGTAGTTCACAGAAAAGGAAATACAAATACCTGTTAAATATAAAATAGAATACTTAATCTCATTCATAATAAGAGAAATGCAAATTAAACACTAAGAAACCATTTTTTTACCTACCACATTGGTCCAAATCCAAAAGTTTAATAACATGCTCTGTTGGTGATGCAGTGGAAAAACAAGCATGTCCCTAACGTTGCTGGTGAGAGTACAAATTAGTTCAGCTCCTGAGGAGTACAATTTGGCAATCTCTATCAAAATTACAAATGCGTATTCCCTTTGACCCAATAAGTCAATTTCTGGGAATTTATCCTGCAGACATACTTGCAAACATTCAAAAATGACAGTTTAAGGTAACTCACTACAGCTCTAATAGTGAATGGAAGAAAACAAGCACAATGTCCATCAATAGGGATTGAATAAACAAATTACAATAAATCCATAAAATGTAACACTATATACCTATAAAATTTTAATGAGAAAGCTCTCTATGTGTGGAATGGGAAGGCATTTTTGTTATGCAAAAATCAAGGGGACAAATAATAATAAAAGAATGATATCTTTTTTGTAAATGACAAAGAAATAATCTATATTTAATTTTGCTTGCTTATACATATAAAATTTTAGAAACTCTGAAAAAATACAAAAGAAACTAGTAATAGTTACCTTTAGGGGTTGTCATGGGAACAGGGAAGATAGGGAACAGAATGGGAGGAAAACTCTTCATAATCTTTCATCTCTCTTAATTTTCAAATCATATGGGAGTATTACCTATTCAAAAAATGAAACTGATAAAAAATAAATAAATCTCCACTCACAGAGTATTAGGATATTTTAAAAGTCAAAAAAGCACAATTGAGTTAGACCTGCATGTCCAAAATAGGAAAGAGAAGGCTGTGAGTGGGAAGGAACTCACATGGCCCAGGCAAGAATACAGCAGGGGTGGGTAAGTTTCTATGCATTTTGGACTTAGACTAAAAGGAAAATTACACAACTTAACATATACAACCCAGCATGCTTTTGACAAAAGGACTACAAGCCCCTTGTTGGCCCATTTTCTTTCTTGGCCATTCCTTCAATTTCTGGAGGTCATGGTAGCACATTTCCCAAGTCCTCTTGTTTTCTGCCTTTGCTCCAGTCCTCCCAGCTGTGTCTTGCTCACCTCCCTCCTCCCAGCTCCAGCACTCTGTTCTATATTGTAACAAACCTCTCTCACTTCACACCTCTGATACCCCACAACTCACTTGTAACCTCATTCAACCTTCCTTCTCTCAGATCTTGCTGGCTTCACAGCAGGTGGACAGACCAGTAACATGGTGCCCCCTTGACATTATCAGTGAACAAAAGAACCAGATCAAAGGGAAACAGGGTCCAGTTTCACCAAGAAAATATAAACAAGAATCCTTTATCATTTCTCTTTATCCAGCATTCAGTTGTGCAAAAAGAGGCCTTGGACACAAGATTTTAGGGGTTGTATAAGAAACAGCCATCACACACTGCCTCTTTAAGGTTTCCAGCTCTGCCCACTGTCCCAGTGAAGGGGTGAGCCTGAAGGGACACACTGGAACCAGTCAGTCATGCTCCCGACCTTGGCTGATTGGACCAGGGATTGACAGGCACTCTACTGAAGGGTAGCCATCCACAGGGGCCAGCACTCTATCACGTTAGATTGAGGCCACCCACCTTCCAGCTTCTCACAGTATCTTTGGATCTCAATTCTGTCATTCAAAGTTATTGATTCTAGATTCTTCCCAGGTTCAAGTTATCTAAAGATTTGATCAGTACGTCATCAACTGCCATAGTCGCAGCAACCCTCATAGAACCATGGACAGAGGACCACAGTATCCCATTAGAAAATAAAGATATACCATTTAGTCTATCCATTTTATAATACACAGCATTTTAAATACAGTTTTCTGGATTACATGTATATAAAAGATGGGTTAGCAAAGTGTTGTTAAATACATACATTTAAAGACTTCGATTAAAAGATAATAATGTATTTTTCTCAGCATATTATTTCTTTTAAGGACCCTCTAGAATACTCAATAGGTTCCCTTAAACAGAAAAAAAACAAAAACAAAAAAAAAAAAACAAAACAAAAAAAAAAAAACGCAACCCTGGATATTATAATGCATTGTGAATATCCTTTTCAACCCACTACCAAAAGCTACTATGAATGTAAATTTCTGTTTAGCCTAAATGCATACCAAGTTCTATATTGATGGAATCCAAATGAATGAGATTTTATTATAGGTGAAATATAAATACTGGATTATCTCACACCACACACACAAAATCAGCTCAAAATAGATTGAAATGTAAAAGCCAAGACTGTAAAACTCCTAGAAGAAAACACAGGGGAAAAGCTTCTTGACATTGGTCTCAGCAATGATGCCATGGATATGACACCAAAAGCACAGGCAACAAAAAGAAAAATAAACAAGTGGGACTACATCAGACTAATACACTTCTGCACAGCAAAGAAATCAATCAACAGAGTAAAAAGGAGACTTATAGAATGGGAGAAAATATTTGCAAACCATATGCCTGATAAGAGGTTAATCTCCAAAATATATAAGCAATTCCTACAACTGAATAGTTAAAAAAAAAAAAACCTACTAACTCAATTACAAAATGGACTAAGAACTTGAATAGACATTTCTCCAAAGACAGCATATAAATCACCAATGAAAAAAAAATGCTCAATGTCACTAACCATCGGGGAAATGCAAATCAAAACCATGAGTTATCACCTTATACCTGTCAGGATGGCTATTGTCAAAAAAACAAAAGACAGGCCAGACCCAATGCCTCAAGTCTGTAATCCCAGCACTTTCAGAGGCCAAGGCAGATGAATTGCTTGAGCTCAGGACAACACGGTGAAGCCCTGTCTCTACAAAACATACAAAAATTAGCCAGGCATGGTGGCGCATACCTGTGGTCCCAGCTACTTGGGAGGCTGAGGTGGGAGACTCCCTTGAGCCCAGGAGGCAGAGGCTGCAGTGAGCTGTGATCACACCACTGCATTCCAGCCTGGGTGACAGAGTGAGATCCTGTCTCAAATTAAAAAGAAAAAAAAAGACAAGTGTTGGTGAAGATGTGAAGAAATGGAACCCTTGCATAGTGTTAGTGGGCTTGCAAAACTGTATAGCTTCTATGGAAAACAGTATAGAAGTTCCTCAAAAAATGAAACATAGAACTACCATATGATCCAGCAATCCAACTTCTGGGTATTTTGTCCAAAATATTAATAACTGAAATCAGGATCTTGAAGGGATACATTAGCACTCTTATGTTCACTGCAGCAGTATTCACAATAGCCAAGATGTGGAAACCACCTAAATGTCAATCAACAGACAGATGAAGAAAACATGGTATACACATACAATAGACTACTACCCAGCCTTAAAAAAAAAGGGAGGAAATTCTGCAATATACAACAACATGGATGAACCTTGAGGACATTATGCTAAATGAAATAATCATAGAAAAAAGAAGACTGCATGATTCCACTTATGTGAAGTATCTAACAGTCAAGTTCATAGAATCAAAGAGTGGAATAGTGGTTGCCAGGGGATGAGGGGAGAGGGAAATGAGAAGTTATTAATCAATGGGCATAAAGTTTCAGTTAAGAAGGATGAATAAGCTCTAGAGATCTGCTGCACAACATTGTACCTACAGTCAACAATAATGTATTGCACACCTAAAAATTTAAGAGGGTAGATGTCATGTTAAATGTTCTTACCACAATAAAATAAAATGTATAAATAAATAAATAAATAGTGCCAAGTGTATGACATAAGTAGAAGTTTCATCCCTGTTGGTAAAAACACAAATTGACAGAACTACTTTGGAAAACTGTTGAGTGGTATCTACTAACACTGACCATGCACATACTTTATGACTCAGTAATTCCACTCCTCAGCATGTACCCAACAGACATGGGTACATTCACCAAAAGACAGACAAGAATGTTCATAACAACACTATTCAAAATAACCAAAAACTGCAAACAATCCAAATTTCCAGATTAGCTTTTTAAAATTTTGCATATCCAAACAATGGGACACTGCATAGCAATGAGAATGCCCAAACCATTGCTACATTAACATGGATAAATCCAACAGATACTGTGTTGAACAAATGAAGCAAGGATATTTTGAGCAATATGCTATATGATTCCATTTACACAAAGTTTTAACAGGGGCAAAACTAACTTCTGCTACTAGAGGACAGGACAGTGTGCAGCTGCCCTTGGTGAGAGAAAGGGTACAAGTGGTGACTGGGACCAGCAAGATGAGAGGTTTCTGGTTCTGGGTGCCAGGAATATTCTATATCCTAACCTGAATATTGATGACACCGCTGTGTTCACTTTGTGATAATTAATCAAGCTGAATGCTTCGTATTTGTGCACTTTTTTGCATGTATGTTCTATGTCAACAAAAGCATTTATTTTAAAACATTTATTTTAAAACATTTAGGAACAAATGTCTGCAATTAGTCTTCAAAGCATCAGGTACCTGAACTGCTGCCCCAAAGTTAGAGGGACCCTTAATTCCTATCATTAGCTCCTGACATGTCCAAATGATTCTTTGGCTACTTGTTAATAATGGAATCAAAACGCACTAATCTCATTATCGCCTGTCAGCAGGCACTGTCAGAATGCTGTTGGCCATTAGTTGCCTGCTGCTACAGTCAGTGACTTGCAAAGCACCCAAAAGGAGACAAAAAATTACCCGCAGTTTAGTTTTTCTGTCTCATATACCTTTCACCAACCCCATGCCAAATCCTTCGCAGCCTAAACCACACGCTGCCTTCTTCAAGAGACCACCCCAGACCTCACTAGCCCAACAAAACTCCTATTCTCTGAATGATTTCTGAATTTATTCACTCACTCATCTACCCATCCACACATCCACCTAAACATTCACTGAGTACCCACCATGCACCAGGCTGTGTCCTCAAAATACAAAATTGAGTAAAACATAATTCCTTTCCTGAAGGTGATCACATTATTGTATGGGGAAAAAGACACAAAAAAAGGCTTAGAATGATAGGCACATACATGGAGAGCAGTAGAAACACAGGAGAGGAACATGTAAGCCAGTTTTTTCTAGGGGGTAGATAGAATAAGGAGACGATTCCTAGCAGAGGTTACTCATGCAATATGCCATGAGGAATGAGTAGAAACTGGCCAGTCAAGTGAAGATGCAGGCAGCTCCTAGCCTAGGGAACATCATGAGTAAAGGCACAGAAGCAATAAAAGGCCTATGAGGAGCAGGGGGTGGCAGGGGAAGGGGCTAGCTGTGGGAACAAGCAGCCCATATTGTCTGAGAGTAAAGTCTGAATGAGGGCAGGGAAGAACAGGTGAAAAACAATCACACAGGTCCTTGCGAACCATGTGAAGGACATGAGACTTCATCCCAGAGAGGAAGGGCAGTCCCTATGGGGGGGCTGGGAAGGGGAATGACCACATCAAGTCTATCATCAAGGAACTGTGTGGGAGACAGAACTGAGGGCAGAAGAGGCAGGGAGGCATCAACCATAGGCCTGCTAAAACAGGAGGACAGCCTGAACCAGAACACCTCCAGTGGGGATGAAGAGGAGACTAATTCAAGAACTGTTTAGGTGGTAAAATTGGGACTTAATGACTGATTTGGTGTGATGTGAGACTGGGGAAGGAGAAAGAGAAGTTGATGAGAACTGACGGATAGGTGACAACAATTGAAAAAAAATACAAGAGGAGGAGAAAGCTGATGGTGGGCAGGAGGAAAGGCAGTGAGGTCAGCATTAGAGGTTGATACAGTTTGGATATTTGTCACTGCCAAATCTCATGTTGAATTGTAATCCCCAATACTGGAGGCGAGGCCTGATGGGACATGATTGGATCATGGGGATGGTTTTTAATGGTTTAGCACAGTCTTCCTTGGTCATGATAGTGAGTGAGTTCTCATGAGAGTTGATCATTTAGAAGTATGTAGCAGCTACCCCTTCTCTCTCTCTTCCTTCTGCTCCCAGCCATGTGAAGTTCTGGCTCCTCCTTTGCCTTGCACTATGATTGGAAGGTTCCTGAAGCCTCCCCAGAAGTGGAAGCTGCTGTCCTTCCTGTACAGCCTGCAGAACTGTGAGCCAATTAAACCTCTTTTCTTATAAATTACCCAGTCTCAGGTATTTCTTTACAGCAGCATGAAAATGGACTAATACAGAAAATTGGTACCAAGCAGCAGGGCATTGCCATAAAGATACCTGAAAATGGGGGAGCAACTGTGGAACTGGGTAACAGCCAGAGGTTGGGAGAGTGTGGTGGGATCAGAAGACAGAAAGATAAGAGAAAATTTGGAACTTCCTAAAGACTTGTTAAATTGTTGTGACCTAAATGCTGATAGTTATATGGACAATGAAGTCTAGGCTGAGAAGTTCCCAGATGGAAATGAGGAACTTATTGGGAACTGGAACAGTCACTTTAGTGATGCTTTAGCAAAGAGCCCGAATACAAAGAGCCTGCCCTAAGGATCTGTGTAACTTTGAACTTGAGAGTGATGATTTAGGGTATCTGACAGAAGAAATTTCTAAGAAGCAAAGTATTCAGTATGGCCTGGCTGCTTCTAACAACCTATGCTCATATGCATGAGCAAAGAAATGATGTAAACTAGGAACTTATATTTAAAGGGAAAGCAGAGAATAAAAGTTCAGAAAATTTGCAGCCCAGCCATGTGGTAAGAAAGAAAAGCCCATTTTCAGGGGAGAAATTCAAGCAGGCTGCAGAAATTTGCATAACTAAAAGGAAGGCAATTGCTAATCACCAAAACAATGGGGGAAAGGCCTTGAAAGCATTTCAGAGACCTTTGTGGCAGCCCCTTCCATCACAGGCCTGGAGGCCTAGGAGGTCAGAATAGTTTCATGGGCCATGCCCAAGGCCCCCTGCTACCCTGCACAGCCTCAGGATGCTGCTCCCTGTACTCCAGCCACTCCAGCTCCAGTCATGGCTAAAAAGGGCCCAGGTACAGCTTGGGCCACTGCTTCAGAGGCCACAAGCCATAAGCCTTGGTAGTTTCAACGTGGTGTTAAGCCTGTGGGTGCACAGAATGCAAGAGTTGGGGCATGGGAGACTCCACCTAGATTTCAGAGCATATATGCAAAAGCCTGGATGTCCAGGTAGAAGCCTGCTGCAGGGGTGGGGCCCTCATGGAGAACCTCTACCAGGGCAGTGCAAAGGGGATATGTGGAGTTGGAGCCCCCACACAGAGTCCCCAATGGGGCATTGCTTAGTGGAGCTGTGAGAAAAGGGCCACCATTCTCAAGAATGCAGAACAGTAGATCCAGCAAGAGCTTCCCCCTTGCCCCTGAAAAAGCTGCAGATAGTCAATGCCAGCCCCAGTAGCTGTGGGAGCTGAACCCTACAAAGCCACAGGGACAGAACTGCCCAAGACCTTGGGAGCCCACCCTTCACATCAGTGTGCCCTGGATGTGAGACAGGGAGTCAAAGGATACTATCTTGGAGCTTTAAGATATTTTTAATATATATAAATTTCTGGGGTACATGTACAGAATGTGCAGGTTTGTTACACAGGTACACACACGCCATGGTGGTTTGCTGCACCCATCAACCCATCATCTACATTAGGTATCTCTCCTAATGCTATCCCTCCCCTAGCCCCCCACCCCCCAAAAGGCCCTGGTGTGTGATGTTCCCCTCCCTGTGCCCATGTGTTCTCATGTTCAACTCCCACTTACAAGTGAGGACATACAGTGTTTGGTTTTCTGTTCTTGTGTTCGCTGAGAATGATGGTTTCCAGCTTCATCCATGTCCCTGCAAAGGACATGAACTCATCCTTTTTTATAGCTGCATAGTACATTGACTTATAATCCTTTGGGTATATACCCAGTAATGGGATTACTGGGTCAAATGGTATTTCTGGTTCTAGATCCTTGAGGAATCACCACACTGTCTTCCACAATGGTTGAACTAATTTACACTCCCACCAACAGTGTAAAAGTGTTCCTATTTCTCGACATCCTCTTCAGCATCTGTTGTTTCCTGACTTTTTAATGATCGCCATTCTAACTGGTGTGAGATGGTATCTCATTGTGGTTTGGATTTGCATTTATCTAATAACAATTGATGATGAGCTTTTTTTCATATGTTTGTTGGCTGCATATATGTCTTCTTTTGAGAAGTGTCTGTTCATATAATTCACCCATTTTTTGATGGGGTTTTTTTTATCTCATAAATTTATTTAAGTTCTTTGTAGATTCTCGGTATTAGCCATTTGTCAGAAGGATAGCTTGCAAAAATTTTCTCCCATTCTGTAGGTTGCCTGTTCACTCTGATAATAGTTTCTTTTCCTGTGCAGATGCTTTTTAGTTTAATTAGATCCCATTTGTCTATTTTGGCTTTTGTTGCCATGGCTTTTGGCATTTTAGTCACGAAGTCTTTGCCCATGCCTATGTCCTGAATGGTATTGCCTAGGTTTACTTCTACAGTTTTCATGGTTTTAGGTCTTATGTTTAAGTCTTTAATCCAACCTGAGTTAATTTTTGTTTTAAGTGTAAGGAAGAGATCCAGTTTCAGCTTTCTGCATATGGCTAGCCAGTTTTCCCAGCACCATTTATTAAATAGGGAATCCTTTCCCCATTTCTTGATTTTGTCAGGTTTGTCAAACACTAGATGGTTGTAGATGTGTGGCATTATTTCTGAGGCCTCTGTTCTGTTCCATTGGTCCATCTCTCTGTTTTGGTACCAATACCATGCTGTTTTGGTTACCGTAGCCTTGTAGCATAGTTTGAAGTCTGGTAGCATGATGCCTCCAGCTTTGTTCCTTTTGCTTAGGATTGGCTTGGCTATGCGGGCTCTTTTTTGGTTCCATGTGAATTTTAAAGTAGTTTTTTCCAATTCTGTGAAGAAAGTTAATGGTAGCTTGATGGCAAAGGCATTGAATCTATAAATTACTTTGGGCGGTATGGCCATTTTCACGATATTGATTCTTCCTATCCATGAGCACGGAATGTTCTTCCATTTGTTTGTGTCCTCTTTTATTTCATTGAGCAGTGGTTTGTAGTTCTCCTCGAAAAGGCCCTTCACATCCCTTGTAAGTTGGATTCCAGGTATTTTATTCTCTTTGTAGCAATTGTGAATGGGAGTTCACTCACGATTTGGCTCTCTCTTTGTCTGTTACTGCTGTTTAGGATTGTTTGTGATTTTGCACACTGATTTTGTATCCTGAGACTTTGCTGAAGTTTCTTATCAGCTTAAGATTTTGGGCTGAGATGATGGGGTTTTCTAACTATACAGTCATGTCATCTGCAAACAGAGACAATTTGACTTCCTCTTTTCCTAATTGAATACCCTTTATTTCTTTCTCTTGCCTGATTACCCTGGCCAGAACTTCCAATACTATGTTGAATAGGAGTGGTGAGAGATGGCATCTTTGCCCTGTGCTGGTTTTCAAAGGGAATGCTTCCAGTTTTTGCCCATTCTGTATGATATTGGCTGTGGGTTTGCCATAAATAGCTCTTATTATTTTGAGATACATTCCATCAATATCTGGTTTATGAGAGTTTTTAGCATGAAAGGCTGTTGAATTTTGTCAAAGGACTTTTCTGCATCTATTAAGATAATCATGTGGTTTTTGTCATTGGTTCTGTTTATACGTGATGGATTACATTTATTGATTCATGTATGTTGAACCAGCCTTGCATCCCAGGGATGAAGCCAACTTGATCATGGTGGATAAGCTTTTTGATGTGCTGCTGGATTCAGTTTCCCAGTATTTTATTGAGGATTTTCACATCAATGTTCATCAGGGATACTGGCCTGAAATTTTCTTTTTTTGTTGTGTCTCTGCCAGGTTTTGGTATGAGGATGATGTTGGCCTCATAAAATGAGTTAGGGAGGATTCCATCTTTTTCTATTGTTTGAAATAGTTTCAGAAGAAATGGTACCAGCTCTTTGTACCTCTGGTAGGATTCAGCTGTGAATCCGTCTGGTCCTGGACTTTTTTGGTTGGTAGGCTAATAACTGCTACCTCAATTTCAGAATTTGTTATTGGTCTATTCAGGGATTCAACTTCTTCCTGGTTTAGTCTTGGGAGGGTGTATGTGTCCAGGAACTTACCCATTTCTTCTAGATTCTTTAGTTTATTTGCATAGAGGTGTTTGTAGTATCCCAACGGTAGTTTGTATTTCTGTGGGATTGGTGGTGATATCCCCTTTATCATTTTCTATTGCATCTATTTGATTCTTCTCTCTTTTCTTCTTTATTAGTCTAGCTAGTGGTCTATGTATTTTGTTGATCTTTTCAAAAAACCAGCTCCTGGATTCATTGATTTTTTTGAAGGGTTTTTCATGTCTCTATCTCCTTCAGTGCTGCTCTGCTCTGATCTTAGTTATTTCTTGCCTTCTGCTAGCTTTTGAATTTGTTTGCTCTTGCTTCTCTAGTTCTTTTAATTGTGATGTTAGGGTGTCAATTTTAGATCTTTCCTGCTTTCTGTTGTGGGCATTTAGTGCTATAAATTTCCCTCTACACACTACTTTAAATGTGTCCCAGAGATTCTTGTATGTTGTGTCTTTGTTTTCATTGGTTTCAAAGAACATCTTTTTTTTTTTCAAAGAACATCTTTATTTCTGCCTTCATTTCATTATTTACCTAGTAGTCATTCAGGAACAGGTTGTTCAGTTTCCATGTAGTTGTGCGGTTTTGAGTGAGTTTCTTGATCCTGAGTTCTAATTTGATTGCACTGTGGTCTGACAGCCTGTCATGATTTCCATTCTTTTGCATTTGCCGAGGAGTGTTTTACTTCCAATTATGTGGTCAATTTAAGAATAAGTGTGATGTGGTGCTGAGAAGAATATATATTCTGTTGACTTGGGGTATAGAGTTCTGCAGATGTCCATTAGGTCCACTTAGTCCAGAGCTGAGTCCAAGTCCTGGATATCCTTGTTAATTTTCTGTCTCATTGATCTAATATTGACAGTGGGGTGTTAAAGTCTCCCACTATTATTGTGTGGGAGTCTAAGTCTCTTTGTAGGTCTCTAAGAACTTGCTTTATGAATCTGGGTGCTCCTGTACTGGGTGCATATATATTTAGGACAGTTAACTCTTCTCATTGCATTGATCCCTTTAGCATTATGTAATGGCCTTCTTTGTCTCTTTTGATCTTTGTTGGTTTACAGTTTGTTTTATCAGAGACTAGGATTGCAACTGCTTTTTTTTTTTCTGCTTTCCATTTGCTTGGTAAATATTCCTCCATCCCTTTATTTTGAGCCTCTACACAGACCACATGAGATGGGTCTCCTGAATACAGCACACCAATGGGTCTTGACTCTATCCAGTTTGCCAGTCTGTGTCTTTTAATTGGGGCATTTAGCCCATTTAAATTTAAGGTTAATATTGTTATGTGTGAATCTGATCCTGCCATTATGATGCTAGCTGATTATTTTGCCTGTTAGTTGATGCAGTTTCTTCATAGCATCCAGAGTCTTTACAATTTGGTATGTTTTTGCAGTGGCTGGTACTAGTTGATCCTTTCCATGTTTAATGCTTCCTTCAGGGACTCTTGTAAGGCAGGCCTAGTGGTAACAAAATCTCTTAGCATTTGCTTGTCTGTAAAGGATTTTATTTCTCCTTCCCTTATGAAGCTTAGTTTAGCTGGATATGAAATTCTAGGTTGAAAATTCTTTTCTTTAAGAATGTTGAATATTGGCCCCCACTCTCTTCTGGCTTGTACAGTTTCTGCTGAGAGATATGCTGTTAGTGTGATAGGCTTCCCTTTGTGGGTAACCCGACCTTTCTCTCTGGCTGCCCTTAATATTTTTACCTTCATTTCAACCTTGGTGAATCTGTCAATTATGTGTCTTGGGGTTGCTCTTCTCGAGGAGTATCTTTGCGGTGTTCTCCGTATTTCTGAATTTGAATGTTGGCTTGCCTTACTAGGTTGGAGAAGTTCTCCTGGATAATATCCTGAATACTGTTTTCCAACTTGGTTCCATCCTCCCCGTCACCTTCAGGTATACCAATCAACGTACATTTGGTCTTTTCACATAGTACCATATTTCTTGGAAGCTTTGTTCATTTCTTTTCACTCTTTTTTTCTCTAATCTTGTCTTCTCACTTTATTTCATTGAGTTGATCTTCAATCTCTGATATCCTTTCTTCCACTTGATCGATTCGGCTATTGATACTTGTGTATGCTTCATGAAGTTCTCGTGCTGTGTTTTTCAGCTCCATCAGGTCATATATGTTCTTCTCTAAACTGGTTATCCTAGTTAGCAATTAGTCTAACCTTTTTTTCAAGGGTCTTAGCTTCCTTGCATTGGGTTAAAACATGCTCCTTTAGTTGGGAGGAGTTTATTATTACCCACCTTCTGAAGCCTACTTCTGTCAATTCATCAAACTCATTCTCCATCCAGTTTTGTTTCCTTGCTGGAGAGGAGTTGTGATCCTTTGGAAGAGAAGAGGCGTTCTGGATTTTGGAATTTTCAGTCTTTTTGCGCTGGTTTCTCTCCATCTTCATGGATTTATCTACCTTTGGTCTTTGAAGTCAGTGACCTTCGGCTGGGGTCTCTGAGTGGACATCCTTTTTGTTGATATTGATACTATTCCTTTCTGATTGTTAGTATTCCTTCTAACAGGCTCCTCTGCTGCAAGTCTACTGGAGTTTGCTGGAGGTCCACTCCAGACCCTGTTTGCCTGGGTATCACTGTCAGAGGCTGCAGAACAGCAAAGATTGCTGCCTGTTCCTTCCCTCTGGAAGCTTCGTCCCACTGGCTGCAGTGGCCTTGCTGAGCACCTGCCAGATGCCAGTCAGAGCTCTCCTGTATGAGGTGTCTTTTGGCCCCTACTGGGAGGTGTGTCCTGGTCAGGATACATGGGGGTCAGGGACCCAGTTGAGGAGGCAGTCTGTCCCTTATCAGAGCTCCAACACTGTGCTGGGAGATCCGCTGCTCTCTTCAGAGCTGCCAGGCATTTAAGTCTGCTGAAGCTGTGCCTCCCTAACCACCCCTTCCCCCAGGTACCCTGTTGCAGGGAGGTGGGGGTTTTATCTATAAGTCCCTGACTGGGGCTGCTGCCTTTTTTTTGAGAGATGCCCTGCCCAGAGAGGAGGGAATCTGGAGAGGCAGTCTGGCAGCAGTGGCCTTGCTGAGCTGTGGTGGGCTCTGCCCAGTTCGAACTTCCTGGTGGCTTTGTTTACACCATGAGGGCAAAACCACCTACTCAAGTCTCAGCAATGGTGGATGCCCCTTCTCCCACTAAGCTTGAGTGTCCCAGGTCGAGCTCAGACCGCTGTGCTAGCAGCTAGAATTTCAAGCCAGTGGATCTTAGCTTGCTGGGCTCCATGGGGGTGGGACCCGCTGAGCCAGACACTTGGCTCTCTGGCTTCAGCCCACTTTTCAGGGGAGTGAATGGTTCTGTCTCACTGGCATTCCAGGCGCCACTGGGGAGTGAAAAAAAAAAAACAAAAAAAACTCCTGTGGCTAGCTCAGTGTCTGCCCAAACGGCCACCAAGTTTTTTGCTGGAAACCCGGACCCCTGGTGGCGTGGGCACCAGAGTGAATCTCCCGGTCTGCGAGTTGTGAAAACTGGGGGAAAAGCTCAGTATCTGGGCCGGAGTGCATGGTACAGTCCCTAATGCCTTCCTTTGGCTAGGAGAGGGAGTTCCCCAACCCCTTGCACTCTCCAGGTGAGGCGATGCCCCCTCCTGCTTCGGCTCACCCTCCTTGGGCTGCACCCGCTGTCTAATCAGTCCCAATGAGATGAACAAGGTACCTCAGTTGGAAATGCAGAAATCACTCGCCTTTTGCATCAATCTTGCTGGGAGCTATAGACTGGAGCTGTTCCTATTTGTCCATCCTGCGCTTTAAGACTTAATGACTGCCCTTCTGTGTTTCAAACTTGCATTGGCGTCTGTAGCCCCATTCTTTTGGCAGATTTCTCCCTTTTGGAATAGGAGTATTTACCCAATGCCTATACCCCTATTCTGTCTTGGAAGTAAATAACTTGTTTTTTATTTTACAGGCTTATAGGCAGAAGAGACTAGCCTTGTCTCAAATGAGACTCTGGATTATGGACTTTTGAGTAAATGCTGAAATGAGTTAAGACTTTAGGGGACAGTTGGGAAGGCATGATTGTATTTCAAAATGTGAAAAGGACATGAGATTTTGAAGGGGCCAGGGGCAGAATGATATGATTTGGATATTTGTCCCCACCCAATAGCTCATGAATTATAATCTCAAGTGCTGTAGGCAGGGCTTGGTGGGAAGTCATCGGATCATAGGGGTGGTTTCTAATAGTTTAGCATCACCTCCCTTGGTCGCCATAGTGAGTTCTCATGAGATATGGTCATTTGAAAGTGTGTGGCACCTCTCCCTTCTCTCTCTTCCTCCTGCTTCCAGCCATGTGAAGTGCTGGCACCTCCTTTGCCTTCCACCATGATTGGAAGCTTTCTGCAGCCTCCCCAGAAGCAGAAGCTGCCATGCTTCCTCTACAGCCTGCAGAACAGTGATTAGTGAGCCAATTAAACCTCTTTTCTTTATAAATTACCCAGTCTCAGGTATTTCTTCATAGCAGTGTGAGAACGGACTAATATAGCAGTTTAAAATATGAGGTGCCTGAAGGGATTTCAGGGAATATGTCTAGCAGGACAGTTAAACACCTGAGTCTGGAAGTCCTGGAAGAAACCTCGGCTCAGGTAAAGACTCATCAGTGCATACTAACAACTGAAGCCCCAGGGTGGATAAGATTACAGAGTACAAGTGTTAAACTGACAGACAGCCAAGGACTCTTGGTAATACCAACATTGAGGGGAGGGGAAGAAGAAGGGCCTATGAAGATGACAGAAAAGGAGTGAGAAGAAAGGTACTCGATGAGCCAGGAAAATGATGCCAAAGCAGTGGGGAGTTTTAAAACATGAGTGACTGACCAACAGGCCCAAATGTAGTGGCCATGGGTTCAGAAAGGTTAGAAATGAGATCATTCCACTGGGCTTGGCAATTAGGATATCACTCACGCCTTTAGTGAGAGATTTCAGACTTCAATTAAGCTCTAGCAACACAGCAGATTACACTGTATAACCCATATCACAACACTCTTAAATCTGGATGAAACATAACTCTCCCCTAAAATTTTTTTTTTTTTTTTTTTTTTTTTTTTTTGAGACAGTCTCGCTCTGTCACCCAGGCTGGAGTGCAGTGGCGCAATCTCGGCTCACTGCAGGCTCCGCCTCCCGGGTTCACGCCATTCTCCTGCCTCAGCCTCTCCGAGTAGCTGGGACTACAGGCACCCGCCACCACGCCCGGCTAACTTTTTTGTATTTTTAGTAGAGATGGGGTTTCACCATGGTCTTGATCTCCTGACCTCGTGATCCGCCCGCCTCGGCCTCCCAAAGTGCTGGGATTACAAGCGTGAGCCACCGCACCCGGCCCCCTAAAATCTTAATACATAGAAGAGCATTGAGAGAGAGAGAAAGAAATTATCAAGTAAGGGGGAAAAAAAGACTAAAATCAAAGCCTATACCACAGGAGCCCATGGCAATATCAGACCTGGATATAAGCCCTAGGATCTGGGTGTTTGATGCCTTCAGAGGGATAGGACATGCTGCTTTGTGTTCACACAGTATGGGGAACTGGAACTAAGAGCTCTGCATAAAGCTGGATATCTAAGGGCTATCCAATATATTAAAAGGGGGACAAAAGAAACTCCACTAGTCCAGGAGGCATGCTGTTTCTCACGCCTCTGAGCAGAAAAAAAAAAAGACCTTCTGCAAGAAACAAAAACCCCAAGCCTGTTCTATTAGTGTATGTAAAGTCATGGTATTTGAACTCCAAGCTGGAAAATCGCATAAAACTGGTTTAGATCTATGAAACTCCTAATTTTCAAAAATAGTGATCCTTCCAGAACCCAAGACCTGTGACATACCTCTTAACAAATATAAACTCACAGTTAAAGAAAACAAAATAAAAATTATAAACCACACAAGGAAACAAATCACTATGAAAAGAGTCAGCTAATCAAGTAGAACTGGATGTTATTTTTTAAATCTGAAACAAGTTAAAAAGGCATAGGAACCATTAGGAAATAAGACACAAAGGGGGAAACATTTTTAAAAAGAATAAATAGAACATCTTCAAAAACAGTCCTCAAAATTAAAATATGATGGATGGGCTCAACAGAATATAAGATACAACTGAAAAGAGAATTTGTGAATAACAGGCTAAAACTGAAAAAATTTACCCAGAGCTCAGCATGGGGAGATAAAGAGATGGAATATATAAAATAAAGATAAATTGCCAGGAGGACATAATAAGATCTATCACACATTCTAATAGGAATTCCAGAAAAGAATAAAGAGAAATAGAATATGACAATAATCAAAAAGAGAACAGCTGAGGATTTTCCAGAACTGGGGAAAAATAAATAAATACATGAATTCTTAGACTGAGTAAAGTCATTTAGAACTAAGGATTTTAAATAAAACAAATCCACACATTGATATGTAATATTATAATGAAAAACCTGAAAGGAGAAAAAACATCTTTAAAGCAAATAGAAAAGATTATCCTCAAAGGAATGAAAGACATACAGCAGACTTCTTACCAGTAACAGTAAATTCCAGAAGACAACAAAATCTGTATTAGTCTGCTGGGGCTGCCATAACAAAACACCACAGCCTGGGTGGCTTAAGGAACAAACAGTTCTGGAGGCTAGAAGTCCATTTACTCACAGTTCTGGGTGCTAGAAGTCCACGATCAATGTTGCAGAAAATTTGGTTTCCAATGAGGACTCTTGGCTTGTAGATGGATGCCTTCTTGCTGTGTCCTCACATGGCCTTTCTTTCCTCTATGCTTGCATAGAAAGAGATAAACCTCTGGTGTCTCTTCTGCTTCTTATAAAGACACTAGTACTACTGGATCAGGGCTCCACCCCTATGGCCTCATCTAAACTTAATTACCTCCCTGAAGCTAGGGCTTCAACATATAAATTTTAGGAAGAAACAATCCAGTTCATAACAGACTAGTATCTTTAAAGTGTTCAGAGAAAAATAGCTATCAGCTAGAATTCTATACCCAGCTAAACTATACTTAGCCTTCAGCAAGAAAGCCAAAGTAAAGATATTTTCAAATAAAGTTATAAAATTCCTACATCTAAATAATCACTGAAAGATGTACAAAATTAATAGTGTACTTGGCAGAAATTGAAACTTAGAAGATTGAATAGATGAAGCAATAAATCAACTGAATTGGTAAGACAGTCACTCAACAAATATCTATTGAGCACTCTCTCCTATGTGGTAGGCATTGTTCTATTTGCTGGGGATGCCAGAAAGAATAAAACAAAGCCTGTGCTTTGTTACATACAACCTGGTAAATGGCGATAACTGCACTGAAGAAAAAAAAAAAAGCTGAAAAAGAAGACAGGGAATAGGGATAGAGTTTTTATTCCATGTTGTTAAACCTATGTAAGTGTTGATTGAGAATTAAAAAATAATAGAAAGCCAGGCACGGTGGCTCATGCCCATAATCCCAGCACTTTGGGAGGCCAAGGCAGGTGGATCACGAGGTCAAGAGATCAAGACCATCCTAGCCAACATAGTGAAACCCTGTCTCTACTAAAAATACAAAAATTAGCTGGGCATAGTGGTGCACACCTGTAGTCCCAGCTATTCAGGAGGCTGAGGCAAGAGAATCGCTTGAACCTGGGAGGCAGAGGTTGCAGTGAGCCGAGATTGTGCCACTGCACTCCAGCCTGGCGACAGAGCGAGACTCCATTTCAAAATAATAATAATAATAATAACAGTGGGAATGTTAAGAGTTTAAAAATAAGGTATTCTACATCTAAAGACTAAAGCAACAGGGATCATTTGGATCAGAGAGGATAAAGAGGCTCAAAACTCAGTGCTGGGGAAGCAGAGTCAAGTCTCCAGATCTTTCCATATTTTCCCTCTCCCATCCTCAGTGTGCCAGCTATCAGACCTCACAGTGGTCAGATAACCAGAGTCCCAAAAGTCTCTTGTAGACTTGACAGAATCTAATGGAAAAGAAGAACCATCTCTTACTTGTATCTCTTCTTAAAAGCAAAGGTACCTTTCCCTGAAGCCTCTTAGCATCTTTTCCCTTGTGCTCACTGGTCCAAACAGTGTTACGTGCCCATGACTAAACCATTCACAAGCAAGGGGAATGGGATCCTAACATAGGTCTTTAAATAATCCAGATTTAACTGCCAGAGTTGAGTATAAGGTAGAGAAGTAGAGATGTCCAAACAAAAATCACAGCTTTTCCCAGCAAGGATGAAAGAAATGCCTACCAGGAAGATGACACCCAATGTTCACTCCATTTGTCATCTGCCTGAAAACTCACCACACAGTGGTGACTACATGACACCTTAATCATACCTCCACACAATGTGGCAGAACACTGGAAATTTTTTTTAAAAACCTTATGTTAACCTAATTCCCTCTATACATCCAGCTCCTTTAACCAAAGCCCATAGCATGTGCTTATGAGCCACACATGTTAATTGACCTATATCTCTACTACACTAAGTCAGTAACCAAACTATGAAGATAACAGGACCATCCAACTATTCTCAAATCAATCCTTGAAGATGGCAGATCTGAACACTTCCCATGCAGTAGCCCAAACCATGGGGTCAAATTATGCAGGTATTTAAATCTTCCCAGATGCCCCTATCCAAACTCTCTCTCTTCAGGCTATATAGCCACTTCCAGATTAGCTGAAATGTCAAAGAAATGTGCCTTTGACTAACTACCATTTTCAAATTATTTCAACATTATCAGATTAGAGGGAGGTTGTATAAATAACTGGCTAAAGTGGATTAAATATTTTCATTGCTACAATGAAAAAATGAAATTATGATAATGGAATTTTAGGGCCAAAAGGGACTTCTCAGAGTATTTAATATGACTCCCACATTTTACAGATGCGACTTTGTGCAAGTCAGTAGTATCAGAACTGGCAATTTGACAAAAGAAACCTTTTAAATATCTGTTACCATGCTGTCCTGGGAACAAGAGCGTATACATTAATTCAGCAGTTCTCAGATTGCTCCTGGACTCTCTGAAGCTCATTTAGGAGTTCTAGGACTAAAAACCCCACTGTTAAATACAGTTAACATAAACAGTTCAGATAAATATACTGAAGTTATGGTTTCCCACATCACTATTTAGATGTATGAAATAATTTTATGGTAGTTCCTTCCTCTACTCCCTGCTCAAACCTATTACATCACACCCAGTTCACATAAATTCTAGAAATTATATTCATATTAAAAGCACCCCAAGAAAAAAAAAGAATATGAATCTCATAAGGTAAATAAGGGAAGCCTCTGGTTTCTCTCCTGTCCACCACTGTATCCCCAGGTCCAGCAGAGCTCCTAGCAGGGAAGTCATCAATAAAAGTATTTAAGTAAGTAAATAGATCAGTGTAGTGCTTTTAACCTTTCAAGATACTTTCAAAACTATTACCGCAAACCCACAATCTCTTACAATCTAGGAAGAATCCATTTATTTACTTCTGTTTTATAGATGAGGAAAAAGAAAGTGACTTAGTGACTTGCCTAACGTGATGTATCTTGAAGTAAGGGCAAAATTGGGACTAATACCTGGCTTTCCTCATTGGTGTTCCAGCTATTGGGCCATGAGTGCAAAACAGCACTTTTTAAACTGAAAATGGCCATATAAATATAAGCTATTGCTAATATACTGTGTACACCCCAAAGCAAAGCAAAAGTCCCCTGTGGGTTATCTGCTTACTTTATTATCCATGCCGCTTCGGTCTATCAGCCTGGAGAACAGCATTGGCCATGCCTTCAACAAAACTGCCTCCATATACATGAGCTACCCCGTCAGCAAAGACATTAAAATGTGTTTTCTCACGGCAAGCTGAGCACAGCTCACCTCACCAGTCTCCAAGTAATCCTGAGTAACTTTTGCATCACCTTGATCTGATTTGTGCTAAAACTAATCCCTTCAGCTGAGCACAATCAGAAGGAGAAAACAATTGTGTGATTCGTCTGCAGGCACTCCACCAACTTGGATCACTTTCCAGCTCATTTTAGCTGGGTAAATAATAGCTTGATATGTAGCACCTGCTAAGTGAAATAAAAATGGAAAATGTTTCAAAGGATTTTTGCTTAATGTCTTTATACCACTGTAAATGTATGAAAATTTTATATCTCGGTTTTTATTACTGTTGATTGCTAAACTGACAAGGGAAAATAATCCAAGCTGGCACATTAATGAAAATGATTTTTTTCCTAAGTTCTTTTTCTAACAAAGCTAAACACAATTAAATGGTAAAAGCCACTACAACTTTTAACTCTTGAAGGACTGAACAGTAAGATATCAGGTTTTTTTACATGCTTTTTTAGCCACTTCTCCCTTGTCTAGGAAACCCAGTGCTTTTTTCTGACATAGTGGCATGCCCAAACCCAGCCGTAGGTTTTCAGGTTTGACCTCTCAACACCACTACTTTGTTGCTTTTCAAATAAATGTGCTTTCAGAGCCTTCAGAAACATGCCTACCCATTTCAGAGAGCTATGACAATACAGAGAAAGAGAGAAAAAAGAGTCCCAGGAGTTGTGGGCATATGCCAGGAGAGGCCCCACAGAGAAGAGACGTGCCCTCAAAAAATAATGCCAACATTAATCCAAGTCTCTGAAGTGGGTTGAGCCCCACCAGTAACAACAAAGAGGAGCCCAGCACCCTTCCCACAGTGCTCTCTCACACAGATATTTATGAAGGGGTTGCCTCAGAAGCCCACATTCATCCAAGAGGTGGTGTCAGTGGTGGAATTAGTCACACCTGCCAGTGAATAGCATATAACAGCTGTACAGACACAAGTGAGTTATTGGTCTTAGGCTACAATCTCCCAGGAAGCAAACTATGCAATTTCTGCTGCTTCCAGGCCAAGTGAAAGGAACTTAAACTTGCAAATGATTAAGTGTCTTAATTGTGTCATCTTAAAGCATTGCATTACCATAACCAATACCAAAAGGCTGGGAGAAACCCAGCTGGGGCATTCAGATGCCTGACCCTAAATTTTAGCAGCCATGACACTTTTCATCCTACTTCTCCCTCCTCTTCAGATCCTATACACAGGTTCTTACTTGCCCAAAGCAAGCTAGTTAGTAGAAGAGGCAGCCCTAGAAACCAAGGCTTCTGACTCCTAGTCCAGTATTCCTTCTTACCACAGTGTTCTCTTGTTTTTATATAACAGGAAAGGGAAAACTAGGAGAATAGGTATATGTTTAATTAATTTCTCCCAACATTTAATTTTACGAACACAGCCTGTATTTACAAAGTACCTGCTGAAAATCCAACCCTATGCAAGATGCTGGAATTATATAAAAAGAAACATAACATGCAGTAAGTGCCCTCAAGGAAGTTATGTTCTGAACCAGGAGGCAAAACTTACATTACACTAACAACATTCATTCAACAATATTTATTAACACACACTATGAGCAAAACATTGTGCTAAATGTCTTCAGAGAAACTATAATAAGGCAGCAATTCCCCTCCATGAAGGAGGCTATAACTGGGTGACGCTGGGTTGAAAAGGACCTCAAAAGCTACCCAGTAAGCTCTTCACACTCAGCCATACCCTGGCCAAGTGACTCTGGTCATGCTTCCCCTAAAAAAACTACAATTTGTCTACTTTCGAATTAAAATGTATGGCCCAGAATTGAACACGATATCCTAGGTGTAGCCTTGCTCCTTTTTCAAGATAATGTGCTTGTGTCATTGAACCTACAATTTCATGGGCTTCTTAAACACTCAAACAGACATTTGAAGATGCCAAATACAACCATGTTTTCTCATACATCACCCCTATTCTGGTACTTTGCTTTGTTAAAGTGCAAGTGTAATCTTCTTAAATTTTATCTCTTCTGATTTGTCCCATAAGTTCTAACTGATAAAATACTGGGGGATCATGATTCTATTACCTGATTCAACTGTCCTTTCCAGCTCTGTGTCCCACAAATATAATACGTGTGTTTGCTGTATCTTCACCTAAGTCACTGGTTCTTTGGCCAAGAATCAGGCACAAAACCAGGTTCCTCCAAACCAACATAGTTCCAGTTAGGTGCCCGCTTTTGATAGAGTTGTTTGGCAAAAATCCAGTTTTGAATGTCTTCCTGAACTTTAAATGCTTGGTGCTTAACACATTTTCCTTATCTGTTAAGTCAAAAAACAAACAAAAAAGGAAGATCATTTGGCCTGATCTATTTGCAACGAACCCAAGACTGGCTCCTAAACAACTGCTGGTCACTATCCATCCCTGTGATAATTGGTATTAGAATCTCACTCCAGATTCTAAAAGTAATCATTAGTTAGTAGGGGGATGCCAGAGAAAGGAAATAGGCCACAGTTTGGCCTAGCATAGAGCACTTGCAGGGAATATTGGAAAAGGTGGCTGGATGAAGGTAAGGGCACCTGAACATGGAAGGCCTTGATGCCTGTGCTGAACCGATCAGACTTAACTCTGAAGGCAACAGAAAACAGTGCTTTGGAGCAGAGTAAGGGTATGATTAGAACATCTAGAAGAAAAAAAATAACTAATAGCAGAGGACAAGAGAGAGAGAGAGAAGACAGCAGCTAGAATTACAACGATCAGGCTCTTAGATGGTTCAGGAAAGAGGTTGAAGTAACTTGATAAATAGTAAATGAGAAAATCAGAACATAAGCCAATGACGAAGGTATAATCTGGTGACTGATAGGTAGGGAAGGAAGCAAGGGAAGGAGAAGTCAATGACCACGATGAGGCCCCCCATGGGATTTCATTTACTAAACAAAGGAAGGCCAGAGGAGTAGTGGCCTGTTAGAGTAAAGGAAAAGATAAGTTGGTTTGGATGGAGTATTTCTGAGGTTCCAGAAGGATAGCCAATGTCTAGAGCTGTCCAGAAGTCAACTGTAACAGTGGAGCTGGACCTTGGGAGAAAGAGAAAGTGGGGCTGAAGACAAAGTAATGGAAATGTCTGTATTTTGGAGTTGATAGGAAGAAAAGCAGCCAGAAAATTACCCGGGGAAGAAATGGCCAGCAAACTGGATAGAGATGCATTAGAGAAGTCAAAAGGAGAGAAGCTTTGAAGAAGAAAAGTGTGCAAATTGCAGAGTAGTCAAGGAGAAGGCAGAGAGAGAAATTGCCATTGGAGTTTCTGCGTAGAAAGCCATCTGAGGCCTTCAAGAAAGTATTTTAGCCTTAGCAGTGCTTCTTAGACTTTCATGTGCCATTAATCACTTGGGAATTTTGTTAAAATGAGGATTCTGACTCAGTAGGTCTGGGGTGGGGCCCACGATTCAGCATTTCTAACAAGTTCCCATGAGATACCCATGCTGCTGGTCCACAGATCACACTTAGAGGACCAAGAGTAAGGAATGAATGGGAGGTGAGCATGTGAAGAACACAAGTGGACATAACTCTTTCAGGAGGTTTGGTAGAGGAGAAGAGGAGAAGGAATGAGCAATGAGATAGATAATATAAACTGTAAGTGCTGCGGGAATCAAGAATCAAAAGAAGAAAGCATTGATACTGCTGTGTTTTAAAGAAGCCCTCCATCCTAAAAGCTTACCCAGAGAACTTTGATAAGTGTGTTAAGGAAATCCAGTACATGATTTCAGTTCCTTACAGGATCTCACTCTGTCACCCAGGCTGCAGTGCAGTGGCATGATCTCAGTTCACTGCAGCCTTGACCTTCCAGGCTCAAGCAATTCTTCCACCTCAGCCTCCCAAGGAGCTGGGACCACAGACACATACCACCATACCCAACTAATTTTTAAATTTTTTGTAGAGACACGGTCTCGCTATGTTTCCTAGGCTGGTCTTAAACTCCTGGTCTCAAGCCATCCATCTGCCTCGGCCTCCCAAAGTGCTGGGATTACAGGCGTGAGCCATTGTGCCCAGCCTCCTCTGTCCTTTAATCATACATGACCCCAATGATTTAGAGTTTAAAACTAAGTAGGAAGTACAGAGTTTCACAATGAGGTTGACTAGCAAAAAATTAACATATCTTTCCATGACTTTATTTATTGGCTAGTAAAATATCCCACTTGTTAGCCCCATTCCCTCTAGAAGAGCTTTCCTGACTAGAGGGCTCCTCCTACAATGCAGCTCCCTCTCATACTTCAGCACCTCCAAGTCATCTACACCTGTTTGATTAGGACTTAGCCTTTGTTGACAGACTATCTTTGAAAATGCCCTCAGCTGTGCCAAAAAGAATAAGTTAAGCAAAGGATTAACCAACACACTCTCACTGATGCAGTCAAACCGGCACCCAGTTAAGAGGCCAAGAGCAACAATTTCAGGTAAGCACCCTCCATGAATGGCTGCCAAGCTGCCCAGGTAATCCCCCAGTGAAAGAATGCAGTATTCAGCCCCTGTTCTGACAACTGCCTTGGTGCTTTAAATGGAAACTCTATTCTTCAAGGAACTTTCATGGAATCTTGACACAACCTAGGAAACAAAACCATTCCCCCAAACCCACAAAGAACCTCCGACCTGCCAAGGTCATGTGACAGTTCTGAGACAAGTCAGGACAGCATAGAGAATCTCCCCATCTGGGTGGTACCAAAGCTTTTGCTTCTAGAGTTGAGTAGAAAATCTCTGTGGACTATTTCCATTCCTTGGATCAGTCAATCAAAATGATCAAATGAATTTTTGAGAGAGAGGTTGCCAGAGAGAGGACCCAAGCGATATTAAAATAAAAAGACCACATGATCCTAAATGGACCAACCAGTTCAAAAGGGAAATTTTATATGCAAAAATAATTTTTCCTGACATTTATGTAAAATCATGGAATCACAGAATGTCACACTCTGGAGAATCCCTTACAGATCAGCAAAAAGATCACCTTTGAAGCTTGTGAAAAATATAGATGTCTAGGCCTCACCCCATACCATGGTCATACTGACCCAAAATCTCCAGGGGTGTCCAATTAACTCATTTTATTGACAAGATCCAGAGAAGCTAACTTTCCCAAGACAACAGGTTTATTTTAAAGTCATACTCCATCTCATTTCAAAAAGGATGTAAGACAGAAGTCACATGATTGATAATGACTGAATCAATGACTGAACGTAGACCCTTATATAGGATTCAAGTCAATTAAACATTGAAGAATAATTTGTTATCCAGTGCAAATTTTTATTGAAACACAGTTTTGCTCTCCTGGCAAAATGCTTGGAAATACCATTCTTCTCCCACTATGCCAGCACCCTCTTGGTCACCCTTAACCCCCAAACTGCCTTAGTTAGACTAATTTTCAGGGAGGTACTTTTAAAAGTTTTTAGCAGAGATCAGGCAAATCAGGCAAGGAAGATAAGGACCAAAAGAAAAAAAATCATACCACTGACAATCACCTAATTTTCTTTTTTTTCCAAGTTGTATACATTTCCCAATCCTTTCTCAGGTGGAGGGTAAGGGGGCATGAGTGTTGTTTGTCCGATGAAGCAGTGCAGTGCATACCCTTTCCCTCATCAGAGAACTACGAAACATTTCGCTGGCTACATCCTCTATGCCAAGGGGTATCTTGGAGGATTTAGACACAACTTAGTAAAGTCACTCATGCCAGGCCTCCTTCATATCAGTCTGAAAGGACACATCAAAACACCTTGGTCCTTGAAACCTCTTGAGGACGCAGATGGAAGACAGTGGGACTTAACAAATCGACACACAGCTCTATACATTATCTAGCTTTAAAAGAAGAGGAAAAGAGCTTAGCAAAAACAGAGCCGCTTGTTTAAAAGGTGGACAAATCACAGCTGGGCAAAGCAGGAGAAAAGACATGCAGGCATCTGGCCACTCGCCTCAATCCCAGCTCTAGCTGATTCTCAGTATTGAAGGAGAGCCAGTTGCAGCTCTCACTGAAACTATGTAGAGTTGGACCAGGGCCAGGAGACCTGGACAAACCAGAAGCCATGCCTCACATCTGCACTAAGAAAGTCATTTCCCTTTATCTTGCCCACTAGTATCAACCTTGCAGGGCTAGAACATGGGTTTTCATAGCCAGGCTGCCTCCTAAAATCCCAAAGCAGTTACACAGCCATTTTAACCTCCCTGAGAAGTAGAAAGTCAGGCTTTATCAGTCTCATTTCAGTGGGTGTTTAGTCCATTAATATTTAATGTAATTATTGATACAGTTCTGAGTCAAGTCTACCATTTTACCTTTTTTTTTTTTTTTTTTTAATTGAGACAGAGTCTTGCTCTGTCTCCTGGGTTGGAGTGCAGTGGCATGATCTCAGCTCACTGCAACCTCTGCCTCCCCAGTTCAAGCAATTCTCCTGCCTCAGCCTCCCCAGTAAATGGGATTACAGACACCCGCCACAACACCCAGCTAATTTTTGTATTTTTAGTAGAGACAAGGTTTTGCCATGTGGTCCAGGCTGGTCTCGAACTACTGACCTCAGGTGATCAGTCCACCTCAGCTTCCGAAAGTGCTGGGATTACAGGTGTGAGCCACCATGCCCGGCCCCATTTTACTTTTGTTTTCTGTTTGTTTCTGATCAGTTTTATTCCTTTGTTCCTACTTTCTGGCCTTCTTTTGAAGTAACGGGGTTTTCTTTAGAATTTTAATTTATCTATAGGCTTTTGAGTAATACCTCTTGCACTGGTTTCTAGGAACTATTCTAGTATTACAATATACATTATTAATTTGCTGCAATCTGCCTAAAGCTAACATTGCACCACTTCACATAAAATGACCAAAAAAAAAAAAATCATGCAACCATATGGGTCTGTTACCCCACCCCCAGCCTTTATGCTTCAAGTGTCATATATACTATATATGCATACACTGTAAACTCCAAAATACAATGTCAGAGTTCAAGAACTAGCCATATAGATTTTTTAAAAATCAAAGGGAAAGAATAGTCTTTTTGTTGTTGTTTACTCACATACCGGTCACAGCTGATGCTCTTTGCCTGCTGAGGACAAGCATCCATTCTTCAACTAGAAGAACCTCCTTTACCTGTTCCTGGCATGCAGATGTGCTGGTGATTAAT
Source organism: Symphalangus syndactylus (assembly GCF_028878055.3). NCBI lineage: Eukaryota > Metazoa > Chordata > Mammalia > Primates > Hylobatidae > Symphalangus > Symphalangus syndactylus. The sequence goes on from NC_072426.2 coordinate 98,052,537, forward strand.
CATCTTAGTTTTCTTCTACATGAAAATGTCTTTATTTCGGGGGAGTGGAGCCAAGATGGCCAAATAGGAACAGCTCCGGTCTACAGCTCCCAGCGTGAGCAACACAGAAGATGGGTGATTTCTGCATTTCTGTTTGAGGTACCGGGTTCATCTCACTAGGGAGTGCCAAACAGTGGGTGCAGGACAGTCAGTGCAGCGCACTGTGCACGAGCCAAAGCAGGGCGAGGCACTGCCTCAAGCGCAAGGGGTCAGGGAGTTCTCTTTCCTAGTCAAAGAAAGGGGTAACAGATGGCACCTGGAAAATCGGGTCAGTCCCACCCTAATACTGCATTTTTCCAACAGGCTTGGAAAACGGCACACCAGGAGATTGTGTCCAGCACCTGGCTCGGAGGGTCCTATGCCCATGGAGTCTTGCTGATTGCTAGCACAGCACTCTGAGATCAAACTGCAAGGCGGCAGCCAGGCTGGGGGAGGGGCGCCCGCCATTACCCAGGCTTGCTTAGGTAAACAAAGCAGCCAGGAAGCTCAAACTGGGTGGAGCCCACCACAGCTCAAGGAGGCCTGCCTGCCTCTGTAGGCTCCACCTCTGGGGGCAGGGCACAGACAAACAAAAATTCAGCAGGAACTTCTGCAGACTTAAATGTCACTGTCTGACAGCTTTGAAGAGAGTAGTGGTTCTCCCAGCACGCAGCTGGAGATCTGAGAACGGACAGACTGCCTCCTAAAGTGGGTCCCTAACCCCCGAGCAGCCTAACTGGGAGGCACCCCCGAGTAGGGACAGACTGACACCTCACTCGGCCAGGTACTCCACTGAGACAAAACTTCCAGAGGAACTATCAGACAGCTGAATTTGTGGTCTCACGAAAATCCGCTGTTCGGCAGCCACCGCTGCTGATACCCAGCCAAACAGGGTCTGGAGGGGACCTCTAGTAAACTCCAACAGACCTGCAGCTGAGGGTCCTGTCTGGTAGAAGGAAAACTAACAAACAGAAAGGACATCCACACCAACAACCCATTTGTACATCACCATCATCAAAGACCAAAAGTAGATAAAACCACAAAGATGGGGAAAAAACAGAGCAGAAAAAATGGAAACTCTAAAAAGCAGAGCACCTCTCCTCCTCCAAAGGAACGCAGTTCCTAACCAGCAACGGAACAAAGCTGGACGGAGAATGACTTTGACGAGTTGAGAGAAGAAGGCTTCAAACAATCAAACTACTCGGAGCTACAGGAGGAAATTAAAAACAATAGCAAAGAAGTTAAAAATTTTGAAAAAAAATTAGAAGAATGGATAACTAGAATAAAACCAATGGAGAGAAGGGCTTAAAGGAGCTGATGGAGCTGAAAGCCAAGTATCGAGAACTACGCGAAGATTGCAGAAGCCTCGGTAGCTGATGCAATCAACTGGAAGAAAGGGTATCGCTGATGGAAGATGAAATGAATGAAATGAAGTGAGAAGGGAAGTTTAGAGAAAAAAGAATAAAAAGAAATGAACAAAGCCTCCAAGAAATTTGGGACTATGTGAAAAGACCAAACCTACGTCTGATTGGTGTACCTAAAAATGACGGGGAGAATGGAACCAAGTTGGAAAACACTCTGCAAGATATTATCCAGGAGAACTTCCTCAATCTAGCAAGGCAGGCCAACATTCAGATTCAGGAAATACAGAGAACGCCACAAAGATACTCCTTGAGAAGAGCAACTCCAAGACACATAATTATCAGATTCACCAAAGTTGAAATGAAGGTAAAAATGTTAAGGGCGGCCAGAGAGAAAGGTCGGGTTACCCACAAAGGGAAGCCCATCAGACTAACAGCTGATCTCTGGGCAGAAACTCTACAAGCCAGAAGAGAGTGGGGGCCTATATTCAACATTCTTAAAGAAAAGAATTTTCAACCCAGAATTTCATATCCAGCCAAACGAAGCTTCATAAGTGAAGGAGAAATAAAATACTTTACAGACAAGCAAATGCTGAGTGATTTTGTCACCACCAGGCCTGTCTTAAAAGAGCTCCTGAAGGAAGCACTAAACATGGAAAGGAACAACCAGTACCAGCCACTGCAAAAACATGCCAAATTGTAAAGACCATCGAGGCTAGGAAGAAACTGCATCAACTAACAAGCAAAATAACCAACTAACATCATAATGACAGGATCAAATTCACACATAACAATATTAACTTTAAATGTAAATGGGCTAAATGCTCCAATTAAAAGACACAGACTGGCAAACTGGATAAGGAGTCAAGACCCATCAGTGTGCTGTATTCAGGAAACCCATCTCACATGCAGAGACACACACAGACTCAAAATAAAGGGATGGAGGAAGATCTATCAAGCAAATGGAAAACAAAAAAAGGCAGGGGTTGCAATCCTAGTCTCTGATAAAATAGACTTTAAACCAACAAAGATCAAAAGAGACAAAGAAGGCCATTACATAATGATAAAGGGATCAATTCAACAAGAAGAGCTAACTATCCTAAATATATATGCACCCAACACAGGAGCACCCAGATTCATAAAGCAAGTCCTGAGTGACCTACAAAGGGACTTAAACTCCCACACAATAATAATGGGAGATTTTAACACCCCACTGTCAACATTAGACAGATCAACGGGACAGAAAGTTAACAAGGATATCCAGGAATTGAACTCAGCTCTGCACAAAGTGGACCTAATAGACATCTGCAGAACTCTCCACCCCAAATCAACAGAATATACATTTTTTCAGCACCACACCACACCTATTCCAAAATTGACCACATAGTTGGAAGTAAAGCTCTCCTCAGCAAATGTAAAGAACAGAAATTATAACAAACTGTCTCTCAGACCACAGTGCAATCAAACTAGAACTCAGGATTAAGAAACTCACTCAAAACTGCTCAACTACACGGAAACTGAACAACCTGCTCCTGAATGACTACTGGGTACATAATGAAATGAAGGCAGAAATAAAGATGTTCTTTGAAACCAATCAGAATAAAGACACAACATACCAGAATCTCTGGGACACATTCAAAGCAGCGTGTAGAGGGAAATTTATAGCACTAAATGCCCACAAGAGAAAGCAGGAAAGATCCAAAATTGACACCCTAACATCACAATTAAAAGAACTAGAAAAGCAAGGGCAAATACATTCAAAAGCTAGCAGAAGGCTAGAAATAACTAAAATCAGAGCAGAACTGAAGGAAATAGAGACACAAAAAACCCTTCAAAAAATAAATGAATCCTGGAGCTGGTTTTCTGAAAAGATCAACAAAATTGATAGATCACTAGCAAGACTAATAAAGAAGAAAAGAGAGAAGAACCAAATAGATGCAATAAAAAATGAAAAAGGGAATATCACCACCGATCCCACAGAAATACAATCTACCATCAGAGAATACTACAAACACCTCTATGCAAATAAACTAGAAAATCTAGAAGAAATGGATAATTCCTCGACAAATACACCCTCCCAAGACTAAACCAGGAAGAAGTTGAATCTCTGAATAGACCAATAACAGGCTCTGAAATTGTGGCAATAATCAATAGCTTACCAACAAAAAAAGAGTCCAGGACCTGATGGATTCACAGCCGAATTCTACCAGAGGTACGAGGAGGAACTGGTACCATTCCTTCTGAAACTATTCCAATCGATAGAAAAAGAGAGAATCCTTCCTAACACATTTTATGAGGCCAGCATCGTCCTGATACCAAAGCCTGGCAGAGACATAACCAAAAAAGAGAATTTCAGACCAATATCCTTGATGAACATTGATGCAAAAATCCTCAATAAAATACTGGCAAACCGAATCCAGCAGCACATCAAAAAGCTTATACACCATGATCAAGTGGGCTTCGTCCCTGGGATGCAAGGCTGGTTCAACATACTCAAATCAATAAATGTAATCCAGCATATAAACAGAACCAAAGACAAAAACCACATGATTATCTCAATAGATGCAGAAAAGGCCTTTGACAAAATTCAACAACCCTTCATGCTAAAAACTCTCAATAAATTAGGTATTGATGGGACGTATCTCAAAATAATAAGAGCTATCTATGACAAACCCACAGCCAATATCATACTGAATGGGCAAAAACTGGAAGCATTCCCTTTGAAAACTGGCACAAGACAGGGATGCCCCCTCTCACCACTCCTATTCAACATAGTGCTGGAAGTTCTGGCCAGGGCAATCAGGCAGGAGAAGGAAATAAAAGGTATTCAATTAGGAAAAGAGGAAGTCAAATTGTCCCTGTTTGCAGATGACATGATTGTATATCTAGAAAACCCCATTGTCTCAGCCCAAAATCTCCCTAAGCTGATTAGCAACTTCAGCAGTCTCAGGATACAAAATCAATGTACAAAAATCACAAGCATTCTTGTACACCAATCACAGACAAACAGAGAGCCAAATCATGAGTGAACTCCCATTCACAATTGCTTCAAAGAGAATAAAATACCTAGGAATCCAACTTACAAAGGACGTGAAGGACCTCTTCAAGGAGAACTACAAACCACTGCTCAATGAAATAAAAGAGGATACAAACAAATGGAAGAACATTCCATGCTCATGGGTTGGAAGAATCAATATCGTGAAAATGGCCATACTGCCCAAGGTAATTTATAGATTCAATGCCATCCCCATCAAGCTACCAATGACTTTCTTCACAGAATTGGAAAAAACTACTTTAAAGTTCATATGGAACCAAAAAAGAGCCCGCATCGCCAAGTCAATCCTAAGCCAAAAGAACAAAGCTGGAGGCATCACGCTACCTGACTTCAAACTATACTACAAGGCTACAGTAACCAAAACAGCATGGTACTGGTACCACAACAGAGACATAGATCAATGGAACAGAACAGAGCCCTCAGAAATAATGCCACATATCTACAACTATCTGATCTTTGACAAACCTGACAAAAACAAGAAATGTGGAAAGGATTCCCTATTTAATAAATGGTGCTGGGAAAACTGGCTAGCCATATGTAGAAAGCTGAAACTGGATCCCTTCCTTACACCTTATACAAAAATTAATTCAAGATGGATTAAAGACTTAAATATTAGACCTAAAACCATAAAAACCCTAGAAGAAAACCTAGGCAATACCATTCAGGACATAGGCATGGGCAAGGACTTCATGTCTCAAACACCAAAAGCAATGGCAACAAAAGCCAAATTGACAAATGGGATCTAATTAAACTAAAGAGCTTCTGCACAGCAGAAGAAACTACCATCAGAGCGAACAGGCAACCTACAGAATGGGAGAAAATTTTTGCAACCTACTCATCTGACAAAGGGCTAATATCCAGAATCTACAATGAACTCAAACAAATTTACAAGAAAAAAACAAACAACCCCATCAAAAAGTGGGCAAAGGACATGAACAGACACTTCTCAAAAGAAGACATTTACACAGCCAAAAAACACATGAAAAAATGCTCATCATCACTGGCCATCAGAGAAATGCAAATCAAAACCACAATGAGATACCATCTCACACCAGTTAGAATGGCCATTATTAAAAAGTCAGGAAACAACAGGTGCTGGAGAGGATGTGGAGAAATAGGAACACTTTTACACTGTTGGTGGGACTGTAAACTAGTTCAACCATTGTGGAAGTCAGTGTGGTGATTCCTCAGGGATCTAGAACTAGAAATACCATTTGACCCAGCCATCCCATTACTGGGTATATACCCAAAGGACTATAAATCATGCTGCTATAAAGACACATGCACACGTATGTTTATTGCGGCACTATTCACAATAGCAAAGACTTGGAACCAACCCAGATGTCCAACAACGATAGACTGGATTAAGAAAATGTGGCACATATACACCATGGAATACTATGCAGCCATAAAAAATGATGAGTTCATGTCCTTTGTAGGGACATGGATGAAACTGGAAAACATCATTCTCAGTAAACTATCACAAGGACAAAAAACCAAACACTGCATGTTCTCACTCATAGGTGGGAATTGAACAATGAGAACTCATGGACACAGGAAGGGGAACATCACACTCCAGGGACTGTTGTGGGGTGGGGGGAGGGGGGAGGGGGGACGAGGGAGGGACAGCATTAGGAGATATACCTAATGCTAAATGACGAGTTAATGGGTGCAGCAAACCAACATGGCACATGGATACATATGTAACAAACCTGCACATTGTGCACATGTACCCTAAAACCTAAAGTATAATAATAAAATAAAATAAATTAAAAAAAAAGAAAATGTCTTTATTTCACCTTTATGCTTGAAGGATACTTCTGGATAGAGAATTCAGATTTATAGAGTTTTCTGGTTTTTTCTATCTGTATGCCCTTGAAAGATGTCCCACTGTCTTCGCTGTTTCTGATGAGACATTAAGGTAATTCAAGTATTTGTTTCCCTGGATGCAATGTGCAACTTTTTCTCTAGTTGTTTTCAATCTTGATTTTTTTTTTCTTTTTGGAAGTTTAACCAAGATGCGCCTGGGTGTGGTTTTCATTAAAGTAATCCTGCTTAATGATTGAGCTTCTTGACTCTACATTTATATCATTCATCAAATTTGGGATATTTTCAGCCATTATTTTTTCACTCACCTCCACCCCATTCTATGAGAACATGTATTAGAGCTTCTGATATTGTCCCACTGATCCCTGCATCCCTGTTTACAATTTTTTCAAGACTGAATAATGTCTATTGATCTTTCATTAATCTGACTCTTGTGCTGTCATCTCCATTCTACCATTAAGCTCATCCAGTGAATTTTTTTGTTTGATATTATAATTTTCAGTCCTAGAATGTTCACTATTTCTCTGCTGGGATTTCCAATCTTTCCCTATACAGTGAGCAAATGTATTTCCCTTTATGTCCTTGGGCACACTTATAACAGCTACTTTCATCAAATCATTGCTTGCCATTCCATCATCCAGGTATTCTTGCAGTTGATCTCTGTTGATTGTGTTTCGTCATGCAGTAAGTAATTTTAGGTTGCATCCTGGATCTCTTGAATGATATGTTGTAGAAACTACAGCTTCTCCTAATTTTCTTTGAAGTCACTTTTTTAAAGCACACAGTTAACTTCACTGAAATCAAACTGCAAAACACCATCTCCCCTAAGGTAGGCAGCAGTTCATATTTCAGTTCAATTGTTTCAGCCTCATCTAGCCAGTGTAGAATCTGCACCACACATGAAGTTCAAAGTCCAGCTTAGATTTAGGTAGATTTTATACATGGAATTTGGGGCTCTACTCTATGGCTCACTCCTTTCAGAGACCCCACTCCTTCCAGCAGCTAAGGTTGTCCTGAACTCTAGTCTCTGGTTATCCAAGCCAACCAAGATACATATTTTCTATCAAGTTATCTATCTTCCCACATGGCACAGGCTGAATGCTGTACTCAAGATAAAACCTGTAGAAAATGAGAAATTCACCCTAAGCCTTTCCCTTCTTCCAAGAGTCAGCTCCCCTTCCGGTAGCTGCCTGCATCTTCTCCCTTAGTAATCAGGTAAGAAAAGTGTGGTTGCTCCATAGTTTTCTCTAGAACTCTCTCATAGGGCCATGGAGAGCAGACAGCTCAGGGCCCACCAAACTCCTCCCCATCAGAATCAGAGACTGTCCCTCCTCATCAGATATCCATGGATTCTTAATTCCCAGCCCCTCAGGACTAACTGAAAAGGACCAGTAGATCATCCTGTCCCATCTCCTATGGAGGAGAACAAGAATCCCCTCCACCCTGGCTGATATTCTGCTTAAATCTCTTTACTGACAAGAGTATACAACTTTAAGGAAATATAAAAAGAAAAGTAAATGACCTGCACACATTACATACTTCGTTTTTTTAATGTACTCAATCATTCTTTAACGAAAGTATTATCATCCTCATTTTACAGATGAGGAAACTAGTCCTCAAAGAAAGATGTTAACTTGCCTATGTTCTCTCTTCTAGAAAACGGCACAGCCAGGTTTTGAATTTTGGTCACTACAACTCTAAAAGCTCACATCCATTCCACATTGTCTGTCCCACTTTCAATGTCTTTAAACATTGGCAAGTTCTTTCTTATATTAAACTGAAGTCTGCCACCTTATAATTACCATCATTAGCTGTAACTCATAATTCTAGATTGGGAACTCCTAAGAGTAGTGATAGGAACTCATATGTCTTTGCATTCCTAGTACCTAGCACAGAGGAGGGGTTAAATAACTGATCAGTTAATTGATTAATGCCATTAGAAATGTCAGGTAAAAGTCTACACCTACCTCATCACATCAATCTCACAGCTATGGACAGTGACTATCATACACCACGTTCCTCTCTCCAACATCATTTCTCTTCTTCAGTACAAATGTTCCTTGTTCATTTCATTGCTTCCCATTTGGAAGGATTTCTAGAATCCTCCTGCTCACCCTGGACACACTGCAACTGACCAGTGTCACTTAAAATATCATCTAGGAATTCCATTACTTCTCAGGATGCAGAAAACTACAAATGAGCATCACTCCCATACTAAAAAGAAAAAGCCAGAAAATCTACAAAATCATAAGTTTTCTCCAACCTATCAGAGAGCTGAGGTTGCAAGGCAAATGGTGAACTTAATTTCAAAGTGTGACTAGTCCCTTTCAAAGTGTGAGAGATAGAACACACAAAGCATTTCTTCTTTAGCAGAGGACAGATTGAAGAGGTTGCCATCAAAAAAGTAAATAAAAAGAAAACAGTTAACATTTTAACAAATCTTTTAATGTTGGATATGGGCTAACAAGAAAGTTTAGAATTCCCAAGAGCCCCAGCCACAGGGAGAGTCTGCACTCACTCCTCATTTTTTTCCCATGGTGCTCACAAGAAAGATTAAGAAAAAACGACAGATAAAAGAGAGCCGCCTACACTGTGCACAGGTGTGAAATCTTGCCTACTTCCCAGGCCCTTCTCTCATAAAAAAGAGAAGTCATAAGCCACTAAGGAGGAAGCCACTTGCTCCTTAAAAGGTGCACTTTAACTAAAGGAGAGATAGAAGTAAAATATGTCTGCCTCTGGATGAAGGGGTAGAAAACCTTTTCAGTTACAGAATCTTGCATAGATATAGAGGCCTGCTGCCCCTGGAGGAGGGACCGGAAATGCTCTCCTACCCAAGAGTCCCAACTAATATGAGACAGAAAAAGTCTCATACCTGGGACCCAGATACACAGGGTCTACCTAAGACTGAGATCCTCCACCACACCACAAGCTTCACACTGAGTAATAAGCAACAGCAGTCTAGCCCTCAAAGAGGGGCAACAGCACTGAGAGAGACCCATTCATTCTCTAGAGTAAGCATATGGGACCAGCTGAATGCTGAGGATGAAATGGAAACTTGAGGAAAACCCTTCATCTCTCCAGGCTCACCACTAAGCAAAAGTAGCAGCAAGCCACCACTGGAAGAATTTGAAGCTGTCATAGAACAAAACTCAGATCTAGCTCAATTACTGACTGCATTGACTCAACTACCCACACTAACATCCCAATAGAAGAGTCTCCATTTCCAAGTATAAATACTATTTGCCTCAGTCTCTGCTGTTCTTTTATACGCATTATCTGGCATTGAATCAAAAATTATCAGACAAAAAGCAAGAAAAAAAATGAAGACTCTTGGTCAAAAGATAAAGTAGTCAACATTACCAGAAACAGATGTGATGCAGATGTTAAAATTATCAGATAGGGACTTAAAATAACTATAATTGAGTTTTTAATCTAGAGAAAAAGGTAGACAACATGAATGAATAAATAATTTTAAAAGAGAAATGGAAACTTTTTCTTTAAAATGAGTCAAATGGAAAGGCTAGAAATAAAAAGCATAACAAAAAGGAAGAATTTCTTCATAAGGTTTATCGACAAACTGAACACAGCAGAGAAAATGATTTACAAACTTGAAGATAGGTGAGTGGAAATGATCCAAAATAATAACAAGGGAAAAAAAAGCATATGAGAGCTATAGGATAATAGTAAACAGTATAACATATATTTGGAATCCCAAAAGTAGGACAGAGAGAAAAGGAAGCAGAAAAAAAATGTTTGAAGAGATAATAGCTATGAATTTTCCAACATTAATTAAAAACAGCAAACCACAGTTCAAAGAACCTCAGAAAACCCCAAGTAGGGGATGAGGGGTAGAATGGTTAGGCATTTGTATCTTTGATTTTTAGTAGTTTACTATGATGGGGTGGATGGCACACCCCATCATGTTAAAACTACTAAAAACCAAGGATACAGTGAAAATTTTGAAAGCAGCCATAGGAAAAAAAAAAAAAAAATGCAGAACAAGGCTAAGAATGACAGTGCACTGCTCAACAGAAAGAATGCAATGCGGAAGAAAATGGAATGATATCATTAAAGCACTGACAGAAAAAACTGTCCACATGGAATTCTACACAAAGTGAAAGTATCTTCTAAAAAATGAAGGTAAGATAAAGAATTTTTCAGACACACAGAAACGGAAAAAATTCATTGCCAACATACCATACTATGATGATGTTAAAGAAAGACCTCAGGCAGGAGTCTGCTACCAGAAGGAAATTCAGATCTACAGAAAGAAAGAGCTCTAGAAATTATTAAAATGTGGATAATAAAAGACAGACTGTTTTTATTTCTTTCTTTATATTTTTTAGAGACAGGGTCTAACTCTGTTGCCTAGGCAGGGTCTAACTCTGTTGCCCAGGCTGGAGTGCAGTGGTGCAATCACAGCTCACTGAATCCTTGACCTCCTGGGCTCAGGCAATCCTCCTATCTCAGTCTACCAAAAGGCTGGAACTACAGGTTTGAGCCACCACACCCAGCTAATATTTTTTTTAATGTTTTGTAGAGACTGGGTCTCACTATGTTGCCCAGGCTGGTCTCAAACTCCTGGCCTCAAGCGATCCTCTCACCTAAGCCTCCCAAAGTGCTGGGATTATAGGCATAAGCCATAGCGCCCAGCAAATTTTTTCTTAATTTTAGCCTCTCAAAAAAAATAGCTGACTCAATGTGGCACATATACACCATGGAATACTATGCAGCCATAAAAATGGATGAGTTCATGTCCTTTGCAGGGACATGCATGATGCTGGAAACCATCATTCTCAGCAGAGTAACACAAGAACAGAAAACCAAACACCACATGTTCTCACTCATAAGTGGGAGTTGAACAATTAGAACACATGGACACAGGGAGGGGAACATCACACACTGGGGCCTATTGGAGGATGGGGGCTAGGGGAGGGGTAGCATTAGAAGACATACATAATGTAGATGATGGGTTGATGAGTGCAGCAAACCACCATGGCACGTGTATACCTATGTAACAAACCCGTATGTTCTGCACATGTACCCCAGAACTTAAAGTATTATGAAAAATAAATAAATAAATAAGTATCAAGTAAGCCAGGCCCTCCATGGTCTTACTTTTTAGTGCTTCTACACCTGCATATCTCCTGGTAAGGTTGAACCACACTTTCTTTTGTTGCTCTACTTGTGTTCATACTGTTCTATTTCTGTGGAACATCCTTCCTCAAATCCTAGGTAAAAAAAAAAAAAAAAAAAAAAAAAAACCTGACTGCAAAATATATTTAGTTTGCAAATAGATTAAACTAGAAAAAAGTTAAACAGAATATTTTCATTTTCCTATTAAAGTAATCAAGTAAAAAAAAATTTTCCCAGGTTAAAAAAAAGATAATTGCTGTCTAAAGAAAAGATAGTACCAATGATCAGTAGAGTTTATAACATATGTAAAAGTAAAATGTAAGACAATAGAACAAAGGATGGAAAGGAAAAAATGGAAGAGTACCATTGTAAGACTCTTAAACTATACATAAAGGGATGTATTATCTGAAGGTAAACTGTGTTAAATATATATACTATACACCCTAAAGCAATCACTAGAACATTTTTAAAAGGAGTAAACTTACAAGCCAATGGTGGAGATGAAATGAAATCATAAATATATACAAATAATTCAAAAGAAGGCAGGAAAAGAAGGAAATAGAGAACATATGAGACAAATAGAAAACAATTTGCAAAATGGTAGACTCAAAACCAACTATACCAATAGTTATATTAAGTATAAATGGCCTAAACATTCCAATTAAAAAGCAGATATCATCAGACTCCTTATGAAAGCAAGACCTGACTATATGCTCTCTAAAAGAAATTCATTATAAATATAAACGCAGAGACATACATTAAGAGTAAAAAAATAGATACAACACAAACATTACACAAAAACTCCAGTCTCTATAATAACATAATACAAAGTAGGTTTCAGAACAAGGAATATGTTTAGGAACAAAGAGTCAGGTCATCAAGAAGATATAACTAATGTATATGTATGCATCTAACAACAGAGTTCCAAAATACATAAAGAAAAATCTGATCAAACTGAAAGAAGAAGTAGACAAAAACCAGGAAGAACAGGAGACTTGAATACTCCTCTCTTAGTAATTTATATAAAAAGTAGATCAAAAATAAGTAAGGATATAGAAGCCTGAACAACACTATCAACCAAATTGAATTAGTTGACATCTATAGAAGATTCCAACCAACAATAGCAGAATCCACATTCTTTTGAAGGGCGCATGGAACATTCACTAAGACAGACTAGTTTCTGAGCAAATGTTTATAGCTGCTTATTCAAAATAGCTAAAACTTCAAACAGTCCAAACAGCCATCAAATGGTGAACGTGTCAAGAATTGTGGTACATTCAAACAATAGACTACTACTCAACAATAAAAAGAAACAAACTAGTGATACATGCAACTACACAGATAAATCCCAAAAGCATTATGCTAAGTGAAAGAAACTAGGCACACAAAAGGGTGAATACTGTATGATTCCATTTTTATGACATTCTGGGGATAGACAAAGCCACTGAGACAATAATTACATCAGAACATGCCAGGAGCCAAGGAAAAGTGGGCACAAGGACCCGTCTGGGAAGTGAGGAGCGCCTCTGCGCGGCCACCCCTTCTGGGATGTGAGGAGCGCCTCTGCCCGGCCGCCCCGTCTGGGAAGTGAGGAGCGCCTCTGCCCGGCCACCCCGTCTGGGAAGTGAGGAGCGCCTCTGCCCAGCCGCCCCTTCTGGGGTGTGAGGAGCCCCTCTGCCCAGCCGCCCCTTCCGGGGTGTGAGGAGCGCCTCTGCCCGGCCGCCCCATCTGGGAAGTGAGGAGCGCCTCTGCCCGGCCACCCCTTCCAGGATGTGAGGAGCGCCTCTGCCGGCCGCCCCGTCTGGGAAGTGAGGGGCGCCTCTGCCCGGCCGCCCCTTCTGGGATGTGAGGAGCGCCTCTGCCCGGCCGCCCTGTCTGGGAAGTGAGGAGCGCCTCTGCCCGGCCACCCCGTCTGGGAAGTGAGGAGCGCCTCTGCCCAGCCGCCCCTTCTGGCGTGTGAGGAGCGCCTCTGCCCGGCCGCCCCTTCTGGGATGTGAGGAGCGCCTCTGTCTGGCCGCCCCTTCTGGGATGTGAGGAGCACCTCTGCCTGGCCGCCCCGTCTGGAATGTGGGGAGCACCTCTGCCCGGCCGCCCCGTCTGGGAGGTCTACCACAGAGGCCAGAAGCAATGTGGGGGCTGCACGTGGTGGCTCACACCTGTAGTCCCAGTACTCTGGGAGGCCGAGATGGGTTGATCACTTGAGGCTAGGAGTTCGAGACCAGCCTGGCCAACATGGCGAAACGTATGAAAAATGCAACTGAGAAACCAACCAACCAACCAAGCGACAACAAAACAGGTCTACCCTGGAGTCATACTCTAATTTTTTCTATTTTCCTCCCTTTCTGATCCTTTATCCCACTTTCTTTTTCTTCCTCTTCCTTCTCCTTCTTCTTTGTCAAATAGAGGATTGAGTTATTATCATTGATCCATACAAAGTCCCTCTCTCATTTATTTTCTTTAATTCCCACCCCCCATTTCTATTCCCCATCTTCCCATGTGCAACCTTCCTAATATGTTTGATATGCATCTTTTTGTTTGTATGTGCTTTTAGAAAATGTTTATTGTTTTGTGTGCAAAAATAAATTAAAAATTTAAAAAAAAAAGTGGGCACAAGGAAACGTTTTATGGTAATAAAAATGTTATGTCTTGATTATGATGATGGTGGTTACATGACTGTATGCATTTGTCAAAAATCATCTGTGCACTTAGAAAGGGAATTAATTGTGCATAAATTATATCTCACTAAATCTGACTTCAAAAATAAAAAATAACCTGAAGCAGTGGCATGTGCCTGTAGTCTCAACTACTCAGGAGGCTGAGGCAGGAGGATCGCTTGAGCCCAGGAGTCTGAGGTTGTAGTATGCTGTGATTGTGCCTGTGAATAACCTAGACAATGTAGCAATACCTTGTCTCTAAAAAATACACAAATAAATAAAATGAAAGACAAATTTAAATAGAGTGGTCTGTTGGTATGGGAGATTGGTTCCAGGACACCCCACAAATACCAAAATCTAAGCATGCTCAGGTCCTTTACAGGCAGCCCTTCATATTTGCAGGATCTGCATTCCAGATCAAACATCCCAATATTCAATTGATTGAATATTCTTTGCAAATGTTTATTGCTGCTTATTCATAATAGCTAAAACTTTAAACAATCCAAACAGCCATCAAATGGTGAACGTGTCAAGAATTCTGATACATTCACACAATAGAATACTACTCAACAATAAAAAGAAACAAACTAGTAATACATGCAACTACATGGATAAATCTCAAAAGCATTATGCTAAGTGAAAGAAACTAGGCACACAAAAGGGTGAATACTGTATGATTCCATTTCAGATTGAATATTCGATATGCAGTTAGTTGAACTGGTGGATGCAGAACCAGTGGATATACAGGGCCAACTGTACGATTATCCAAGATAGGAAATTGTAGTAATAAACTAATAACTCTTAACATGCTCAGATCAGCATAGGCCTTGACTAACCTTCCTGGAAAAGACTTTTTGAGGAGCTACCTCATTCTGTTGCCTCAAATGGAACTTCACTGAGCTCCTGGCTCCATTACAGATAGTTCTATACAACCCGAGTATATATATTTCCGACAGATACTTAGATCTTTTTTATAGGCCAGAGATCAAAGAGATAAGAAATATTACATACTTCAATAACATGAAGGAATATGAAAATTCATTTTCATGTTTGTAATGAGCCACCCAGCATCTGGTTCTGAGTTGTTCTGCTTAAGAATGCAGAGAGTTCAAAAACGAGTTCTGAGAAGCAGAAGACCATCTGGGGCTCCTGTGCTGAAAATAGGAACTACCCCTCATTGTTTAAGATACTGTGTGATGTCCAGGTCAGAAGGAACCTAACTAGCGAGGAAGGAGGCCTAGGCTGGGTCCTACACTCCCAGGGTATTAAAATTAGAGTTCCTCACTGTTGCATGGGAAAGGAACTCCCAAAACTCTCCCTTGGGCAAATCCAGGACACAGAGTGGCCTTCTAGCATAGAAAGAAGATGCTAGCTAATGCTACCAGTACCTTGCTTGCTTGTTTCTACCAAGGGAAGTCAATACTGGACACTATCTTCATTGCTAAAGGTTAATCTGCAAAAATATTAAATGCCACCTTGCTCTAAAGAAGATTCTTTGGAAAAGTTCAGAACATTGCTACCAAACCCAAAATAACTTTCTTAATCATCCGTTAAGGGCTCCCAACAGGCCACCTCTAGAGAAACATTTGTCCCTGGAGTGTTGTGGTTTTTTTTTTCTTTTAAATGCTATCCTTCACCACTGTGTTTATACTTTCCACAAAGATACAGAATGATTAATGCTGAAAAATAAATATGAAAAGCCTTACAATCAAATTAGTAGAGCACTTGATAAAATAAGCCCTCTTCTTGTGAGTAATTTGAAAGAATAACTGTTTTTCATTACAATCTCAGCTCCAGCAGGTCCTACATAAACCAAGCCAGCTGCGGTTCAAGAAAAGGTCCAAAGGAGGACCCACTCGAGGTGAGGATAAATCACAATTGTGATCACAGACCAGGTTTCTATCTTTTTTATTCCCCTTAATAAATTGGGCTTGACCTGAAACTCCAAGACAGTTAATTTATAACAGCCAAAAAAAATTTTTTTTACATAACAGCCCACCTTTTTCTTTTAAACTTAAACCATTATGACAAACGGAGATTTATTACATACTATAAACACATGTGGCTTGAGCACTGGTATTTAGTCTGGAAACTCAGATGGGGCAGTAAGCTGCTGCTGCAATCAGGAAATGCCATGTGACATTCTTGATAAAGATGAAACACACACACATTCCACAGCACTTATTGTGGTCACAGTGGTTTTGGCCACTGTGTGGGCACCACAGCCCCAGGGCAGGGCTGTGAAGTGAAAGATGATTCAGTAGACCAGGGAAAGATACTCCTGTCAGAGCCACAGTCACTCGAGTCAGAAAAGTCTTCACAAGGGCCACCAGAGCCTTTAATTAGAGATGAGCAAAGAAAACCAGCTTCCCAAGACATTTCTCCCACATAGGCCTGGTCTTCTCCTCCTTATCCATGCCTAAAATAACCCTACAAGTGGCTCGTGTGTTTTGGTCCAGAGATACTCAGTAATGCTATACAGAACCATCCTGAAACATGAAGTTGGGTGCACTGATGAATAAATAGAATCTTGGGTGCACTGATGAATAAACAGAATCTTGGGTGATCCTTCTTCTCCCTTCCCTTGGCCAGGCTGAAATGATCTATTTCTTCTCAACTGATAATTCTTATAGTCCTCACTGGCAACAAGCACTAGGTGATTTACCAGCTAAGCAGGGTTGTCTGGGAGGTCATATTAACTGGTGGTTAAAGACATGAACTTTGGAGCCAATCCTAGCTCCACCACTTTCCCACACCATCTAAACCTAAGTTTTTCCATCTGTAAAATGGGAATATTGAAGTACCCTATGTGTCTGTGGGGAGGATTCAGTGAAATACTACATGTATATCACATAGATTTACATAGATTTAACATTATTAAAAATGTAGAGATTCACTATCATAATCTGAATAGCCACATAATGGTACAATTAATAGCTATCAGTAATGATTATTATTAATAAACTTTCTATATGTGCAGGTCTTCTCTCCAGACTACAATAAAAGTCCCTTGGGGGCAGAAACCCATTACACTTCTTTTGCCTTGCTTATAATTCCAATGCATAAACAACTTATTAATGAATACTTGATCACATCAATTCTACCATTAAAAAAATTTTATTATAATTTTGTAAAACAGAAACTAGTAGAAAAAAATACAGATAAAAAGGAAAAACTGAAATCATCCTTGATCCCAACACTAGAAATAACCAGTTGATATTCTGATATATAGTCTTCTGTTCTTTTTTTCTATGCATACGTATGTTTATTTCAAAATACAATTGGGATCAATAGTGTACACAGTGTTTCATAACCTACTTTCTAAGCTTATGAATAGTTCATGGATATTTTCCTCTACCATTAAACATTCTTCAAAAACATGACCTTTGAAGGCAGCATGGTCTGCTGTTCTATGGTTACATCCCCCATTGTCCTCACCCACCATCTTGCAAATGGAGAATGCTTGAAACACTAGAGCTCAGTAAGATCACTGAAACCAGAAAATGTGTGTGGAATCAGTTGGCACCATGCCCAACACTGGTCAACACTCAGTAAATGTTCTCTCATTCCTCCTCTGGGTGTCTATTGTCTTTAAAGAAACTTCATGAAAGATTCCAACTTGCACCATAAAATAAGGCTTCCCAGCACCAAAAGAGCAAAAGCCCAAGACCTTCTGGATAAAGCTTCTGCTCATTCCATTTGGTTCCCGGCACAAGATTTTGGATAACCATCATAACAGAGTTCCTGTGAGTTTCATGGTCGTTATAAACTATAACCCTACTTACCTCTTCCTAAGACCTTCCAGAATACAGAGCTCTCACACTGGAATTTTTGTCACTAAATATTTCTCTAATTATTTCAGACATGTTGGACCCTCCTTCCCAACCAGATTTAAGTTCTAGACCATGAAGCTTAATACTATAAGCTGAAACAAGCTTAATACTGCAGAGAATACAGGACTTAGGGTCAGGAGACCTGGGTTCTAGTCCCAACTTTGGCTCTTACTAGCTATCATCATTTTGGGTAATCTCCCCTCTCTGGGGCTCATTTTTCTCATCTACAAAATGTTAGTAAGATAATCTCCAAGATTCACTATGTCACCACCTTTAGGACGGCAACCAATTTCTACATGGTTGTCATATATTAACTAAGGTCTAGTGTAAGCCAGACACCTATTATGTCCACGATGTCCTATGATATCAGTACTGTCACTTGTCACATTTAGCAGAGAAAGAAACTGAGGCTTAGAAAGGTTAAGCAACAAGCCCAAAGTCTGCAATATAACCATCATCTTGATCCAACTGTGTGTCTAAAGCCTATGGTAACAACCAGGAAGCTGCACAATTCTCAAATCTTTTTCTTTCTGCCCAACCCCCCAGAGCATCTCCAAACTCTCTGTAACACTCTGACTTAATTGATGGACTTTTACCAAGAGCTCATTTCTATATGTCATAGTGCTAAACAATATAGACATTTCAGACCCGATAATTATTTGTTGTGGGAGCTGTCCTGTGCATTGTTGGATGTTAAGCACATTCCTGGCTTCCCCGGACTAGATACCAGCAGCAACCACCCCACCCAAAGTTATGACAAATCAAACGTCCCCAAAGAGTGGGGGAGAATACCTCCCCACACTGAGAACCACTTCTCTGAAACAAAACATACTGAAAACACAGGAAAAATAATAAAGACAAAAGAATAAAAGCATTGGGCTAATACCTACACAAATAGTAAAAACAGAAATGTAATCAAATAATTAAATGAGATTCTAACAGCACATCCCTACTTTAAAACATCTGACTTAGTGGTGAGCTTGCACTAAATGAGAATAACACTATGATCAAAACAGCAAGTTGTATACCTTAAATGTATACCATTTTTATTTGTCAATTATACCTCAATAAAGCTCAAAAATGAAAACATTTCGATTGTTTCTCCGTAAAATGAAGCATTGCTTATTATAGAGATTTCAAATCATGCAGAAAAAAAAACAAAAAAGTTTTTTAAACACACACACGAAAAGAATAACATTACAGCAATGCAGCAGGAAGTGTTTATATATTTTTTTTTTTTTTTTTTTTTTTGAGACGGAGTCTCTCTCTGTCGCCCAGGCTGGAGTGCAGTGGCGCAATCTCAGCTCACTGCAAGCTCCGCCTCCCGGGTTCACGCCATTCTCCTGCCTCAGCCGCTCCGAGTAGCTGGGATTACAGGCGCCCGCCACCACGCCCGGCTAATTTCTTTGTATTTTTAGTAGAGATGGGGTTTCACCATGGCCTCGATCGCCTGACCTCGTGATCCGCCCGCCTTGGCCTCCCAAAGTGCTGGGATTACAAGCGTGAGCCACCGCGCCAGGCCGAAGTGTTTATACGCTTGCCGCCGTGCTTAAGGTCAGGGGAGAGCCAACCCTTTGACAGCTGGGATCATGCAAGAGGCAGTACCTTCCTCTCTAAGTCATAGGCAGTGAATAGGAAGACAAGAAAAACTGTCTTTCTAGCACCCTATATCCAAGTTAGAATTCTGAAGGTTTTTTCCAGTAGATCCAATGCTATAATGGTTAGGTTCTCAGGCTAGCCCAAAAAATTCCACTTACCCAAAATAATCCTTTCCATTTTGTAGAAATAAATTTTGTGAGATAGTTTAGAAACCTACCATCATTTAATCCTCCATTTTTTAAGAATAATTCTAAATATGTGCTACCAATTAACAATAAATTTATGGAGTTAGGGACTAAATGTAAGGTAAATAAACACAGCCAAATCTTTTCTCTACCTATTCTCCCAGAAGTTCCATTAATATTAATCTGTATCTTTTCTCGTAGGTTCGCCATCAAAACTTATCAAGTGAGTGTGAAGACACACACATGGACACAAACACACACACAAACGCACGTGCACGAAGCTTCATTTCTGAAGTGAATCTGTAGTTGAGTTTTTAAGGATGTCCCTGGCACTCCTTTGAAGTTGGTTCTTGGTGTGAAACTATGGACACAGGTGGGGTGAGGGATCCAAACTTTAAACACGCCAGAAAGCACAAGCCGAAGCAAGGAAGCACATTCAGGGACTCTTGTATCAGAATTAGTAAGTTTCTGTCACTGATAGGAGTGAAAATCCAGAGTGCTATAGATCATCGGGCACATTTCAGCTTACTGTCATATTTCATAGACAAAATTACATTCCAGGAAGAAAGGGGTAAGGGGAGAAGGGAGAGGAGGTGTAGGGAGGGAGAAAAAGCTACACAAAAGTTCTGAAATATATCAATGTCCAGAAATGGGAAAGGAAAAAAAATAAAAATAAATCTTTGGAGAATTTAAAAAACATGAAATAAAATATCTATCTTATTTCAGAATCCTGGAGTAAATAATATTTCTGATGTTCCCATAGAGAGTCAAATCCAGCCAGCAAAACAAACACAAATACAAATAAATACTGGGCGGGTGAATTAGGGAAGGTACACAGAGGAATTTAAAAATAGGACGAGGGTTTTGTTCAGAAATGGGATCCTTCCTCTCTCCTCCTCCCCACTTCCTTTTTTTTTTTTCTTGAAGTAAAATCCATTATTTTGAAAACACCATTTGAAACCCTAAAGAAACAGCAAAACACAGTATTGTGGTATTCCAAAGTAATATCTCTTGTTTATAACCATATAAATTTAGCCCCTGGCACTACAGGGCTTATATAATAGAATAGAGTTATTTTAACAGCGCCCTGTTAAAGAAGACGCAAAATGTTCAGCTCATTTTCTCCAGTGGGAGGGACCCATGGCCTCATGCGAGAGAGGGAACATGCCTAAGTCATTACTGCGGGAAAGCAATCCGTCAAAGCCAGGTCGCTCTGGCACGGCCAGCACCACTGGTGAGATCAGAGAGGCAGCCTCTGCTTGCAATTACCAGGGAAGGACCTTGGCTCTAGGCAGCCTGCTATCAATTACTACCCTGGCCTCGCGCTTGGACTTGTCAATTTCCCAGTGTCTTCTGTTTTGTAACAGTAAGAAAAAGGGCTCCTCCTGACTGATTCTTGGAAGTTTCTCATGTGTTGTGTCACTCCTCGGTGTCATTAACAATTCAATTAAAATTTCACAGCACACAGGCAGGTTGCGCCGGACAGGGGCAGGAAGGGGCCTGGTAGAGGAGATTTCCGAACGGCCTGCAACGGGGCCACGTTGGATCAAGCGAAACCAATCTTGAAATGTCTTTGATTTCTCAAGTCAGGCCTGCATGTGTCTCCCATCTGACACGACGCTGGCTGTCATCTTGACAGGACGACATGTTTGATGTTCTCACCCCAGTGGGGGTGTAGTGATGAAAAGGAATTTCAGGCTGGCTAGAAACAAAAATCTTGTACTATTTCACTAAATGTTTTGGCTCCACAATAGACAATTACAAACATTCGCAATCAGCTCTCTTAATCTACAGTGAGTTCTAGAAACTTCTTTTTCTCTATTTTTTTGTTGGGTCCCTCTATTTTCTTGCTTTTCAGAGTGGGGTTGTCTAGAAGAAATGAGAGACGGAGCATCAATCACAATTAAATTCTTCAGGAAGGTAAGATGACTAGGAATGCTAAAGAGGATGGCTGGAAACAAGAAAGACTTGCTACTGTCATTATTAACTCTGTGAAAGTGCAAACACTCCTTTGTCTCGCTGAATGATGGAGCTACACATACTCACGTGCTTTTAAGCATCCCAAGGGTTTAGGGAAAAAAAAAAAAAAAAAAGTTTCAGGCTTAAGACTTCTGAGGCAGCTTTCTCTCTAACCCCCTCAATGAGTTTAGTCATGCAAGGAAAGATTCTTTAAAGTTACCAAAGACTTTGTTTAATGCCCAAGAAAATGCAGACTGTCAGCACCCTTTGTCAGGTTTTGGTGGCTTAAGTCCATTCCCCAATACACTGGTGACCCTCCACCCTCATTCACTAGTTTCTTTTTGACATCAAGCGCTGGATAATTGTTTGATTTCCTTCTAGGTAAAAGGAGATTAAATGCCCAGCTGCAACAGCTGACACACAAAAGAGAAAATATAGTTTAACCACCATATTTATCAAGATAATTTTTCTTCCACACACTGATTAATAACATTAGCCAACATTCCCTTTGGCTTGGGGAGAGAGAGGTGGGGAGAGACATGTCCCCCTCAGAGTATCAGAAACAGGAGTTGACAGTTCAAGGCAAAAATGATTTGCATGTAAATTCTGATCAAAAGCAAGTCTGCACCCTGAAGTTGTCAAGTTTTGCTACCAATTTGACACTTAAATGGGCTATAGCAAAACTTGATTTAAACTGAAGAGGAAAAAAACATGGCAACTCAATTACCCCCTAGCAGATCAGATCTGGCAGCTGAGGTCAAACTTTTCACCCTGCCATTACATTTCTCAATACCTGATGCTTTAAACAAACACTATGTATTCCTCCTACAATCCTGGAGGAAAATGCATTTCTCAGGGCTCCCTACTGTGTCCCAGATTAAAAAATAAAGTTTCACTTGTGTGGGATCTGGGGCCATTTTCTCCATGTAAATTTCTGAATAAAT
This sequence comes from Symphalangus syndactylus, assembly GCF_028878055.3. NCBI lineage: Eukaryota > Metazoa > Chordata > Mammalia > Primates > Hylobatidae > Symphalangus > Symphalangus syndactylus. The sequence goes on from NC_072426.2 coordinate 98,075,108, forward strand.
CAGGACTTAAGAAATGGCCTTTTGCACTGGGAAAAATAGTCTCTGCTTTAAAAAAAAAAAAAAAAAAAAAAAAAAAAAAGTTTGTGGGGAAGATTTGTGGAGTATTAAAAGATGATTTAAAAACAAATATTCCCATAATATTAGAGGCAAAACGGTGACCTGTTTTTGGTTTGCTTTTAATATATTTCATATTTGAGCTTAGGCTGAACAGCACATTAATTCAGCAGGGAGAAAAACAGCTAGCTAGTTCCAAATTGGCTCCAAATTTGTGGAGGACAAAGTATCTCATAAGGCCTTAGGACAAAGGCTCAAATCCAGGAAAGACCCAGTTGGCCTTTGGGAATTCCGTCCCACCAGGGTTTGAATGCTGCGGTTTCCTGGGCTTTTCAATCCCTGCAAGAGTTCTCATTCCTGCAACAACTATTTAAACCAACAGTTGTTCAAACTCTTCTTATAAGTGCCCTAAAGCAGATCCAAAACTATTTTTTCCCTTTTAAAAACAAAAAACAAAAAAACTTGTTTCCCTAAGCTGGTTTTAAGCTCTTCCTGTAAAAGCAATGAGTTTATTGACTCTGCATTCACCATAATTTCTAGTTCTTATAACAGGTAGCCAAGTAACACGTAGAGAATTATTTTACTTTTTTAGCCAATAAATACATTACATATTTATTGGATGCCAGGCACTGTTCTGAGCACTAGGGGCCCAAACATGAGTAATAGCTGCTTACAGTTGGGAAGACAATCACATACACAACTAATTACAATAGTGTGGGATAAGCACTGTAAGAAATTAATATTCAAAGTATAGGAGAACACATTTAACTAAGGGATTCAGTCTGGGGGAGTGAAAGTTTCAAATTCCCCTGGTGACTGGGACTTTACCTATATCGGCATCCAGCAAATGGTGGAGCAGAGTGCTAGTGGGGAGGTAGGATGTTTCTACAGAAACCAGCCAAGTGGAAATAAAAAAAGCCTGTTTGGCCAGGTGCTAGGTAGGGGAAGACAGTATGGTGATAAAACGAGAATCCTGTGGCCACACACATAGGACAAAGATATGAAATCGCATTCCTCTTGTGCCTGGTCTTCCTATAAGCCTATCATGCCAATCCCCAAACTTGGAGCATGCCCACCATTGGTGTTGTACTTGCTTTGCTGTTACTCAAACATGCCAAGCTTGCTCTGGCCCCAGGGCCTTTTCACTTGCTATTCCCTCTGCCAGGTTCCCAAACCTTTGCACAAGCTATCTCATCTTCAGCTCTTTGCTTAAATGTCACTTCTCAGAGCAGCCCTCCCTGACATCTCTACCTAAAATATGCTCCCGCACCCACTTCTGAGGCACCTAACCCTTTACTCCTGCTTTATTTTCAATATGGTATAATGTTGCTACCAGAAATTTTATTATCTGTTATTATTTCTGCTCTTCACTAGATTATAAGCAGCATGAGAATCAGGCCTATACCCCCAGATCCTAGAACAGATAGTAGGTGCTCAATAAACATATAGTGAATCTATTAATAACCTTTAACCCCTGGGTGCCGATAAGCTAATATCTCTGAATTAATGCTATAAAGAAAATTAAAACCCAAAAGACTCTGACAGACTCTGACTTCTAAGCCTTGCATCAAGAACAAATAATGCTATAGGAGTGAATGCAAATGTAGCATTTCTGAAATCTAAATACAGCCAGAGGGAGAAAATCGCCAATACATCAACAACAAAAACAACAACGAAAATAGCCATTTATACTGAGCCAAATCTCTGAGATCTTTCTGAAAATATATATTTAACTCTAACCAGGTTCCCAGGCTTCCTACAAATCACCACCATGCAAGAAGAAATCATGTGAGAAGTTATGTTCTGCTTCTGAACATTTAAGCATTTTTATCAATATTATTTGCCAGTATAAATATTTCCCCCATAACTTAATATTTAAAATAAGAGTGCACCAAACCGAGGCTTATAATATGCAAAGGAAAGAGTTCAGTCTAAGGTATTCATGACTTCAGTCATTCTCTCATAAAACAACAGATGAAATAAAATGTATGACATTCCCAAAGAGGGAGTTTCTCGTGTAATTCATCTTAAAATGCAATGTTCTGTCATCTCAAGTAACACTTACTGAAAGCAACCATCAATACTTTTTGTCAAAAGCCCGTACTCTGTGTAAAATGTTCCATCAATCTCTATTTACATAAAACAAAAAACTTTCAGTGTGGTTCTAACACACAGCCATGGAGAGTCTCCATCTCCAGTTTTCATGCTCTGCTGAAAAATAATTTGACTGACACCAGAAAAATAAAGATGACCCTTAAAGGAAAGCTTTTAGGAAAGGGAAAGCTACAAGGGAAAATGCCTTACATTGTTGGACACATGTCCTGTTGAAGAGAAGTTTTTTTGGTTTTAAACCATACGATATGTATTCTCTTAAAATAAAAAATTCCATTCTGCCAGGAAATCCTCTAAAAAGCTTTCACTCAATTGCATGCAAGCAACACTAATATAGGGATGGCACCCTGCTGATTCTAAACTTGAACATGCAACCTGTACCACTCTATTCCAAGACAGAAAATTTGGCATTCAGTACTGTAGAATGTGAATATCACATGAGGCTAGAAGAAGGTCATTGCCTGGGGATGTTTATAAAACACACAAATTAAGGTATTAGCCTTTCACCTTGGGGGTCTGAAGATCAAATCCCAGCTTAGGTAACATACATAAAGTCTCTCTGCCAGCCTTTTCCTAATACTTGCTTGTTGAAATCACATAGACCCTTTCCTCTGACCCAAGTTAACAAAGGCATAGATGAGAAAGCTAAGAAATGACAGGTAAAAGCCAAAAACAAAACAAACAAACAAACAAACAAAAAAACTACTCAATGCCCACCTGAGACATTTTAACTTCATGCTCAGTGACCATTTTTTACCCTCTCCCTATGATTTGAACAGTCTATGGTTGAAGATTACATAAGAGACAACACTGCCACTTATATCTTTTGAATCACAAATAGAAGATGCATTAGGAAATCACTTAAACTTTCCTAATTATTCCTCACATTCACTCACTCGGCATGCTACGTGAAATGGGGTAGAGGGTGCAGCAGGTGGCCAGATACAGTTTCAAGTACTGCTGCAGGGACTTGGCCAAATCACTGCACTGCTTTGAGTCTCTGTGTTATGCAAAGCTCCCTGGGCAGCACAAAGCTTCTGGGGTCTTCTAGGAGGGGTAATGACAACATAGCAGATAGGCTCTTGGCTCCCCTTCGATGCAGCGGCCTCATCAGTATCTGCTTTATATCTGATGAGCTAACAAAGCTTAAGGTTTCATTTGCAACTGTGTCCTCAGACCTCAAAAGTCTCTCCAGCTCTAATAGTCCCCAACCGTATACTGTGGTGGAGCAGGAACACATACACCCCAAACAGGTGTGATGAGCCCTCAACTTTGGGTTAAAGAGGACAGAGAGAAGAGCATACCTCAGTAGAGTCATGTGAGCTGTGTGTGAACCACCAGGGTATATACACGGTTAGGATTTTCAAGAGGTAGAGGCTAGGACTTGATGGAGGACACAGAGAGCATCCTATAGAGGGGACACACAGGACAAGCACAGAGCCAGGCCAGGGGCATGTTTGAGAAGTATGGAACATCTCTAGAAAGGAGGGGAAAAACAGATAGGAGTCATTAAATGTCTGCATGCCAGGCTAAGAATTCTAAACTCCCTGGACCCAAGAGGTACTCACTCCACCCAGTCATGAATGCAAATGCTCCCCCCAGCCCCCAAGCAACCCAAGCTCACTTCAATACTTTGATCGCATCTGCAAATCCCTTACACATTTGTCCAGATCTGAACTTCCATCCTGGCTCAGGCCTCATACATTTGGTAGTCAATACAGGCTTTGATAGCAAGGATAATGAGGATAAATTATGCCAGGCACTGTGCTGAGAGATGTACAGTCAGGGTCTCATTTAATCCTGACAGTCAGGGAGGTAGGTACATCACCATGTTGTGGGAGAGAAAATCAAGGCCTAGACAGACTTAACAACTTGCCTGATGTCACACAAAGCTAGGCAGAGTCAGAGCAGAACTTAAACCCAGAAGTACCCAGCCTCTCAGCCACATGGCCTGCCTCAGGAGGATTCTCAGGGGCTGAGCCAGAAGTAGCCACAAGTGGAATGCCTCCAGGTGATGGAAAAGATGCTTCCATTAGAGGTTGCACGTTATAATAATGAGGCAATGACAAAGCTTTGAGCTAAGTGGAAAAATCCTTCCCCCAAAAATAAGAAACGCAAAGTAAAAAGAAAGCTCTTCAGCATATAGTGTGACAAAAGAAAATAGCCTCTTAGCTAGTTTGGGCATAAAAGTTCACTCTTGACCAGAACGTAAGGTAAGGGAGTAGCTGAAATACCAGAGCATCTATGCTCCCTGGCAAGTCTAGGTCTAATTACCAACCACCAGTAGGATACCTGTTATTTGTCCAACATATGATGGGTGATATGGGGGATACAATGAGGACACTGGTTTTGTCCTCAACGTTCTCAGAGTTAAATGTCAAGCAAGGCTGATCCTAGATCAAAAATGCTTCAGTAGGCCAGGCACAGTGGCTCATGCCTGTAATCCCAACAATCTGGGAGGCCGAGACAAGAGGATCACTTGAGGCTAAGAGTTCAAGACCAGCCTGGTCAGCATAGCAAGACCCCCATCTCTACGAAAAAAATTTCGGAATTATCCCCAGCTACTACTAATTTAAGAATTATAGCCCCAGCTACTCGGGAGGCTGAGACAAGAACCCAGAAGTTCAAGGATACAGCAAGCTATGATCACGCCACTGCACTCCAGCCTGAGCAGCAGAGTGAGGCTCCATCTCCTAAAAATGCTACAATAAAAGAACAGCAAGTGGGTGGAGCAGGAACACATATACCCCAAACAGGTGTGATGAGCCCTCAACTTTGGGTTAAAGAGGACAGAGAGAAGAGCATACCTCAGTAGAGTCATGTGAGCTGTGTGTGAACCACCGGGGTATATACACAGTTAGGATTTTCAAGAAGTAGAGGCTGCGACTTGATGGAGGACAAAGAGAGCATCCTATAGAGGGGACACACAGGACAAGCACAGAGCCAGGCCGGGGGCATGTTTGAGAATATATACAATATACAGTTGTGTAGAACAGTATGGAATGGACCACGAGTACAATAGCTGTTCTGAGAAGAACCTGAGCAGCTAGGAAAGGCCTGGAGTCATATGAACCTGCCATGCAAAGATGGTTAAGATGTGGGTAGACAAAAAGAAGGCAATACAGAGCAAGCAGAACAGCAGCTCAGGGGCCAATGTGAGCAAAACCTGGGTGGGAGAGGAACAGAGTGAGGGCGGCATGGCTGAGGCAGAATGACGAGCAGCCAGGTCACACAATAAGGAGGTGGCTTTCCCCTCCATCCCACAATCCAGAACACCAGCCAACCCAACTTCTCATTCTACAGGATTGCATAGAATAAATCAGAGTCTTGCTCAAAGTCATACAGCCAATTAATTGGCACAGATGGCTCAGAACAGCTCTAATCACTGCCTCCTGGCCTGGTCCACTTTCCAGTAGACCACACTGCCTCCTTCCAGAAGCAGAAGCAACACTTGTTCCTCCCAGGGCAGAGGGCATCCGGAACCTGAGGCAGAGCAGTCCCAGTTGTAAAGATGAGTCTACTTCAACTTTATCCAAAATGCCTACAAGGCCCTTACCTGATTTTCTTTAGTCATACCCAATTTTTTTTTAAGGTTTTATTCTGAAAACCCTTGAATGATAAAGTTCTCTTCAAGGATCACTTCAAGTTCTTCAGAAATGATCTAAGGGTTCTTTGGTCTGGGTGATTTGCGTCAGTTGGCTCATTGTCTGCCCCAAAATGCACTAGGAACAGAAAAGAAATTGAGATGGGAAAATAAAAGAGCAAGACAGTATCTAAATTTCAGTTTTTGCCTTTCACAGAGGGATTCATGGCTTGAATAACAAATCTTTAAGCTGCTGCTGACAGTGCACTTCATAAAAGGATGACTAGAGAAACAAATAAATAAATAAATAAATAAGAAGTAAGTAAGTAAAAGAAGCTAAAGGAAAGACAAGGACCTCAACTGGAATTCTAGGGAAGAAATTAGAAAACAGAAAAGGCTTACTATTTCAGGTTGTTGATGGTGCATCAATCCTGAGAAGAAAAACTTGGTTGAAATCTTTGTGAGAAGGTTCCAATCATAGTGCAATCCTGATACGGAAAAAAAGTCACTGAAAAACAGGCTAAAGAAAGCAACAACAAAAAATCCATGACAATGAATTTCTAATTTAGAAGATAAAAAGAACTGTCTTTTACCAAAAATAGTGAAAGATTGTAAGGCACATTCACAAAATATTTTTCTACCACAAGCGTAACACTAAGCCTCTTCATGGTGGACAGAGACACCATCAAATAAATGTGTTTTTATTTATTTGAGGTTCTGAGTTTTTTGTTTTTTTAATGAAGGTTATGGGTATAGAGAAATTCTGGTGTATAGTTTAAGCTCATACTAGCAAGACTTTCCCCTGAATCTGACCCTCCATTGCCTAAGTACAAGCCCTAATTAGGCTTAAAAGGGGAAGAAGAAAGAAACATCATATCTATTTCCTTAGGAGTCTTATTTTGGGATTCAAAATTCTTCAAAAAACTCAAGCTTGAATTATTCAGCCATTTTGTGGTTTGAGTCAAGGTTTTATGAGCATTTTCTGTCTATCAGCCATCACAAGTTGGGGAAAAGAAGACAAAAACATCATAATTCAGACACTATTCTGAGGCTATGTCTATGTCTGACAATGTTCAAAGGCAGCTTGCCCGCCAAGAACTAACACACATTTTGGAAAGCAGTCCTTGACTTAAAAAGTAAAGATCAGAAACTATTGTCATCTTCCATTCTTACTCCTCAAGTTGACTCATAAACCTAGAATCCCCCCTGCCAAATATATGCACCCACAACATTGCCGAGAAAGCAAAGAAAAGTTCTAAGAGTCAGGACGGCTAGGAACAGTCTTAAATGCCACCCAATTCAATGGTAGCATTTTTCACTGTTTTTTTCTTAACTTCTGTTTTAAAGTACACCACATTACAGCATGTCCCAGGAGGACCACTGTCCACCAAATGTGATGGGCAACTAACTGCCACACACAGCACTTTGCACCCAGTAGGTGTTCAAAGGTATTTGCTGAATTGAATCAAACAGACACAGGTTTGCATTATAAGCACCTCACAACTGTGCTTCAGGGCACTTCAAATACTCACCTTCATATATTATGTTCCCTGTAAAAGACCTAACTTATGCTGCATGTGCAGAGGCCTTTGATGTAGGGAGCATGAAGAGAGTCTGTTGATGCCAGGAATGGCCAAGAGAAGGAAGATTGAAACTGGGTTCCATCTGAGCCACTGGATCCACCCACCTGCCCTGAATGCTACCCTAAGACCTAGGCAATAGATTTCCTTTACTGTTGAAACCAGTTTGAGTCACTTGCAATATAGAGTCCTCATCTGTTGCACATATCGCATGTACATTTTATTTTGCCTTTTGACAAAGTCCCCTCCAAATGTCACCTCCTCCAAGGAGGTACAATTAATTGTTACTCTCTCTGCACCCTGTGGAATATCGTTGACTCTCTCTCTCTCATCCTCTGAGTGGGCCCAACTCTCCCAGTGATAGCAAGGGAAAGGAAAGGCTCACTCAGCAGCAGATTGCTACAGCTGCCTGATCCCAAACACAAGACACCAGAGAATAAGCTTCAAAGTTTCCCACTCCATGATTTTCCAGAAAGTGATGTCCTCTTATACATCAAGAGACAAGAAAACATAGATGCGAAATGACATAATTTATTGTTTACCTACTTTTAACCAAGTCAGTGGGAGAAACAATAAATATGAGTATGTCCAGAAGTGTCTCTTACTCAGACCCATAAAAATTCATTTATAAATAACTCAAAATTTCCACCCAGGATTGATGCTTTCTCTGCTGCACAAAACTCCCCCAGGCTCCCTTGTCAGCCTTTCCCTCAAGTAGATCCAAAGAGACCCTGGGTTACCCCACCCCTAATTGCTGCCTATTTCATTTGTATATAGGTTTTCCTCATTGAAATGTCATTATAAAACGAGGAGTCCATTTTAAGGGTAAACAGTAAATAAATATACTAATATCTCAGCCTTTACTGAAACTAACTTTTACATAGTCCAACTCCTACCATATTTTTTATTATCCTCTCAGTTGAAAGAATGTAGAATATTCTACAGCCCTGCAGGTGACTTCTCTTTCCATAAAATCTCACTAACTAGGATATGCTTTTCAAAATTTACCAGCCTAGTGCCTTTCTTTTCAACTTGCTATAAAATGCATTCTTTGAGTAATAAGGCATACTCCACAAACATGGCTGTGTTCTGTCTTGCATTAATATTATAGTTAGCTATTTGAGGTTTGTCACTCCCACGAGACAGCGAGCCCCTTGAGGGCAAGGACAACATCTTTTAATTGCTTACAGTGCCCAGAACCAGGCTTCATACAAAACAAACCAGTAGTTTCAAACTTGAATATACATCAGGATCAACCACAGAGCTCATTAAAAATATAGATTCCTGCCGGGTGCGGTGGCTCATGCTTGTAATCCCAGCACTTTGGGAGGCCGAGGCGGGAGGATCATGAGGTCAGGAAATCGAGACCACGGTGAAACCCCGTCTCTACTAAAAATACAAAAAATTAGCCGGGCGTGGTGGCAGGCACCTGTAGTCCCAGCTACTCAGAGAGGCTGAGGCAGGAGAATGGCGTGAACCCGGGAGGTGGAGCTTGCAGTGAGCCGAGATCGCACCACTGCACTCCAGCCTGGGCGACAGAGTGAGACTCCGTCTCCAAAAAAAAAAAATAGAGATATAGATAGATATAGATATAGATATAGATATGATTCCTGAGTCCCACCCCGGGGACTCTGAGCCACCAGGTCTGGGGTAGGGTCAGGGAATCGACATTTCTAACAAAATGGATCTGAGTGATGCAAGTTGTCTGCATCCTACTGAGAATGACTCAAGCAGAACTCAGTATGTCTCAACCATACTGAGAATGACTCAAGCGGGACTTCAACAAAAAAAAATCTGAAATGAATAAGAGTACAAAGTTAGCTAGAAAGATTTTCCAATGTCATCACCAGTCCTCTCTCCAGCATGCACACCTGAGGATGTCTCCTGAATACACCTCCAGCCCCTGGAAAGAAGAGCCTGACGTTTGGCAAACTGGTCTCTCCCAACAGCAGAAAAGGCACCTTCCCCAAGCCCTTTCCTCTGCCCTCAATGTGTCAACACCCAGGCTCAAAAATTATATCTGGGGACTCAGAACCCCAGATGCTCAAAGATAGCAAGCAGCCTGGATCAAAAATTCCAGAATTTGGCACAGGAAAAACATGGAAACTGAGGCTGTGGGCTGTGAACCATGATGGAATCTGGCAACCAGGAATGCCTCTGACACCTCTCCCCAGGATCTTCGGGATCTGGCTGAAAAGTCAAACTTCTAGCAGGCAAACAAATCTGAGATGTTAGGAAAATAATGAAGACAGCAACAAGACAAATAACAGCCCAAGAGGTCATAAAAGGGGACACTGGTTTCCTTTAAGAAAATTTTTAAACACCCCCTTGTACTGCCCACTGGCTCTTTTTTTTTTTTTTTTTTCTTTCTTTTGAGGCAGAGTCTTCCCTTATCTGCCAGGCTGGAATGCAATGATGCAATCAGCTTACCACAGCCTCGAATTCCTGGGCTCAAGTGATCCTCCCACCTCTGCCTCTTGAGTTGCTAGGACTACGGGTGCACACCAATTTTTTTTTTTTTTAAGAGACAGGGTCTCGCCATGTTGACCAGGCTGAGCTCAAGTGACTCTTCTGCCTCAGCCCGACAAAGTGCTGGGGTACAGGCAAGAGCCACCGCACCTAGCCTCACTGATTACTTTCTAAGGCCAATTCCTTTTGGCCTAGCTGGACTGTAAATTCCTTGTGGGCAGGAAATGTATGTCTCATTTCTTGTATCTACATTAAAACTGAACATACACTAGGTGATTAAAAGACCCTATCCTTCCATCAGAGAACAAGAGTGCTGGCTTTAGAGCCAGAGAAAACCAAGGTCAAACACCACCTCATTTTTAAACCCCCGTGGCACTTAGAACCAGGCTTTGTACAAAACAAACCAGTCATCACCACATATTCTTGTGCCAATCACTCAGCTCCTGCTGCAAAGCAACAAAGAGTGGGAGTACAGGGTTGGGAGAGTCTGGCTGTTGAGACCCTCAGGTTTGCTCAGACTCTGCTAACCCTAAAAGGCCACACTCACCACGAGTCTGTGAAGGAAGGGAAACTTTAGTGCAGCTCCCACTGCTCCTGCTGTCCAGCTGTCCTTCCCTCATTTTTGGAATAACGCCTCATCCTTCACGACTAACCTGCATTGTCCAGCAAGTTCTCCTTGACCACCTGACTGTGTTAACCACCCCCTCTGCCACCTCTCTTCAGCACTCGTCCTGCTGTATTATACCTCCCTGTGGCCATGTCTGTCTACCCACTGGCTAACAACATTAAGGAATAGCTGGTGATATCCTGGCCTCCACTGTAACCCTAGAGACCAGCACAGTGCCTGGCACACACAGACACTCAAGAGACATGCCCAGTGAAAGAGTAGACCTTGTTTAGCCTCTGTCTTCCCAGATGTGAAATGTGAGCTGTTGTGACAACAGATGATATATAACACAGCCTGAAATAGTCCTCATTCAATAAATTATAAATATTCTCATTGAGATTGCTAATAGTGAACTATTAGTTACCAAAAAGCCCATAGTGCCAGAACTATAGAAAACAGAGTTCAGTACAAGAGGCAAGGAGCCCAGGTACCAGCAACAATGGTTTTCTGAGATCCTGTCCTCCAGGAACAATCCCTGAAGCCCACCTTTAGGTTCCACTCCCAATAAAACCACTCAGGAATGGTGAGGAGAGGAATGTCGGCTCTTTGTTTCAAGTGGCCCCATGTTCTTCCCCAGTCTCAGTGAGCCATTACCTGAAACCAAGGGTCTAGCGGGAGGGAATGCAGAGAAAAGCTGTTCCCACAGTGAAGGAGTGAGGCAGGTTGATTTATGAGGAAGGATTCAAAAGAAGTTAAATACACACCACTTGGCACAGCAACCCGGGGTGAGAAATGGGGGTGCCCTTCACAGCCAGGAAACATCAGGGATGAGTCAACACTGAGGTCGGCAGCAAGGAGGGGGCAACACAGGTCCCTCCGTTCTGGGAAGGACTCACAGGCATTCGTCACTTATCAACTGACCCAAGGTGCTCCATGCATTGCTGTCCCTGAATTCCTGCAATTCTGTGATGCAGTTAAGAACTCCTCCCTTGGGAGAGTCACTATGAGCATTACTCCATGGAGACTTACCGAGAATTCCCATCCATCTTTCTCATCAATCAATGTTATTTTTTTTCAAATTCTAAATATGATCACTGTAGAAATTTGAGAAATATAAACTATATAAAGAGGCAGGACCCATAATCCCACTGGCATGTTTCTCTCAAGGTTTTTAATGTTTTTAGCCTTCTTTTTTATTTTTTTACAAAGTTTTATATATTTTTAAAGAATATATAAATATATAAAATAAATATGTAACTACCTAAAATACATGTATGTTTTAAAGAATCAAGAAATTCTATGGTTACAAAAATAAATCTCTTATTCCCTTTCTTTCCCCCTCATTTCTCCTTCCACCATCTCTCTGAGCTGATGCTTTGGTATTTTCCTCCATGTCCCTTGATTTTTCAGTTTTAGGCATTAGCTATTGATTTCCTACTGTGGTTCACTCTTCCTATGCCACAAGCATAAACCCTTTCTATTCCTGCCTCCATTTTTCCAATATAGATACGCTGTATTTGGGTTAGACCATATTTTGTGTTCATAATTATATTCCTCATGCTATAATTGTGTAAGATGTAAAAAACTAATTCTTTCCTGCATGTTTTTTTATTTTCCCAGGAGTTAAGAATTCTCTACTGATAATTCAATACCAATTTCTTAGCCAATTTTTTAAGTCACCTCTCAAGATGTCCAGATGCATCAGGTGTTACAGCACCTTCATCATGCTGGAGAAGATGCTCCTGGAGCTTTCTCTCCCAACCACTCCAGGCTGATGGCACTCCAGGCCTGTTGACAGCTGCCTTCTGGGATCTCCCTTGCCCATGACCCTGAAGATGCCCTTTCCCTCTCACGAGCACATCTCCTTTCTGGTTTACTCTCTTGTTTTCACTGAACACCTCCTCCAGTAGTTACCTAAGATGGTAAAATTTTTGAGACATTTAATACCTACAACTATCTTCATCCTTCCCTCAATCTTGACTGCTTCTTTGGCTGGTAACAGACTTTTGGTTAACGAACTTTTCCTTTCAGAATTCTGAAGGTGTTGCTCTAGTATATCCTAGCTTCCCATGTTGCCATTTGGAAGTCTGAGGCCCTTCTGAATCCGAATTCTTTATGTTTGCCATGTTTTTCCAGCTCCTAGTATTCTTAAATTTCACAGCCATGTGAGGTGGTGTGAGTCTATTTTGATGGTAGACATTTAGTGGAATCTTTCAATCTGGAACCTTTTGCCCCTCTGTTCTAAAACAATTTCCTGAAATAATTCCCAGTTATCATTTCTTCCTTTTACTCTAGAACTTCAATTATGTTGGACCTCTGAGACTGCTCCTTTTATCCCCCCTCTCTCATTTCCATATCTTTGCCTTCTCTTACTCTGCTTTCTAAGAAAATCGCCTCCTGTAGATTTTTCATTTCTTTTACATGTGTTTAATTTTTAAGGGATTTTTTCTTATTCTGAACATATTGTTTGTAGGATATGGTATTCTGTTCTTGTTTCAGTGCTATGCTATCTCGTTTTATCTCTCCAAGGATATTAATACTAGGCTTTTTCTTTTGTGTTTTCTTCTCCCAGCACAGTCCCTGATTCCTCCAAGTTTCTTCCTTTCTTTCTTGTTTATTCTGATCTCTGTCGTTCATGCTAGAGGTTTCTCATAAACATCAAGCAATCCTTAAGTTTCTGCCCACATTTAAGAATAGAGAACTATTCTCTATTCTTGGCTGGAATGGAAAGGGCTTGTCATCTGGAGTTTCACAATAAGGTGATCTAGCCAGGCCAACTAGTCGGTGAAGTTCAGGGGAAGTACTTTCTTTTTTTTTTTGAGACGGAGTCTTGCTCTGTCGCCCAGGCTGGAGTGCAGTGGCGCAATCTCGGCTCACTGCAAGCTCCGCCTCCCGGGTTCACGCCATTCTCCTGCCTCAGCCTCTCCGAGTAGCTGGGACTACAGGCGCCTGCCACCACGCCCGGCTAATTTTTTTTTTTTTTTTTTTTTTTTTTTTTTTTTTTTTTTGTATTTTCAGTAGAGATGGGGTTTCACTATGGTCTCGATCTCCTGACCTCGTGATCCGCCCACCTCGGCCTCCCAAAGTGCTGGGATTACAAGCGTGAGCCACCGCGCCCAGCCAGGGGAAGTACTTTCAACTCTCCTTTTGGTCTGGTCAGTGTCTTCTCAACCCCTGCTTCAGGGATAAAGGCTTGGCTACGACAGTCCTAAGAGCCAAGGAGGTAAAGGGCATTGGGTGAAGAATGTCCCAAAATCCACTATGTGTATGTTTGATTAATATGCATGTTCAATTACTAGTTGCCTGTGGTGAACCCCATCCTCAACAATATTTGGGATTCCCAAGCCTAGACATCCTCTGGCTTATGCTCCCAACAAAAGAAACTTTCAATCTTTCTCCAGAGTGTGGTAAGCAAAGTTGTCGAATGAGAGATGGCATCTGAAGTCTTACAACTTTCAGAGATATTTTCAGAGGTACTTGTGCTACCAACTCTCAGGCATTGGGGAACAATCCAGTATAAATCAGATTGGTTCTCAGCTCTCCCTCCTGCTGATATAGGTTGGGTTCAATTTCCCTTATCTACTTTCCAACTTGCAAAACTATTGTTGGCCAGGTGCAGTGGCTCACACCTATAATCCCAGCACTTTGGGAGGCCAAGACAGGTAGATTGCTTGAGCTCAGGAGCTCAAGACCAGCCTGGGCAACATGGCAAAACCCTGTCTCTACAAAAAAAATACAAAAATTAGCAGGGTATGGTGGCGTGTGCCTGTAGTCCTAAGTTCCTTGGGAGGCCGAAGTGGGAGAATCACTTGAGCCCAGAAGGTCGAGGCTGCAGTGAGCCAAAATCCCCTCACTGCACTACAGCCAAAATTGTGCCACTGCACTCCAACATATAAATATATAATATATAATTACATATTATTTATAATTATATATTATTTATAATATAATTATTATATAATTATATTAATATATTATATAACAATTATATTATATATTATATATGATTTATATTATAATTATATAGTATACAGTATATTACATATTATATGTTACTGGTGCCTCCATTCTTGTCATCTTCATCCTGTGAGTTTATGCCTTTTAAAGAGTGAGACCCTGTCTCAAAAAAAAAAAAAAAAAAAAGGAAAACAACAAGGGTTAGTGAAGATATGGAGAAACTAGAACTTTCATATATTACTGGTGGGAATATAAAATGGTGTGCTGTTGTGAAAACAGTTTGGCAGTTCCTCAATAAGTTAAACAGAATTATGATATGACCTATCAATTTTATTCCTAGGCATACATCCAAAAAATTGAAAATAGGTGTTCAAACAAAAAGCTGCACAAGAATGTTCACAGTAGCATTATTCATAATAGCAAAACATAAAATCAACCCAGAACCCAGACATCCATTATCTGTTAAACGTATAATGGATAAACCAAATGTGGCATCCCTACAGTGGAATATTATTCAGTCACAAAAAGGAATGAAGTATTGGCATATGCTACAACATGGGTGGACCTTAAAAACAGTATTCTGAGTGAAAGAAGCCAGACACAAAATACCACATACTGTATAATTCCATTTATGTGAAATATCCAGAATAGGCAAATTTGTAGAGACAGAAAGCAGATTAGTGGCTGCCAGGAGTTACAGGGAGGGGAGAATGGGGAGTGATGCTTAATGGGTATGAGGTTTCCTTCTGGAGGCATGAAAATATTCAAGAACTAGATGGAAGTGGTGGTTGCACAACACTGTTTGCTTTAAATGCTAATTAATTATGTACTTTAAAATAACTTAAATGGTACATTTCATATTTTTTTTTTTTTGAGATAGGGCCTTGCTCTGCCATCCAGGCTGGAGTGCAGTGGTATGAACAGAGCTCACTGAAGACTTGAACTTCTGAGCTCCAGCCATCCTCCTGCTTTAGTCTCCACCAGAGTAATAGGAACCACAGGCATGTGACACCACACCGAGCTAATTTTTAAATTTTTTTTTAGAGAAATGGAGTCTCACTATCTTGTCCAGGCTGGTCTCGAACTCCTGGGCTCAAGCAGTCCTTCCACTTTGGACTCCCAAAGCGCTGGGATTACAGGTGTGAGCCACCACACTTAGCCTAAATTATGTATTTTTTTAACCAAACAATTAAATATAACTGTCGCTGCCTCCATTCTTGTAATCTCCATCTTGTGAGTTTGTGCCTCTTTTTGTACTGTTTTATAGGGTTTGCAGGGAAACAAAAGATTCATGGGTTTCATCTGTCATTCTCACCTGTATTATTTACCTGCCAATCTCAGCCTTACATTATTTAAAATATAAAATCAACTGGGCACAGTAGTTCACGCCTGTAATCCCAGCACTTTGGGAGGCTGAAGCAGGAGGATTGCTGGAGGCTAGGAGTTTGAAACCAGCCTGGACAACATAACGAGACCCAATCTCTACAAAAAATTAAAAATTAGCTGGGCATGGTGGTACATGCCTGTGGTCCCTTCTACTCTGGAGGCTGAGGCAGGAGGATCCCTTGAGCCCAGGAGGTTGAGGCTGCAGTGGGCTATGATCACACCACTGCACTCTAGCCTGGGTGACAGAGTGAGACTCCATCTCTAAAAAAGAAATGAAAATAATAAATAAATAAAATAATAATAATATATAAAGTCAACAAATATTTACCAGGGGTGATAGAAAACATAAAGCACTATGAGGCAGAATCCTATCTTCAAGGAGTTTTACAATCAAATTGGAATTTTTTTAATATAATGAAAGAAAACCATGTAATAAATAATTGTTATCAGAATGGCTCAGACAGTATGTGCCATGGAGATCAAAAGGAAAGGCTGTAGCTGTGGATATTATGAAAGGCTTTACAATAAACACTGAATCAGAGTTTGGTAAGAAATACCCTAAAAGAGAAGAGGATTTGGGGAGTTTGGGTAAGGAATGAGATAAACATAGGAAAACACAAATATACTAGGCTATGGTAAGGACACCAGCTGGGCCAGTTTGTAATGAACTATATTATTTTAAAAAAGTGGTCTGGAATGAGGTTGTAAAGAGCCTATTTGCCCTTTTCTCACCAAAAAGAAAAAGAAAAGAAAAAGAAAGCCTGCAGATACAATTATCTCAATCCCAGTCTTACCAAGTCAGTTAAGCTGTTTGCCAACCCATTCAGAACTCTACATACTGGACTTAATCCTGGGCATTTTCATTACCAGCTCTAGAAAAAGAGAAATAGCCCAGATCATCATAAACTACATACTCCAATCTGCTGCAGAGTTTCACTACCCTTGGCAAGGCAGACCTGGGCTCACATCCCTGCCCAAACTTCCACACAAAAGGTACTCACAAACCACACTTACCTCTCACCCATCATTCTGAGTCAGCCCTGAAAGTAGGAGCAAATAACACCTGCCAAATGGTAACCAAATAACCGCCAAAGGCCTGAAATGCCCTCTCCTTCTCAATTAAATGGGGATATCAGAGGATCCAAGTGAGGATGCTGTATAGCCAACAGATGGTCTGCAGGAAATTTGTCAATGGGCTGGGAGGAAGGGTAAAATCATCACCCAAACCTCCGTACCCAGCACTGGGCTTCCCAGCTACAAGTCAATAAATTCTCTCTAGGGCTTTGGCAAATGTATGTTGGGTTTTGGTCACTTGTACCTAAAAGGGTCCTAATTCATACATACCCCTAACTAAGTCCCACCACCACTGGACTCAATCATCTTACACTTTAAAGCACCTCCAAACTCAGGTTCCCTTTAAATCAGCTAGGCTGTAGGCTCC
The DNA here is from genome assembly GCF_028878055.3 of Symphalangus syndactylus. Classification (NCBI taxonomy): domain Eukaryota; kingdom Metazoa; phylum Chordata; class Mammalia; order Primates; family Hylobatidae; genus Symphalangus; species Symphalangus syndactylus. The sequence goes on from NC_072426.2 coordinate 98,092,297, forward strand.
TTGGGTATCTTTCTATCTCCCCCACATCAGCTTGCACATCTCAAGTACTTAACAAATGCCAGATGGATAGATGGGACAAAATTAACAAAAGGAAGACCAAAAAAATAAGAACAAAAAAAATACTAAAACTTCTCCCCAATTTCCTATTTATTGACCTTTCTTTCTAAATCCCTTGGAATAAGATTTCCAAAATGTCTTCATCTGATTACTACATAGGCCAAGTTGTGAAGAAGACACCATATACACAGAGAACTCCATTAGGGTGATCTATACCAACTTCTCATTTCCTACCCCAGTGACCCTGGGGAGAGCAGCAAAGGAGAAAGGAGAGCCTAATTCCTATGTATGCCAGGCACTGTATTAGGTGTTTTGTAAATATTCTCTCACACCAAGACCCTAAATCATCACCAAGACCCTAAATTGCAGGTTTATTGGTCCCCCATTATACAGATGAGTAACCCCAAGACTCAGAGAAGTTAAAAATCTTGCCCAAGATCACACAAGTAGGCAGAGAACAGATTCAAACTTGAGCAGGTCTGTCTCCACAATCCACTCTACCTGAAGGTCAATTATTTACATGGATGAATGCCCCCATGACAAGAGTTGGGGACCCCAAAAAAGACCAACCAACCTCTTCCAAAATGTCTCTTCCCCTGAAGCTAGAAATTCTCCCACTATAAATTCGTTCATTGGGTTGCTCTGTCCAAGACCCCTCTATAATCTTAATAATAATTTACATTTGTATTAACCCTTCATTAGTCATGAATAACTTTCATGTAAATTCTTTTGTTTGATCTGCCCAGCAAAACCCATAAAGTTAGGAATGTTATCCCCATACTGCAGATGAGAAAACCAAAGCTCGGAGTGATAAAAAGGCCCATCAAAAGCCAAGTCGCTGACAGTTGACATCCTGAGTCTTCCAACTCCATGTTTTCAGATGCTTTTTCTATATAAAAATTATCAACTGGGGTGGGGGCTGACATTTTATCAGACACTAACGGGAATGGTGCCTCAGGAAGGGGCAGAGAGAAGAAAGAACGCAGGGAAGAAGCGAGACGGATGGCACAGATGGACGAGTCTAGAGGCTAACTCTGCCCACCACACAATCTGCCCTGGCCCTGGACTTGAACTGAACTTAGATGCCCAGGTATTATCACTAGAGTAGCCACACATCCCAGTCTGGGACAGTTCCAGGTTATGTCTGTTTTTCCAGCATAATTATTATAGTTCCCTCTTTCATTTTTAAAAGGGTCCTGATTTGGACAATAAATAGCCACTTCTGTTATTACCCACCACAGGTAGAGATTGGGGGAGGTCCCCATACACAGCCCCCACATAGCTCCTGGCTATATGGGTTTCAAGTGAATGCAGTAGAATCTTCTTGTTCCCCATTTCAAGTGAAATTAAAAACAGCATTAGAACAGTTCACACGGAGGCCCTCGCGCAGCAGAACTGGGCGCCTGTTGTACGAGCTCTTTTTCTCCTTTGGTAATTACTGGTTACTCTGCAAGCTTAGCACCAACCCCCACATAAGCCAACATATAGTTATGGGACGACATGAAACAAGGACGTCCTCAGTATGACATAGGTGTTTCCAGCAGGACACATGCACACGTGCTTATGCACCCATTCTCACAGACTCTCCACCCAGGGAGAGCCAGTAGTAGCAGCAACAACTTATATGTGGACCGCACTTTACAGTTTGTAAAGCTATTTTGCCCACATTATCCCATTTGCTTTCCAATACTTTCATGAGGAAAGAGGGCAAATGGTATAAGCTCCCATTTACAAGTGAGGAAACTGAAGTTCAAAGAGAGGAAATGATTGTCCAAGGCTGCACTACTGGGAGGAGGCAAAGCTGGGGCCAGGCCAGGTCATCTGATTGCTGAGCAAATGCCATCTCCTCCACCACATGGGCACCCAAGCCCTCAGGCTCAGCTCAGAGCCAGCTTCTGCTGTGGGGAGCACTAAGGGGAGACCTTTAGCATCTCTACCAATGACACTTCCAGGGCCTGACATCATGTACTCAGCTGCATCGTCTGTGTCCTGCTTGCCCCAGAAGTTCAGCCCTTTCCCCACCTCTCCACATACCTGCCCTTTTATTTTAGTTTAATGTCAATTTAGGTAGCGTTTAGTAAATGACTCCTCTATGCTCAGCCCCAAGGCAATAGAAAGTATGGGAATCCCACGTTGTAGAACAAAGAAGGGTGTGGGACTTGGGCTCCTGGGACCCAGGTCCCCTCTACCACTCACGGATGGGTGACTAGGACAATCTGCCTCATCCCTTTGTGCTTCCATTTCCTTCTCTTTAAAACAAGGATGTTGAACTAAATTAGAGGCTTCAATCTGGTGGCCAGGAAGGTGTACCACTTCCACAGATGTCTTGAATCAGCCTACATAGCATTTTTATGTTATTTTTTAAAATCCGTCTATACTACCACCACCATTCCTAATTATCTTACATGAAACTACTTTGCTCTTTCATGTTCTCTGCATGGAGACTTCTGAATTTGCAACCCCTATACCAGATGATCTCTAAGTCCTTCCCAGTCCAACCATCTGTGTTTGGCCGTGGCCTCAGACTCCCAAATGAAACTTACTAGCCACGTGACCTCAATGAGTATAAGGTCTGCCTCAATATCTCCACCTGCTACCTCAGGATAGTCACAGTACCTACTTTACAGGGCTGTAATAAGGACTAAGTGAGTTAATACATGAACAGCGCCTGCTTCAAGAGAGGGTGCTATACATGGGTTAGCAATCACTTTTTATTACTCCCACCATTGACACCACCACTGCTGCCCAGTAAAACAGTTAACAATGCAACACAGAAAACAAAGAGCCAAAGTGAACAGATCAAAGAATAAGTGCTTTAGAAGAGACTGACTCTCTACTCATTTATTCTAAGGATGTATCAGGATCAAGCTTTCACTCCCTCCCTTCAGTACTCCGAGTGATCCTTCTAGCTTTCCTTTGCTATGTTTTAATTGAGATAAAATTAATATAACATAAAATTAATGGATGGCCGAATAGGAACAGCTCTGGTCTGCAGCTCCTAGCGTGATCGACACAGAAGACAGGTGATTTCTGCATTTCGAACTGAGGTACCTGGTTCATCTCACTGGGACTGGTTGGACAGTGGGTGCAGCCCACGGAGGGTGAGCCAAAGCAGGGCGGGGCATCGCCTCACCAGGGAAGTGCAAAGGGTCAGGGGATTTCCCTCTCCTAGCCAAGAGAAGCCATGACAGACTGTACCTGGAAAAACAGGACACTCCCACCCAAATACTGCGCTTTTCCCACGGTCTAAGCAACTGGGATACCAGGAGATTCTCTCCTGTGCCTGGCTCGGTGGGCCCCACGCCCATGGAGGCTTGCTCACTGCTAGTGCAGCAGTCTGAGATCAACCTGCGAGGCTGCAGTCGAGCAGGGGGAGGGGCGTCCACCATTGCTGAGGCTTGAGTAGGTAAACAAAGCAGCTGGGAAGCTTGAGCTGGGCAGAGCCCACTACAGCTCAGCAAGGCCTACTGCCTCTATAGACTCCACCTCTGTGGGCAGGACATAGCTTAACAAAAGGCAGCAGAAACTTCTGTGGACTTAAATGTCCCTGTCTGACAGCTCTGAAGAGAGCAGTGGTTCTCTCAGCATGGCATTTGAGCTCTGAGAATGGACAGAATGCCTCCTCAAGTGGGTCCCTGACCCCCGTGTAGCCTAACTGGGAGATACCTCCCAGTAGGGGCCAACAGACACCTCATATAGGTGGATGCCCCTCTGGGATGAAGCTTCCAGAGGAAGGATCAGGCAGCAATATTTGCTGTTCTGCAGCCTCCGCTGGTGATATCCAGGCAAAGAGGGTCTGGAGTAGACCTCTAGCAAACTCCAACAGACCTTCAGCTTAGGAACGTCACTGTTAGAAGGAAAACTAACAAACAGAAAGGAATAGCATCAACATCAACAAAAAGGACATCCAACCCCAAAACCCCATCTCTAGGTCACCAACAGCAAAGATCAAAGGTAGATAAAACCACAAAGATGGAGAGAAACCAAAGCAGAAAAGTTGAAAATTCTAAAAACCAGAGCACCTCTTCTCCTCCAAAGGATCGCAGCTCCTCACCAGCAACGGAACAAAACAGGATGGAGAATGACTTTGACGAGTTGACAGAAGTAGGCTTCAGAAGGTCGGTAATAACAAACTTCTCTGAGCTAAAGGAAGGTGTTCAAACCCATCACAAGGAAGCTAAAAACCTTGAAAAACGGCTAGACGAATGGGTAACTAGAATAAACAGTGTAGAGAGAAGACCTTAAATGACCTGATGGAGCTGAAAACCATGGCACAAGAACTTCATGAGGCACGCAAAAGCTTCAATAGCTGATTCGATCAAGTGGAAGAATAAATATCAGTGATTGAAGATCAAATTAATGAAATAAAGCAAGAGGACAAGTTTAGAGAAAAAAGAGTAAAAAGAAACAAACAAAGCCTCCAAGAAATATGGGACTATGTGAGAGACCAAATCTATGTTTGATGGGTGTACCTGAAAGTGATGGGAAAATTGAACCAAGTTGGAAGACACTCTTCAGGATATTATCCAGGAAAACTTCCCCAACCTACCAAGGCAGGCCAACGTTCAAATTCGGGAAATACAGAGAACACCACAAAGATACTCCTCGAGAAGAGCAACCCCAAGACACATAATTGTCAGATTCACCAAGGTTGAAATGAAGGAAAAAATGTTAAGGGCAGCCAGAAAGAAAGGTCGGGTTACCCACAAAGGAAGCCCATCAGACTAATAGTGGATCTCTCGGCAGAAACCCTACAAGCCAGAAGACAGTGGGGGCCAATATTCAACATTCTTAAAGAAAAGAATTTTCAACCCAGAATTTCATATCCAGCCAAACTAAGCTTCATAAGTGAAGGAGAAATAAAATCCTTAACAGACAAGCAAATGCTGAGAGATTTTGTCACCACCAGAACTGCCATACAGAGCTCCTGAAGGAGCACTAAACATGGAAAGGAACAACCGGTACTAGCCACTGCAAAAACATGCCAAATTTAAAGACCATGGATGCTATGAAGAAACTGCATCAATTAATGGGCAAAATAACCAGCTAACGTCATAATGACAGGATCAAATTCACATATAACAATATTAACCTTAAATGTAAATGGGCTAAATGCCCCCAATTAAAAGACATAGACTGGCAAATTGGACAAAGAGTCAAGACCCATCAATGTGCTATATTCAGGAAACCCATCTCAAGTGCAGAGACACACATAGGCTTAAAATAAACGGATGGAGGAAGATCAAGCAAATGGAAAACAAAAAAAAAAAAAACAGGAGTTGCAATCCTAGTCTCTGATAAAACAGACTTTAAATCAACAAAGATCAAAAGAGACAAGGCCATTACATAATGGTAAAGGGATCAACGCAACAAGAAGAGCTAACTATCCTAAATATATATGCACCCAGTACAGGAGCACCCAGAGTCATAAAGCAAGTTCTTAGAGACCTACAAAGAGACTTAGACTCCCACACAATAATAGTGGGAGACTTTAACACTCCACTGTCAATATTAGATCAACGAGACAGAAAATTAACAAGGATATCCAGGACATGAACTCAGCTCTGGACCAAGTGGACCTAATAGACATCTACAGAACTCTATACCCCAAATCAACAGAATATACATTCTTCTCAGCACCACATCATACTTATTCTTAAACTGACCACAGAATAAGAAGTAAAACACTCCTCAGCAAATGTAAAAGAACAGAAATCACAACAAACTGTCTCAGACCACAGTGCAATCAAATTAGAACTCAGAATTAAGAAACTCACTCAAAACCCACAACTACATGGAAACTGAACAACCTGCTCCTGAATGACTACTGGGTAAATAATGAAATGAAGGCAGAAATAAATATGTTATTTGAAACCAATGCGAACAAAGACACAGCGTACCAGAATCTCTAGGACACATTTAAAGCAGTGTGTAGAGGGAAATTTATAGCACTAAATGCCCACAAGAGAAGGCAGGAAAGATCTAAAATTGACACCCTAACATCACAATTAAAAGAACTAGAGAAGCAAGAGCAAACACATTAAAAATCTAGCAGAAGGCAAGAAATAACTAAGATCAGAGCAGAACTGAAGGAGATAGAGACACAAAAACTCTACAAAAAAATCAATAAATCCAGGAGCTGGTTTTTTGAAAAGAACAAAATTGATAGACTGCTAGCAAGACTAATAAAGAAGAAAAGAGAGAAGAATCGAATAGACAAAATAAAAAACGATAAAAGGGACATCGCCACCGATCCCACAGAAATACAAACTACCATCAGAGAATACTATAAATACCTCTAGGCAAATAAACCAGGAAATCTAGAAGAAATGGATAAATTCTTGGACACATACACCTTCCCAAGACTAAACCAGGAAGAAGTTGAATCTCGAAATAGACCAATAACAGGCTCTGATTGAGGCAATAATTAACAGCCTACCAACCAAAAAAAGTCCAGGACCAGATGGATTCACAGCCGAATTCTACCAGAGGTACAAAGAGGAGCTGGTACCATTCCTTCTGAAACTATTCCAATCAGTAGAAAAAGATGGAATCCTCCCTAACTCATTTTATGAGGCCAGCATCATCCTCATACCAAAGCCTGAAAGAGACACAACAAAAAAAAGAGAATTTTAGACCAATATCACTGATGAACATCCATGCAAAAATCCTCAATAAAATACTGGCAAACCAAATCTAGCAGCACATCAAAAAGCTTATCCACCACAATCAAGTGGGCTTCATCCCTGGGATGCAAGGCTGGTTCAACATAGGCGAATCAATAAACGTAATCTATCACATAAACAGAACCAATGACAAAAACCACATGATTATCTCAATAGATGCAGAAAACTCCTTCAACAAAATTCAACAGCCCTTCATGCTAAAAACTCTCAATAAACTAGGTATTGATGGAACGTATCTCAAAATAATAAGAGTTTTTCATGACAAACCCACAGCCAGTATCATACTGAATGGGCAAAAACTGGAAGCATTCCCTTTGAAAACTGGCACAAGACAAGGATGCCCTCTCTCACCACTCCTATTCAAGATAGTGTTGGAAGTTCTGCCCAGGGCAATCAGGCAAGAGAAAGAAATAAAGGGTATTCAATTAGGAAAAGCGGAAGTCAAATTGTCTCTGTTTGCAGATGACATGACTGTATATTTAGAAAACCCTATCGTCTCAGCCCCAAATCTCCTTAAGGGGAGAAGCAACTTCAGCAAAGTCTCAGGATACAAAATCAATGTGCAAAAATCACAAGCATTCCTATATAGCAATAGCAGACAAACAGCCAAATCATGAATGAACTTCCATTCACAACTGCTACAAAGAGAATAAAATACCTAGGAATCCAAGTTACAAGAGATGTAAAAGACCTCTTCAAGAAGAACTACAAACCACTGCTCAATGAAATAAAAGAGGACACAAACAAATGGAAGAACATTCAAGGCTCACAGATAGGAAGAATCAATATCATGAAAATGGCCATACTGTCCAAGGTAATTTATAGATTCAGTGCCATCCCCATCAAGCTACCATTGACTTTCTTCACAGAATTGGAAAAAACTACTTTAAAGTTCATATGGAACCAAAAAAGAGCCCGCATTACCAAGACAATCCTAAGGAAAAAGAACAAAGCTGGAGGCATCACGCTACCTGACTTCAAACTATACTACAAGGCTACAGTAACCAAAACAGCATGGTACTGGTACCAAAACAGAGAAATAGACCAATGGAATAGAACAGTGGCCTCAGAAATAATGCCACACAACTACAACCATGTGATCTTTGACAAACCTGACAAAAACAAGAAATGGGGAAAGGATTCCCTATTTCATAAATGGTGCTGGGAAAACTGGCTAGCCATATGTAGAAAGCTGAAACTGGATCCCTTCCTTACACCTTATACAAAAATTAATTCAAGATGGATTAAAGACTTAAATGTTAGACCTAAAACCATAAAAACCCTAGAAGAAAATCTAGGCAGTATCATTCAGGACATAGGCATGGGCAAGGACTTCATGACTAAAACACCAAAAGCAATGGTAACAAGCCAAAATAGACAAATGGAATCTAATTAAACTAAAGAGCTTCTGTAAGGCAAAAGAAACTACCATCAGAGTGAACAGGCAACCTATAGAATGGGAGAAAATTTCTGCAATCTACCCATCTGACAAAGGGCTAATATCCAGAATCTACAAAGTACTTAAAAAATTAACAAGAAAAAAAACAACCCCATCAAAAAGTGGGAAAAGGATATGAACAGACACTTCTCAAAAGAAGACATTTATGCAGCCAACAGACACATGAAAAAAATGCTCATCACTGGTCATCAGAGAAATGCAAATCAAAACTACAATGAGATACCATCTCACACCAGTTAGAATGCAATCATTAAAAAGTCAGGAAACAATGGATGCTGGAGAGGATGTGGAGAAATAGGAACACTTTCACACTGTTGGTGGGAGTGTAAATTAGTTCAACCATTGTGGAAGACAGAGTGGCAATTACTCAAGGATCTAGAACTAGAAATATCATTTGACCCAGCAATCCCATTACTGGGTATATACCCAAAAGATTATAAATCATGTTACTATAAAGACACATGCACACATAGGTTTATTGCAGCACTATTCACAATAGCAAAGACTTGGAACCAACCCAAATGTCCATCAACGATAGACTGGATTAAGAAAATGTGGCACATGTACACCATGAAATACTATGCAGCCATAAAAAAGGATGAGTTCATGTCCTTTGTAGGGACATGGATGAAGCTGGAAACCATCATTCTCAGCAAACTATCACAAGGACAGAAAACCAAACACTGCATGTTCTAACTCACAGGTGGGAACTAAACAATGAGAACACTTGGACACAGGGCGAGGAACATCACACACACCAGGGCCTGTCAGGAGGTGGGGGGCTTGGGGAGGGATAGCATTAGCAGAAATATCTAATGTAAATGACAAGGTGATAGATGCAGCAAACCAACATGGCACATGTATACCTATGTAACAAACCTGCACATTGTGCACATGTACCCTAGAACTTAAAGTATAATTTAAAAAAAAAGAAAAAAGAAAAACATAAAATTAATGGCCAAGCACAGTGGCTCATACCCATAATCCCAGCTCTTTGAGAGACCAAAGCGGAAGGATAATGTGAGACCAGGAGTTCAAGACCAGCCTGGGCAACATAGCAAGACCCTATCTTTACTATTAATAAAAATCCAAAAACTTGGCTAGGCATAGTGGTATGTGCCTATAGTCCCAGATACTGGGAAGGCTGAGGCAGGAGGATCACTTAATTCCAGGAGTTTGAGGCTGCAGTGAGCCATGACTGTGCCACTGCATTCCTGCCTGGGTGACAGAGTAAGACTCCGTCTCTAAAATAAAATTTTTTTTAATTAAATTAACTACTTTAAAGTGAACAATTCCCTGACATTTAACACAGTCACAATGTTGTGCAACCATCACCACTATCTAGCTCCAAAATATTTTGTCACCTGGAAAGAAAAACTCATATCCACTACCATTCATTCTCTACTCCCCACCGCCATCCACCAGCCCCTGGCAACTACTAATCTACTTCTGTCTCTATGAATTTACCTATTCTGGATATTTCCTATAAATGGAATCATAAAATACGTGTCATCTGGCTTCTTTCACTTAACCTAATATGTTTAAGTTTCATCCATACTGTAGCATGTATCAACACTTGATTCTTTTCTATGGCTGAATAATATTCCATTATATGGATATGCCACATTTTTTTTATTCATCAGTTGATGACCTTCCTATGCTTTTTTCTGCTACACAGAATAGAAATTCTAAAGAGTCATCGGAAAGGCCCAGTCACCTTCACCAAGACTCCTTTCAGGCACAGCCTCTGACCTTGTCTTAGTCTGTTTGTGTTGTTATAAAGGAACACTCAGGTTAGGTGGGTAATTTATAAAGAAAAGAGGTTGATTTGGCTCACAGTTCTACAGGCTGTACAAGAAGCATGGCACCAGCATCTGTATCTGGTGAGGGTCTTGGGCTGCTTCCACTCCTAGCAGAAGGCGAAGGAGGACCTGCCACATGGCGAGACCAAGGAGCAAGAGGAGGAGGGAGATACCAGCCTCTTTTTAACTATCAGTTCTCCAGGGACTAATAGAGCAACAACTCACTTACAACCATAAGGACAGTATCAAGCCATTCATGACAGATCCACCCCAAGGACCCAAACACCTCCCATTAGGCCCTACCTCCAACACTGGGGACCAAATTTCAACATGCGATTTGGAGAGGGCATATCTCCAAACTATATCAGACCCCCTACACATCATGCACAGACACTGTAAGGACCACTGCTCCAGTCTCTTCAAATAAGGACCGTGATCTTCCCCAGACCAGAGATGGGAAGAGAGTACATTTGGTGGCTGACATTTTGGGCTTTGTTACGGTTATTTAAAAAAAAAGAAGAAGAAGGAAAAAGAAGGGAGGAGGAAGGAAGAAGGAGGAAGGGGACGAGGAGAAGAAAGGAAGAGGAAGAGAAGAAGAAACTAAGAAAAATGGTAGAATCTTCCCTTGGGAACCAAGAAGAAGAAAGGCAAAAAACAAAAAACAAACAAAAAACAACAACAACAACAAAAAAAACCAGGTAAAGGAGGACTGCCTTTGAATCTGTACCACAGACAGGAATGAAGCTAGGCTGTAGTGTTTATGTTCTGGAGAACAAAGAAATACCCCAAAACAGTAATAATCACTCTTTGATTATAACAACAGTTAAGGTGATTCCAGAAGTTCAGGAAAGCTCCTGAGAAAACTACGAGGAGAAATATGTCCATGTCTACCACCTGATGTCTTCTTGCCCACCATTGTAGGCAGAATAATGTGCTTCCTGCCAAGATATCCACATCCTAATTCCTGAAGCCTGTGATTATGTGACCTTACATGGGAAATGAGACTTTGCTGATGTGATTAAACTAAGGATTTTGAGATAGGGAGAGGGTCCTGGATTACCCAGGTGGGCCTAGTGTAATCACAAGGCTCATTTGTAAGAGGCAGGCAGAAGGTCTAAGAAGAAGATGTAAAATCAGAAACAGAGGTTGGAGTGACACCAGGCCGAGAGCCAAAAAATGCTAGCAGCCTTAGAGGCTGGGAAGGCAAAGTAACAGATTCTCCCCTACAGCCTCCAGAGGGAAGAGGGCCCTGCTGACGCCTTGATTTTAACCCAGTAAAACCCATTTCAGATTTCTGACCTCCAGAGTTGTGAGGGAATACATTGTGCATTGTTTTTAAGCCACTGAGTTTGTGGTACTTTGTTATAACAGCAACAGGAAACTAACACAGCCATATAAAAGACCCAGCATTCCTGCAGTTCACCAGTCAGTCCCCAAACACAGAGAGGCACACTGAGAAGTGAGATATTCTCCACAGGCATGATATTTGTATGGTGGTGACAAAAATGTGACATCTGTGCAAATAAGAAAGCAAGCCAACACACACGCAAGAGAGCGCGATAGGAAGACACAGAGACAGAGACAGAGACAGAGACAGAGACAGAGACAGAGACAGCAAGCATGCACGTAATGGAAGGGAATGAGCAACAAAAATCAACCCTGAAGTTTGTTACACCGGAGTGGGGGAAAAACTTCTTCAATCACAAATCTTTCACATCTGCCACAAAGCAAGTCAGATGGCCCTGGTGAAAGGTTTTAACAAGTAACTACCCCAAGTGGTAAGGCTCAGAAAATGAACTTTCAATTCTGTTAATTTTCCAGTTAAACAATTCTGATTCTCTCTACAGGGAGGGAATTAAACTCCCCCAAACCGAGAAAACCCCCTTTTTCACATAACAACTGATATGGTAAAGATAAAACTTGGCTATGTAATGGCCTCATTACTCTTGCTGCAAACCATCTGTCAAATTTTGTTTAACAAGTAGGGTAAATTCAAGAGAAATAAATAACAGTTTTCTGCAAACCCTCACGTCCACACAGGTATACTTTAAATGAGCTATGCTTGACATAAAGCACACACACACACACACACACACACACACACACTTACTTTCTCAATTTCCTGGCAATGCACTCTTGCTTAAATACACAACCATCAAGCAGAGAGAGAGATGCAAATCATTCCCACCACAGCCGCTGCTGCTCCTCCTCCCATTTCATTCCTCTGGGAACTCTGACCCAAACCAGTTCTGCCCCTTCCCAGCTGCCAGTTCCCAAGAACCATCACGACTCACTCGCAGCCCTCCTAAAACAAACAGCACATAAATCAGCAACAAAAACTAACTCAACTTCAAACCAGCCCGGTCCAACATTAATAGTGCCTTTGTTGTCAATAAACCTATATTTGACCTCTCCTATTTTTATGTGTATTTTATTTATAAATTACTAATGCTTTTCCTGGAGCAAAATGGTAAAGTAATACTCTACACAGAGCCATACTCTGTCAGCTGGGGAAGGAAAAAAAAATAACAGCTCACATTGATTCAAGGGGAGAAAACGATTAGCTGTGAATATACAGGGATTTCCCAGTTCTGATCACCAGCACCTACACTTTCCATCCCACCTACTAGGAGGGAAGCAGCAAGACACGGACCTTTATGGCACAGTCAATCAGACTGATGGAAAGTGGCAGTCATAGCTCTGAGGACCCATTCAACCTTGGCTTTGCCTGTTTTTCAGAGACAATAGTATTGATGTACTTGTCCAAACAGATGAAAGTGTAGATGATGTGGTGTTGGTGGTGCTAGTAGTTTTATTGCCAAGTGAGAACCTACTACAAACCTGGTACATGACAGAACCTCCTTGCCCCTTAGAAATGTGAAGAACTTCCAGAAGCAATAGTTCACTCTTCCCCAAACTTCAGACCAAGCTAGGACATGCTGCTTGCTGGAGGAGATGAAAGAGTTAAGCCACTTACAGAGGGAGGCAGAAGAGGAGGGGGACAGGATTTAACATGAAGTTCCAGTTCTTTCTTTGCCCAGAATCCAGAAGACCCAATTCTCTCTGGTGGGGAGCTCATGATCTAGAAGATTCGAAAGGGATAGTGCCTCATATGAAGGGAACAGAAGAAAAAGACAACAGTCCAAGTGTCTTGAGCCATCTGGCTTAGGGGAAACTTTCTCTCTCTGATTCCTGGTTCAACTGGTTAAAAATACAGGTTATTTTTACACAACATGGGAGATAGTGAGAACCATTATATGGACAGGTAACATCTGTCATCTTGGGGTGGGGGACAACAGCGCTGAAATGCCAAAGGGTTTCCCAAGCTGGGCCAATTTACAAAGAGACACATGGGGCCCTACCTTCCGAACATCACAGGTGCACTGCCGGTAAGAGCAGGAAGGTATCTGAGAGACTGTGTTCAGCCCCTCACTTAATCCCTGAGGAAATGGGCTCACAGTCCCACAGTATGTTGAGGGGTAAAGTTGCTACCAGAATCCTGGTTTCCCCACTCCTCCAATACTCTCTTTGGTTTTTTGTTGTTGTTTTTTTGAAGCAAGGTCTCACTCTATTGCCCAGGCTGGAGTGTGATGGCACAATCACAGCTCACTGCACCCTTGACCTCCCGGGCTGAGGTGATCCTCCCACCTCAGCCTCAAGAGTAGGTGGGACTACAGATGCACACCACCACACATGGCTAATTTTTGTTTTTGCTTTGTAGAGATGAGTTTTCGCCATGCTGCTCAGGCTGGTCTCAAACTCCTGGGCTCAAGCGATCTGCCCACCTCAGCCCCCCAAAGTGCTGGAATTACAGGTGTGATACGCTATTTTTAATCTGTAAAAGGTGAAGCTCTTCCCAAATCAATACAGTAGGTGCCAGTGTGGGCACAGAAGGGAACAGAGAAAAGGGGGACTGTTACCATGTCAACTGCCTTGTTTTCCCTCCAGGCATCCAGCTATGGAATGAGCAGGTACAAACTCAGATCAGTAGCCTGGCCTTTTTTGGATATGTGTGGCTATTTTAAAAAAGAATGACCCACTCTCCTGCCTCAGGGACTAGGCCAACCCCACCCTCCCTGGTCTTGCTCATCTCCTCCCACTAACTTCTCTTCTGCTTCCATGGCCAACACCCCCACCTCTTTCAGCCTTGCCTCCAGACCAACCTTCTCCTTCCCCACAGGAACTGTCACAGACCACCATCCATTCAATTGGCCAAGAGAGCAAACCTGAGTTTGCTGTCTCAAGACGCTTCAGCTTGGAGCTGGTAGATTTCATCTATCCAAATTTCAATCACCCTTTAGAACTCAGCTCAAATGCTATTTCTTCCCCCCAAGAAGCCTCTCATACCCTCATGTGTTAGAAATCTTGGATCACTCCACCCCCTCTAGTGCTCTTAAGCAACTATTAACACCCAACATGTCAGGAACAAGTTTTAGTTCAAAACTACAGTGTGTAATACACAAATCCTCTTCCCAGGGACCCCAAAGCATCTATGCTTTTCTTCACCTCTGACTCTCCTCCCCAGATTCCAGGAAATCTCCACCTAGTATTCAGAGTCAGCCAGTTCTTCTGTCACCATGCATTCTTCCAAATGTTTTTTTCCTTATATTTGGGCTTAAATTTTTGACATTCAAAAGCCAGGATAGGACTCTCCTCTCCTCTATTTTCTGCCATGCCATCACTTGTGGAAGAAAGTAAGCACCAAGTACCCAAGTTGAAGGAAAGGAAGGAATGGCAAGAGGTCCATGCAGATTTTCAAAAGTAAAGGGAAATGCAAAGCTCAGTGATTATCTCAAATTAAATATCTCCTCACACAAACATTTATTGATTGCCTCTTCTGTGCCAGGTACTCTGCCAGGTATTTTTGTTTCTGGTCTCCCATTTGAACTCAGGGCAACCCTGTCTGTTTTGGAGGAAAAAATAGACTGGGTGGGCAGACGACTTCCTCAGAGTCACACAATCAGTAGCCCCACATGCGGTCTGCCCTCTGCCTCAGACAGGCTGTAAGAGCCTCAAGACTGGGGCTGTAAGCTCATCCACACACCGGGAGATAAGGTGAAGTGGTTCAACATGAGAAGTGAGCAAATTCAGATCCCTTATTTTGCAGACAGAGAAACTGAGGCCAGAAAACTGAAGTGACTTCCCAGTGTCTCCTGACCAAAAGAAAAATGAGCATTAAATGAAGAGAAGGGAAATAATGAAGTGGAAAGGATAGTTGACCTCAAATAGAAACATGGATGCTAGTCCCAGTTCTGCCACCAACCAAGACACCCCACCTCTCTGGGGCTCAGTGTCATCTGTAAAATAAGGCCTGGAAGAAATACAGCAAATCACGGTGTCAACAGGTATCCGAGACACCCTTTTGGCATCAGTATTCTGTAACCCTCAGAGAGCCACAGTCTTTCTAGACACAATCTTAAAAGTAGAAGACTAAATAATACGCACATGTTGCATCATACAAAAACATGCTGTGGAAGCAGAAAGTAAAAGGAAATTTTAAGCATAATATGAGTTTTGAGTTTAATATTTGCTTATTTTTTCTTTTTCTTCCTAGTACAATTGCTTAAGAGTGTTACACACACACACATATACATATATACACAGCCCATCCGACCTCTCTAGCCACGTGGGTTTCTGCTCCCAGACAACACTGCACCATGAAGGGGGTAGGAGATGTCAGCCAGCAACGGTGGCCCATGAGGGCCAACAAAGAGCAGCCAAGCACTCCCACTGTCACCACCCTAAAACACCTGGTCGAGTCTGATTAATGAGATGAGGACCAGATGCTTAAAAATGTCTGCTAATGTAAAGAAAAAGAAGAAACAAAGAGAAAAGGAAAGGAAACCAGAAGCCTGCCTTTAATATAGTGCACTTTGTTATCTGTAATGTCTTTCAACCACAGATAACAGAATCAACCACACGGAATCTAAGATGCATGCCAGGTGAAAAAACACCATAAAGACATAATAAAAAGTTCCACCAGTGCCCATAAATTGCTGGGGGACTGTTACAAGGGCAGAGTCATAAATTCTTAACGTTTCCCAAATTAGAGGGTACCAACACACATGCAAATATATTTGTGTGGGTAATTGAGGGCTAAACATCTTACATTAAGCACAGCTACCTCCTTCAAACGCTGTTAGGGGAGCCTCCGACAGGCACACTCATACAGCACACACTGTAGGAATTCAATTTGGAAACCATCATCTAAAGCACAGAGGAGAACAGGAAAGTCATATTGCTATAATGCTTAGATTATCAATCATCTTGACAGTTTATTGGCTTTATCACCACACATACCATTAAAATGATGTCTGGCCTAGACTGTCAGGAGCAAACATTAAACAGACCAGGATTAAAAAGCAGATCCCAAACAGCACTCCAGTCAAGTTTCTCTTCCACTCTGAAATTAGTTAGAGCTGACTAAGAAACTGGCGCTAGACTTTGAAGAAATATACAGCCCAAAAGGCTGCGAGTCAACTCAGACCTGACAAGCTGATAGGTAATGTCATGTTATGGCAAATCTGACTCTCCTGTGGTTGATTTATCACGTACTCTGTGCAACAGAATGATTGCTAACGGTGGAAGGGAGAGGGAGGGAAAAAAACCACCACCATAATTTGCCTCTTCTTGCAACCAAGGGCTTGTATCAAAAGGGCCAAGCCAGCTCCCTGAAGTGAGGTAGGAATGCTAATAAATTCACACTACTGAGCAAACATATTAACATTACCCCCACACAGGTTATTAAAGTAATTTTACAGATTCAGAAGAACTGAACAGGCAGTGGAAGAGACATTCATAATTCAAGAGCTCTAGACAGCGAAAGAGTTACGAACCCTATACGTTTTTAAAATGCTTCTGCATGTGTCACTTTGGCAAGGAAATCTCAACACAATTAAAACTATACTAGCACATCAATAGGGCTCAATTGAGAGCTGTGTACCTGCCTTTTACTAGGCCAGGGCCTTCTAGATGCCTCAGGAAGAAAAGGGAAATAGGAAATTCACCGCTAATTAAAGGGAACCTTCTGTGCCTATGGACAAATGGTGGCGTTTCTAAAATATATATAAAAGAAACACATTTTCAAATCTCTGCCAAGAGTTTGGCTTTTTCACAGTCCCTAGAACTATTCTGTGTTTGTTTGGAAGTTACAGAGCTATTCTGTTTGTGATTAATAGTTTGCTTTCCAGTACAAATAAGTCATTAAGAAGGGTAGGGTGGGGCACAGAGAGAAGTGACAGGATAGGAACTGGCTCCGAAACAATGCAAGTAAGAAATTCAGACCACATTTTTCAATCTTTCACTCCATTGCTTATTTACCCAAGTGAGGTTCCCTGCCTGTCTCTCTGGGTGACTTCAACATGACCCTTTAAGTGAAAAAACTCATTGGGACACCACATCAGAGGCCCTTTCTCTACTTCCTTTCCCCTAGCTGGGCTTTTTGTACCTTGAAAACTCAGCTAATTCATGATTAAGAAAAGAATCTGGAAAATTATGGCACAAAAGCAGCCAGGAGGCATGAAGAAGCTGCTTCAGCAGAGCTCCTGCCCTTGCTGGGGTACCCCTGTGAAACTCCAGGGTCGCCCCCAATAGGCTGTAGTGCCATTTTGTGATGCTTCCAGCCAGCCATCTTTCTCCAAGCAGTGCCATCCTGTTTTGTTGGTTGTACGCTGGAGTGGAGGAACTGACAATACACCATTTACCCAGGGAGAGTCACTCCCTGTACAACAGATGTCACCAGGAAAAAAAAAAGATACCAGAACACAAGGCTTGTACATGGCTGAGCAAACACTGAACTTCGCACCTGAATGAGCATCTGGGTTTGAGAGACCCGGCAAGACCCACCCACATCCCTAAACATGCACTCACCCAAACACAGCACAACTCTCCCCAAGGGCCCCGAGAGAGCTAAATGGGGGAAAGGCAGCCAGCATCCAAGCTCCTCACACCAGGAACTTCCTCTGCCATTGCTTCTGGCTCAGGTTTCCAAAGCACTTTCACTAAGGGTGAGGAGGGAACCTCCCACAACAACCCCCTCGTGCCAGGAAACCTGAAAGAATCTCTGCTTTCACACTCCAAGACACCAGGCACCGAGATTTCCATGGGGAAAGACATAGCAGTCTGTGAAATCAATCATCATGGTCACTGGGCACCAGCCAAGGGACCAACACGGCGCTGAACTCTACGGGGGACACATGGGACTTTTAAAGCATGGTCCATGTCTCCACCAAGCCTACAACCAACCCAGTTGGGGACCATGATTGGCTTATCACCAAGTAGATGGAGAGTTTCATGGTTTGCTCTTGCCACTGGCCCATGAGCTCCTGCAGGGCAGGGACCACATCTCACTGATCTGCTATAAGACACCAAAAAACAAACAACAGAAATGAATGAAAAAAATAAATGAATGATTGATTTTTTAAGAAATCAGAAAATAACAAGCACAGGGTAAAAAGGCAGAACTGTTAGTTGGTTTGGAAATCCCAGCTTTGCTGCCAATTCAGGCCATTCTCCACTCAGTGACTTAGAGAAATCAGACAGGGGAGTGACAGAAAGTGGAACAAATGTGGTCTCTTTTCTCTAAGTCCTCTCAGAATGCCCTCCTACTCCCCATCACACCTGCATAATGCCATGTCCATCTTATCCTGAGCGTCTATGTTTGGGGTCACTCAGCCTGGTTGTAATCAGAAAGGTAAGGCAGGACAGGATTAGTGGGAGTACTACTAAGAAATGAAAAAACAGAGGTTTATTTTAGCTTGTTCTACTTATGGTTCATTGACTTCTGCCCTGAAAATAGCTCCAAAAGACTCCCAGGGGTCAGCCAAACACTAAGTTCACTGCAGGTTTTCTCACTATGAAACTAATAAGCCTTAAAGCCTCTGTGTTTGTATTTTAGGTGCCACTACAAGAGGGATGGAGGAGGAGAGTTAATATGGCCCATAGTAGACTCTTAATAAACATGTGTTGAATGAAACTGAGACACACAATAGTAACTTGGAAAGTTAAATAATTCAGCAAGAGACACACCATCAGCATGAGAACTGCTGTCATTACACCATGTGGTGACAGGAGCAATGAGTGTTAAAAATTCACCTAAAGGAGCAGCTGGAGTAGGGGTGGAGGGATTGGGGACAGCTTTAAGCAAAGGGTAGGAATCAGCTGGTCAGGGAAACATGAAAGAAGGGCATTCCAGGCAGGAAGACTATGGGGGGTCCAGGGGTTCAGCAAGTACATGAAGTGGTAGAATAAAGGGTTCATGGAGGGAAGTCGAGGGAGCTGAGATGGGATGCGGGAGAGACTATAAGGATCTAAACAGCACAAAATGAACATCTAACCCTTGCTCCTGCCCTTCTCCTGCCAACTGGTCCTCTTCCATGTTTTCTGTTTAGTGACTGTGCCACTGTGGTAGAGATTGCTGGCTGTCCCCTGATTATCTACAACTATGTGTGGCCATGAGACTCAGTTGTGACCCTTGGGATGTAAGCAACTTCTGGGTGGTGACCTTGAAGGGAAAAATCTAGAATGTGAACATAGTAGTGAGCCAGCTATAACCATGCTAAGAACAATGGTCTAGAGATGGCAGAGCAATAAAACAGAAGGATTCTAGAAGTACAATGCCATGAGACCACCAGATCAGCCCTGGAGTGCTTACACTTGGACTGAGACGACAGCAATCCATTTCCCTCTTAGCTACTCTTGAGTCCTGTTTTAACAGCCAAACCTGTGTCATAACTAAAACAACGCTTATTCATCCCATTTCCAAGCCAGGCACTCAGGTGTGATCCTAGACTCCTTCCTCTCTTTCCCACAACTTATCTCTCACCTAGTTCTTCTGATGTTAATCTGTATCAATCACTCAAACTTGCCCTCTGTACTCCATCTCACTGCAACAGCCAAGGATGACATGATCTACCCACACCTACTCTGACCTCTCCCAATCCATTTATCCACACTGTAGCCAGAGTGATTTTTTTCTAGACACAAATCTGATAAAAGTCCCCTGATTTAAATTGCCAATGTTTCCCACTGTTCTTAGGGTAACAGTAAAAATCTTTATACACACCTTACAAGGCTCAGTGCGGTAATCCCTACCTGTCCCTCTTATGCCACATTCCATACCAACCTTCTACTAGTTCCTAATGCTTTCTCCTCCCACAGGGCCTTTGCACATGCTGTTCCCACTGCCTAGAATGTTTTTTCCTCCCCTCCTTGTTTAGATAAGTCCTACCTATCCTTCAGATCTTAACCTAATATCCTGCTT
Source organism: Symphalangus syndactylus (assembly GCF_028878055.3). Classification (NCBI taxonomy): domain Eukaryota; kingdom Metazoa; phylum Chordata; class Mammalia; order Primates; family Hylobatidae; genus Symphalangus; species Symphalangus syndactylus. The sequence continues at coordinate 98,112,562 of NC_072426.2, forward strand.
AGAGAAGATGACTCCCCCTATTGCTATAGACGCTATTACACGCATTTATCCTATGAGGCTATCTTACAATATCTCCATTTGTTACTGGCCAAACCTTTGATATGACTTATTTTTCCACTAATCTAATAAAATATGAAGTGAATTTTACATTTAGTTGATTCATGCCACTTCCTCCCTGCCCCATCCCCCCAGCCCCACCCACGACTGAAAGCTCAGCAAGGGTAGAGACATCCTTGTGTTGGGCTCCCTCCTGAATCTCTAGCACCCAGCATAAGGCATGGCACATAGAGGTACTCAACAAATATGGGGTGCAGTGGCTCAGGCCTATAACCCCAGCACTTCAGGAGGCCGAGGCAGGTGGATCGCTTAAGCCCAGGAGTTCGAGACCAGCCTAGGCAACGTGGTAAAACTCCATCTCTACAAAAAAAAATACAAACATTACCCAGGCACTACTCAGGAGGTTGAGGTGGGAGGATCAACTGAGCCCAGGAAGGTCAAGGGTGCAGTGAGCCGTGATTGTACCACTGCACTCCAGAGCCTGAGTGGTAGAGTGAGACCCTGTCTCAAAAAAAAAAAAAAAAAAATGGGATTAATAAATAAATGACCTAACACACAAATGAATGAATGGATGGCCCTAGTAACTTCAATTCCTTATGCTTCATTAATACCTCTTATTATCTGGTATGTGACTAATCAAATACCCTGACACTTCCAGGTTGTTGACCTTTCCAAATGAAGCCAAGACTCTCACAACTGAATATGGAATAAATATCCCGTCTCTTCTCCCTCTCTCAGGTTCTTCCCCCATAAAGACAACCTACTGTGCGAGTGTAGTTTCTTGTATACTTTATTCCCAATATAACTACTGTAATATCAAAAAAAATCCCAGAGGAACTGAGTATCACTAGTGCTTAATGACCCATTAGACAGCCACCTTGATGCAAACCAGAAGGTGGTTAATGCTCTAACAAACTGATTCTAAACCAAGGTAACAGAGGATGACAAAGGGATTGCAGCTTCTATAAACCAGTAGTCATGGTTTATAACACTAATATTTTATTAACCTAATGGAAAATAGGGCATACCAGATTCATGACCAATTGTAAAGCAAGACAAGTAAATCGTGGGGGGTGTGGCCAAGTTCCCCCTAAATGTCTGAGTCTATAGGCCTAATGTCATTTGAATCCCCGTATTTTTCTTTTAAACATCCACCACCACCCCTGCCCTGTACACACATACAGCAGCAACAGTCTCCAGCATGAGAAGCCACAACGCCCAAACTGCATAATGCAGTGTTCTAGAAGGAGCCAATGAAACGTCTCTAAAAGTCAGCTGGCTTCACTTTCAAGTGCAAACTTATTTTTTAAAGAAGACAACCACAATTGCAGTACCTGTAATAAAAAATACAAAATAAAAAACAGGCTATCAACTAACAGTGGGCAGCCTCATGTCCAAAATGGACATTCCCTAGAGAATGCAGTCCCTGCCTGGCTTTTGCACTTTTACATGGTGAGCATTAAAAAGGCTTCATGCACCTGTTGCCATCTCACCCTACCACAGATGCTTCAGTGTTTTGAGTCTCAGGTTCAATGTGAGAAGGGGAGCAAATGATACAAATAGGTGCTGCTGTGGGTCACAGGGTGGTTTGGGCTGTGCAGGGGGTGTTCAGGCCACACAGGAAAGAGAAGAGAAGGTTGCCTCTACCTGGGGACTGCAGGACTGGACAGGGAAGAACAGCACCAGTCAGGACAAGAAGGAGGAGAAGTGTGCCTGCCAAACTCCCATGACATGGAGGTTTGTTTACCTATATAACAAACCTGCACGTGTACCCCTGAACCTAAAATAAAAGTTAAAAATAAACAAATATAAAATAAAGAGAAAGAAATGTGCACCCAGTAGTGCCTCAGGAGGCCTCTGAACCCTTTGGAAGAAACAGCAAGAGTAAACTTAAGACCATGCTTGCACCTGAGTTCAAGGGCCAACCAGGCCCTAAGGCCAGGATCAGCTAGAGGTGAACCTGACACGAGTCATTCCCAAAGACATTTATTGTACCAGATTCTTCCCAAAGAAACACTGGTGGTTTAGCTAGGGCTGTTCCTCTTCTCTGTGTAAGAGTAAACAGAGGCCCATGGGATTGGCCCCATTAATTCAACTCAGAGATCAATAAAAAAATATCTAAAAGGCAAAAAGGTACATAACTTGTTCTCTGGACTGGTTGGGTCAACAATAATCCTCTCCCAAACTATGCCCAACAACAGGGAAATGGTGAAATAGATCACGAACAACAGTCAGTGTTGCAGAAGCCACAGGGCTCACCCCTGTGCTGCTGCTGTCCTCCTCAGCTTCCTAGGCACACAGTTGGACTTAATTTCCCAGCCTCCTTTCAGGAACAGGCTTACCAATGAAATGTGAAAGAAAATGAGGTGTGTGACTTTTGGGCTAAGACAGTTAAGAGTGGCATGCCTTCTCCATGATCTCTTTCCCCACTTACCAGAACTGAGACAGCTCCAAAGAAAGAGGGGAGAGCAGAGCCACAAGAGGAACACAGCCTGGGCCCCTGAATGGTGGCAGGACACACAGTTCCCCTCCCGACCTCCCTGCACTTCACACACACTCTACTTTCAATTTAAGGCAGCACAAACAGGCTAGGTACAGTGGCTCATGTCTGTAACCCCAGCACTTTGGGAGACTGAGGTGGGAGGATCACTTGAGGCCAGGAGTTCAAGACCACCTTGGGCAACACAGTGAGACTCTGTCACTAAAAGAAAAAATAAAGAAAGCAATAAATAGACTTGGATCATGTTAAGTCACTAAGACCTGGGAGCAATTTTAAATAGCAATATCTTCCCTGACTAAAAGAATAATTCAAATGTCATTAGCATCTGGTCTGAGACCTATTTTGGTTATGTATATTTGCAGTGCAGATATACCCTCTTGATTATTCTGGACTCTGGTTATAGTTAATATTTGGTTTATATTCTCTCCATTGGGTTATTGAATCAAAATTAGGATAAAAATTTCACCATAGAAAGCCCTCAATATGGAAAAGCCACCATCAAACATTCACAAGATGATCTCATTCCACGTCTATAAACAGGCCCACACCACCTGCCTTTCTGCTCCTTCTGGCCTCTCTTTCAATAGACAGGATGCACAAGGAACCCAATACTTTTACAGACCTCTTAGGTCAGTTAACAGTAAGAAGAAAAAAAATCATTTAAACACACACCAGGAAAGTGTGGGAGCAACTGGGAACACATTTTGCAAGAGTATAAATATGAATTCCTTTCAATGGAACAAGTTGTCATCTACTCCCTTGTCTGAAACTACCAATTAAAAATACCAAAGAAAGAATTTTACATATTCAGGACTATTATCATTGATTAAAACAGAGTAAACTGACTCCCACTGGGGTAATAGGTGGGAAAAAAAAGGCATTTTAAAAGAAAATAGTATCCCAACACCTTGATTCTCTGAAGTACCCCACAAGGCACACTTTGTGGTAGCTAAAGCCTAGACTTGCATTCCTTCAGAGATGTCATAAATGACTGACACCTGCAGTGGGAAAGTCTGTGTCTTGAAGCAGAGACAACATGCAAAGAAGAGACTTGAGAATCTGTCCAGGAGACTGACGACAGGTTGCAGAATTCCATTCTGGAGTTGGGGAAGCCTACTATCCAAATAAACAGATTTGGATAGGCTTTAGTTCTGTGTCCCCACCAAATCTCCTCCCGAACTGTAATCGAGGGAGGGACCTGGTGGGAGGTGATTGGATCATAGGGGTGGCTTTCCCCCATGCTGTTCTCATGATAGTGAGTGAGTTCTCACAAGATCTGACAGTTTTATAAGGGGCTCTTCCCCCTTCGCACACTCTCTCCCTCCTGCCACCATGTAAGACGTGCCTGCTTCCCCCTCTGCCATGATTGTAAGTTTCCTGAGGCCTCCCTAGCCATGCAGAACTATGAGTCAATCAAACCCCTTTCCTTTATAAATTACCCAGTCTCAGGTAGCATCTTTTTTTGTAGCAGTGTGAAAACGGATTAATATACTCACATTACTAAGTATTTACTGCACATCTACTATATCACTTGAATACCTGTTGTAGAAACTGAATTTGACTATTTCAGAGCTGAAAGAATTCTTAAGAGATCATCTATCACTTCTCAGCTATGAGACCCTTGCTTGACTCCTCAGCCTCAGTTTCTTCTATAGAGCAGAGACAATAATATTCTTCACCCTATGATAAGATTCTGAGAATACTATTATCTGACAGATGCAAAGCACTTAGCGAAGGTGGGCCCACAATTTATCTTAGTAGTCATCAGAAAAAGAGTTACCATTAGAAGGGCTCAGTTGTGTGTGTGCATGTGTATTAGCAGTGTTCCAGAAAGGTCTGGGTGTCACTGGAAGACTCCTGTGAGGAGCAACAGGGGTTCAATCAGGATGGTCTCCAGCCCCCTACCTCAGTCAGAAGCAGCTCAGTGTGAGGCTATTTGACATATTAGGGTTACACATAACACATCACTCAACTAAAGGGTTCTATTGCCTAGCAGGAAAAAAAAGTGTAGAAAACACTGATTTAAACCCTTCCTCCCTTTTCTCAACCAATGAGGAAATGAGGTGTTGGAAAACAGAAGTTAATCTAGGTTTCCTGGCTCTCAGCTCAACTATCTTTTCATTGAATCAGGCCAGAGCTGAGAACGGGAAGGAACCAAGTTTCTTCTTCCAGCCAAACCTGGGGATCTGGTCTCTAGACACCTTGGTACCTCAGGGGAGAAAGCAGTGTTACCCATCACTGCCTCCTACTGAGGTGAAAACAATCCCTCCTATGACCACCCCAATGCTGTTGTGAGCACCTCCCCACACACTGTGTCAGAGGAGGCTGTCTACACACCGAAGGCACTGCTCAGGCCAACTCCCAGCCCAAGTTTTGGTACTGGAAGAATCATAGTCCCGATTGTGGCTTTAATTATAACCACAGTAGCCAGCAGCTATTAAGCATTTGCTTTTTGCCAGGCACTATGCTAAGCACTGCACACACCTTACTTCATGTAAACTTCAGGACAGTTCTGTGAAGTAAAGTGCTATTATCATCTCCATTTTTCAGAAAAGACAGTCAAGGCCCAGAGAGTAAGCACCTGGGCCTGCTCATCCTGCTGGGGAGTACGAAGCCAGACGCTCACCCCAGGCAGCTTGGCTTCACTTCCCATCCTCTCTTCACTAGTCTACATATTGTTCCCCAATCGCAGACCCACAAACCTGGAAAAGATACACAGGCAGGGAGAGATGAATTCCACGGACTAGGCAAGGATAGCTGTATTTTAGGAAGCAGGGACAGGAAAATAACTGGGAAGCTAGAAGACTTTTGAGTTAGAAACTGCACATCTCAAGCAAGCTGGGATGCAACACAGAAGCGTCAGCATCTCTTTCCTCAATCTGGAAAAATGACCAGGAGGAGGAGAAATTTCAGAGGGTGTCTAGATTCCAGGCTCCAGGCTGTCTCCATCGCCTCGTTCTCCACCACCGGCCTTCCCTCCTGCCTCCAGGTTCCCAGCCTGTGCATCCAGATCAGCACCTTCTCACCTGGTCCTGCACACAGTAGGCACTCAAACACATACCCTCTTTCCACCTGCTTTTTCTCCACCCACAGCGCCTCCTCCAGTTCATCCTCCCAAACCAACTCACTCCCCCTTTAGACTTCTGAGAGGGAGAGGATTCGTGGAAGGCCACACCCCTGCTAATACTTTGCCAACTCACCCCATCCTCCCCACCCCTTTATATTCCCCCATTATTCCTGGATCAGTTTCCTCACCCTGTGCTAATTCCTCTCCCTCTCCAGTGTTTATACCCTTCAGATATTTGCAGGCTATTATGGTGTACCCACTTAGTCAAGCAGCACACATTAAATTTTTTTCATCTTTCCTCATAAATCAATCCCTTAATCCTTCCAAGCCCTTTAATCGTACTAGCTGCTCCTCTCTGAACTCCATCCAGTTTCCCCAAGTCTCTGATAATGTTGTGACACAGGGCTGGATGCAAGGTTCCAGCTGCTGACTCACCAAACTCCTTAAATGTCAAGGGACTTGATGCACACACACGCACACATGCACACGCAAACACTCATGTGCACACACACGTGGCTCCATCTGGGAGGTGGAGCTCCCAGTTCCCAGAATACAGCTATCCTTGCCTAGTCCGTGGAGCACCCTTCCTGCAGCCACAATATCACAAGTGACTATGGGTATCTATATGGACACAGATGCTCTCGAGCATTTTCGTGCCATACAGAACTTAAAGGGGGAGAAAAAAAAAAGCTGCAGAAAGTTTTATAGCCCCATAAGATTTTGACTAGCTATTCCCACACATTCCCTAAATATAGAGATAATGCCTCTGAGATCAAAGGGGACTTAGGGACCAAGGAAAATGTCATACTGGAGCACCACAGGCAAATTAAAACCACAATGAGACACCATCATACACCCAACAGAACGCCTACAATGAAAAAGACTGACAACACCAAATGTTGGTGAGGACACGGAGCAACCAGAACTTTCATACTTTGTTGGTGGAAGTAAAAATGAAACAGCCACTTTGGGGAAAACTGGAAAGTTCTTATTAAAACTAAACGTGCATCTCCCCTAGGACCCAGTAGTTTCACTCTCATGTATTTGCTCAAGAGAAGTGAAAATATATATACAAACAAAGGCTTGTATATGTGTTCACAGCAGCTTAATACCTAAAATCTGGAAACAGCTTAAGTGACATTCAACAGGAGAATGGGCAAAGACCAGTAGATGCATACAACAGGCTATTCAACAACAAGAAGAACCAAACTACTGGTACATATAACAGGAATAAATTTCAAATGCACTGTGCTGATGAAAGAAGCCTCACGTACACAAAAATATATACTATATGATCCCAATTGTGTGAAGTCGTAAAATAGGCAAAATTAAGCCATGGTGGAAAAGAAAAAAAAAAAGAGTGATTGCCTGTGGAGCGGAGGGAGCAGGGATTAGCTGGGAAGGGACATAAGACAACTTTCTAGGTTGAGATCAGGATTTACACTTTGATAGGGGTTTGGATTACACAGGCGTGTATTTATCAAAACTCACAGAATGGTACACTTAGGGTTCATGCATTTCTCAAAAAAAAAAATATTGAACTCTAGAAAATAATAGGCATGCTGAGTGTTCAGGGTGAGGGATACTGATATCTGCAACTTACTATGAAATGCATGAAAAAAGCAAGATGGATTGATGGATGGCTAGAGGTGAAATAAAGCAAGCAGAGCAAATGTCAATGGAAGAACCTCAACAGCGGGCACATCCATGTGTCCACTATACAATCCTTCAAACTTTTCCATATGATAGAAATGTTTCATTATAAAATATTAGACTTAAAAAAAAAAAACACTGGATCTTTCCATTCTTGACGTCTTGGAAACCATGGAGCTGTGAATGCCGCCCTGACATGTAGCATGATTTTATCATTTTATCACTATCTCAACCACCTGCTTTATTCTGGGTGTGGCCAACTCCCCCAGTCACCCTTCCCCACCCATGCATGTCTTTCATTCCCTTTTCTTCATTCTCTGTCAATCTCTATATCCCTTTAAAGAAAAGAAAAAAAAAAAGCTAGGCCAGGAGTTCTTAACCTAGGATTCCTGAGCAGAGAGAGCAGGGGGTGAGGTCCACAGGTCATATATACACATATGTGTATAGACCCGTCATGTATACACATATGTGTATAGACCCCTCATGTATATACATATGTGTATACACCTTATGTATAAACATACATGCATTTTTCTGAGAAGTGGGTCCATAGCTCTCCTAAGATTCTCAGAGATCTATGGCCCAGAAAGGCTCAAAGTACAGCTTGAAGTCCTCTTCAACTGCACTTCCAAAAGTATGCTAGGTCAATTCATGCTTCCAATTTAGAAACCACCTGTGTTTCCAGTTATAAAAGCACCTTCTCATGGTGTACCCATCTTACATAAAGGGAAAAGGGGGCTGCTTGAAAAAGAATCCTGTGTTCCTGAACAACACCTCTAGCCATGCACAACAAGATGAGGGTTATTAAATGTAAAATAAAACAAATAATAAAATTAAGATATAGACTATTGCTCAAGTTTTCAAGTTTTTGATCATAAAACAAATGAAACATTTACTAAGCGCTTAGCATAGTGATTGCTTACAAGAGAAATTAACTTTTGTTGAGGACCTACTATGTGCTAAGCACTTTACATATGTTCTCATTTAATTTCATTCTCCATTGAGTTATATCTCACTAGCCCTGTTTTATAGATTTTTTTAAAAACCACTGAGCCTCAAATAAATTATCCCCCAAAAAGTAATCTAGCAAGAGGATTTGAACCCAGGTCTCTAGACCTCCAAAGTCCAATCTCTTCAAAGCCTCTTTAAGCAAAAATTTCATGTACCACAATCATAGTTCCTAGATCTCTGTTTAAAACTCCTGGATTTCAAATATTGTCTCACTAACTGTAAAAGTGCTCAAAATGACCCAGAGGTACAAACATTCCAGAATGCAAAAATTATCTGCTCAGACTACCCTCTGTCTTCAGAGGTAGCACAGCTCATCAGATTACATGTCCCAATTCCTGACTTGGAAAACTCCACTGCTGCCAAAGGACAGACAGCAGATGGGCTGACGTGTAAGAAGGGACACAGCAATGTCATCTGCAACATCATCCTGCCTCAAAGCACCTTTGTGCTCAGTGGAAGGTCCTGTCTTTCCTAGAGCTTGGGGACCACCACAAGTAGCACCACCTGGGTTTGTAACAGCTGGGACTATAAAAATCCAGCCACCCCGAGGCATTGCCTTCATCTTCTATCTGAGAATTCTTTAAAGTTAGTCTGTTCACAGGAGGGTGGATGCATGACACTGGCCTTGACTTTTGGATTCCAGGGACTTCTATGAGGTAAGGTGTATTCATCCACATAAGTGGCAGGACTCTGGATCTCAAAGGGGTTGCCCTTTGGCCCAGCTGCCTGCAGGCAAGAAGGGGAGGGAAGTTTCTAGAGATAAGTGACAGTCATGATCCAACGAAAGGCAAAAAGCTCAGAGGCTTCCAAGAACCATTCCCAGCTCTTTGGTCACTTTTTCCTCTGTACGGCAGGCCTTGATGTTTTAGCTGCATGAAAATGTTATGCAGAGGAGAAATGAAGACTTGGCACTCAAAAAATGGTCCCCTCTATGCCCACCATCTTAATATTGATAAAAGCAGGTTAAAACAAACATCAAGGGAAACCTTGAAAGGGGGAAAAAAAAAAACCATAAAACGCCTGTCTGAGAAATGTATAGAACTAGGGAGGGGCATTTCAACTACAGCTTAGAAAATAGAAGGGAGGGAGGGAGGGAGAAGGAGACAGAAAGAGAGAGAGAGAATATAATCGATGAATGAATTGATAGGCAGAATCTACAGGTGGCCTACCCCAATATCCATTCTCCCCTTCTCCCTCAGGAAAAGAACCTCAAATTTTAGCAGGGCACATTGCCACCCAGGTAAAAGACTGCAATTCTCTGCCTCCTTTGCAGCTAGGTGCGGCCTTACATCTGGACTGCTATATAAGATTTCTAAAAAGACTCCTTAAAAGGCAAGAGCAAATGTCCTTCTTTCTGCCTTTCTTCCTGCTGCCAGCCTGGAATGTGGACATGATGGCTGGACTTCTAGCTGCCATCCTGGACCATGATTAGTCCAAGACCCCATACCCTAGAGACAGCAGAGTTGAAAGCTGGAAGGAGCCTATCAGCCCTAGACTGTCAGCCTCTAGGCCTCTTTTACATGAGAAAGAAACAAACAGGCCAGGCACGGTGGCTCACGCCTGTAATCCTGGCACTCTGGGAGGCCAAGGTGGGTGGATCACTTGAGGCCAGAAGTTCAAGACCAGCCTGGCCAACATGGCAAAACTCCATCTCTACTAAAAATACAAAAATTGGCCCGGTGTGGTGACGCACACCTGTAATCCCATCCACTCCGGAGGCTGAGGCATGAGAATCTCTTGAACACAGGAGGCGGAGTTTGCAGTGAGTGAGATCATACCACTGTACTCCAGCCTGGGCAACAAAAAAAAAAAAAAAGGAACAAACATAAACCTTATTTTAGCAGCTGGTAACTGGAGTCATCTATCCTATGCAATTGAATCTAATTCTAACTGATACAGAGAAGTGGATGGGTGAATACATGAATAACATCTCTTTTTTTTTTTTTTTTTTGAGACGGAGTCTCGCTCTGTCGCCCAGGCTGGAGTGCAGTGGCGCAATCTCGGCTCACTGCAAGCTCCGCCTCCCGGGTCCACGCCATTCTCCTGCCTCAGCCTCTCCGAGTAGCTGGGACTACAGGCGCCCGCCACCACGCCTGGCTAATTTTTTTGTATTTTTAGTAGAGACGGGGTTTCACCGTGGTCTCGATCTCCTGACCTCGTGATCCGCCCGCCTCAGCCTCCCAAAGTGCTGGGATTACAAGCGTGAGCCACCGCGCCCGGCCCATAACATCTCTTTAGGAAGTTGTTTCAACAACCGCTAGTGGAAACTACCACACCCCAATCACAGCTCTGGTCTCTAAATAGCCCCGACTACCCATATTAGAAAGGATTGATTACCAGAAGTAACAGCCACCAAATCTCTAAAGACAAGAAGTAAAAGACCACTATTTTCAGGCTACTAAATCAAAGCCATCATTTCAAGCAAATTCACCTGTTCAGAGCATTAGGCGGAAAGAAACATGGATTCATCATTAATTAGGCCTCAGCAGCCCCACTTCATAGCACATGAACTTTACAATGCCTATTTTCACTTAAAGAAAATTTAGAGAGAGAATTGCGTGCTTTAAACAAGTAAATTTGGCTGGGCATGGTGGCTGACACCTGTAATCCCAACACTTTGGGAGGCCAAGGTGGGAGGATCACTTGAGCCCAGGAGTTTGAGACCAGCCTGGGCAATTCAGTGAGACCCTGTCTCTAAAAAATAATAATAATTTACACACACGCACACACACACACACACACACACCCATAAATTTCAGGCAAGTCAGTCAGGGAGAGTCAAGACCAGGAGCTACCTAATTAGATGATGGGGAATAAGAAATAGGAAACTGTGACTAGTCTTTCCAGGCACTGTTCTCCTCTGAGTTATGACTGAGTGGGATAAAGAAAGCTTCCTTGAAATAATTTCCAAGACCAAGCCTGCACCCATGGGGATGTCTCACCACACATGTAATTCCAAGGCCACAGTCAGCAGTTACCCAACAGCAGGGAAGATGAGACCAGTGTTCCAGGAGGTACCGAATTTTAAGGATGTGACTTAACCATCTCAACCAAGAGAATGACAGGGTATCTTCCATTACACCTCCAACAGTCACAGCTTCTCCCTAGCACTCTTCAGAAGGGTGGCTTCAGAGCATGGCGGCCCATCCTGTGTCAGTCCAGGGATTGAGAGAACATACCTTCAACCCACAAGGACTGTGGGGGCTCCCTCAGCTTCCCATGTGCCATTTTCCCATTCTGATTTCATGGACTTCACACACACACACACACACACACACACGCACACTCCAATCTCAACCCTCCATGGCTCTCTCTTCACGGAGATCCCAGAGAGCCAAAACTTGTAAGAATTCCGCTCACTTCCCAACCTGGGAAAACTTGTTCTCCAAGGATATCCAGGAAGGGAAAGACATATCTTAGGATCTCAAGGTTGGATCTTGGTGATAAAGTTTTAAATTGCTGTCCATTATTAATCTTAAACTCACAGCAGTCAGCCCTGAGATGTGCAATTATAACAATTCATAAAAACAGCCCCTTTGTTAGTTGCTCTTGAAGAGCTTTTGAAATATAATTGCAATGCAGTGCAAAGTAAAATAAAAATTCAGATTTTCTTTTACCGAGGCCATGAACAATACTGTCCTTTTTACAGCAGCGGAAAGCCTCAAGACATCCGTTATATTCCTTCAATGAGCCTTGTTCAATAAATGCTAAGCCTTGAAGCTTTTAAATGTATTAAAGTGATTATGATAGCATCACTCCAAAGGCACTTCAATAGAACATTAAGACAGAAACAATTTTCCTCCACACAAATGGCATAACAGTAACAAAAAGTTGATTAAATGCACATTGTATCAAAAATATTTTTGGTATTTATAGACATATGTAGATAACACTAACTGTAACCCACACCATGGGCAGGGAAGAGAAGAGAAAATAATAAAAGCATTAAGGGGAGAGCAAATTTTAACAATAAATCTTCAAAACTTAAACTGTGGTTTGACTGTGACTTTGCTTGTGGATTTATAGTCAAAGTCGCACTACATAAAAGAGACTAAGGCTCAAAATTAATAAATTCTAGAGGAGAACAAGTCTTTCTTTTCTCTTCTCATAAGCCCAAATATATTCCCCACTCACATATGCCATACTTCCTTAAATGCCTGAATGTGACGACTGGCAGGAAATGTGAATCAATTTATTTAAAACTTCATTTAACATACTGCAGGCAGGCAATGACTCCACAAGGGGCAGATACCTAAAGCGTCAAACCAGGAGGTGTAGAGAGGTTAGGAAGGAGGCCAAGAGGTGGGGTCAGAGCAAAACCGCAAGATGTAAGATTCTCTTTGTTGCAGGCTCGTTACAGAATGTTCTTAGCACAGATAAGGGGATTATGAATTCACATGTGAATTTATCCCCTATTAAACTTTCAGCAAAAGGGTCAGTTGGCTGGAATGGCAAAGCCAAGGCACCATGGTCACATGCCAAGGCAGAAATTACTTGTAGGCTCTCCTGACAGATGTAAGAAAACGGGGATGTCTCAGCCCTTTCTCTGAGTGTATCTACATTAACATCTACATCTGCTCAGTTCTGTGTCCTGCTATTTTGCTCAGCTTTATCTTGAGGGCACCATTCCCAAGGCATTTAAAACTTGACCACACCCCTTTCCATGGTAGTTATTTTTTGTAACAGCTGTTTATATAGTAAGGATATCAACCCTATTCTTGTCGTAGTTGTTACAAATATTTATCAATTGTTTTGCCTCTTACATTTGCTCATGGAGTTTTATAAGATGAAGGAGTTTCCCATCTTGAAATCAAGAAAGAGGAACATATTCCAAGGAACAAAGGGAGGCCTCAGGGAAGACAGAGGAAAAGACAGCACATTCTCAAACCAGTCAAGACCAAATCCCTACATCTGACCAAGTGCCATTCAACTTGTCTTATCCCCTAGGCCAAAGAGAAAGTGTCTATGTTTCTCAGTGGAAAACACTCTATAAACAATGCTGACTACACAAGAAAAGCCACTGACAAGGCCTTTCATTACCCAACTTGGGGCCCTTGTGATTTTCTTTATGGGAGAGTATCCTTGTCCATCACTCCAAGCACTGCTCCCTGGCCCTGGCGGCTTCTTAAACCAGCCCAGAGAAAGTAATACACAACAAAGGGCCAAGAAAAATGGGAAATAAAGACCATACAGTGGGTGACAAGTTCCCCCACTCAAGCAACTAGCCAGTGCCGCAGGCCAGAATTGATTTTCTATAAGACATCAGAAAGGATTACCTCTCCCCCACAATACCGCCCAGGGGGATGGAGTGCAAATCATAATTAATTCAGGCAAATTCAATTCTGAGAGTCCGAGTGACAAATACTTTCCTTATAATATAAAGCACAGTCTCAAAACATCTTAAAACAGTTGGTGGGAGCTATAGCAACACACTCAATGCAATAATGACACGAAGCTACACAATAAAATGCCTACAACCAAATAATAATTCTTCCAAGTCAGGAAAGAATATTCTTTTAAAAAATAAATTCAAGCTTCAAAGAAAATGCATTTCCATTAATAATGCTGCCTCTCCTTCCTTCCTGATGGTATGGGGTAGGTGGGAGTGGAGGTCAATTTAATTCCTTAACTATCTTCATCCACTAGACCCACAAAAAATATTCTCTGTGTTAGGGGAAAAAAGTATTATTGTACTCCTGATACAAGGAATCAGATGGGAGAGGAAAGGCTGCTTCCATTGCCAGTGTGACCTAAACCCACAGGAACCTAAAAACAGCATAACAGTCAACAGCCCATTAACCACATCAGCAGAGGAGTATTAGTGATACCCATACTTCAAAACAGACAAAACACAATTTCTTCTTGGTTTCAGAGTCTAGACCATTGAGTGGTAGGGTCACATAGAGGGAAAAACATTGGATCAGGAGGCAGATATCCCAAAATCTAGTTGCAATCCCTGAACTAATCGACTAGAGGCCTTGGAATAAGTAATGCCTCTCTGGAGGGCCTGAGTCTCGTCTAAAATGAAATGGTTGACTTTCATGTCTCCATATGTTTGTTCAATTCCAATATTCTATAACTGTGTGATTATTACAATCTTCCTAAAGATATTCTGCTTAGAATTAGGTTAAATGAGTTTCTATTCCTTGACCCCAACAGCTAGGCAAGGGTGAAAACATGCTGACTGAAAAAGAAGCTGACATTCTAGAATTCACAATTAGAGGGTTAGCCCCAAAGCAGAAAATCAGAAGTTGACTCTGTGTGTGTGTGTGTGTACATGTCATATATGCACATACATATTCTTGGCCAAAATACTTCTCATCATCACTACTTTTTATTAAGTACCCATCAGGGAACACCTCTATTTAGTTAATTATATGTGTTCAGAAAGTTTGATAGGAGTAGACTTTGAAACCAGACAACTGACTCACATTCCAGCTCCTTGTGCAAGTTACATAACATCTCGGAGCCTCTATGTCTTCCATCTAGAGAGTAGGAAAGATAATAAACAGTGCCTTACACATAGGATTATTGTAAGACACAAATGAGATGAACCACATAAAGTAGGCACAGTAATTGCCATAATCATTATTACTTACCATTACCACCACCATTACTGCCTCTATCAATATCCCATTGGGTTGTTGTAAGAGTTAAATGAGAACACATATGAACTATTGAGCACTAGTACCTGATACATAGTAGAAGATAATAAATATTGCCATTATTCTTATCACCCATGACATTCATCCATGGAACATTATTATACTATCCTCATCAAATAAGCTCATAGCATTTCTCTTAAGTCCAACCCTTGTTTTTCCCCAACAAGGACCATTTTCAGTGGAATAGTTCTAGCACTCAAGCCCCCTCAAGCACAAACTACAAACCCCAAACAATCTAACACTTCCTGGTGATAACAAAGCTTGGGAAGAGGAACCAAGGAGTATAAGTTGGAAGACTTATTTTCCTCCTCTGAAATGTAAGAAGGTAAGAGCTGATGAGCTCAGAGCCTATTTCAAACTCCGACATCGTACAATCCTACTTGCCAGGCCATTAAAAAGTGTGGCTCACATACAGGGCCCAACTTCCTCGCACACAAGTCTTAATGTTTGAGAATCCCAAATAAACAACTTGAAATCCAAAGGACTAACTTTCACATACAGCTGAAAGCTGTGGGGGATTGTTAGCAAAATCTGGGCTTGGCCCAATTTTGTTCTTCATATGAAATAATGAGATGAACATTTCTGGACACCAAGTCACAGAGACCAGTCCAAGAATTTTTCAGCTACCCCCTTTAGTTTCCTTAGAACAATATTCAGCAACACTCCATTTTATTGTCATCCTCAGCTACTGAAATTTCTTTTTTTTTTTTTTTTTTTTTAAACTAAAAATCCACGGGGGTTGACATAGTTTTGCCCACAATGGGGTGACTGCCGCACAGTGAGATGTCCTAACTCTTTACTCCATGGTCGAGGCAGTTCAGCAAGGAGGTCCCTCTCTGGTTCTTACGAGCCACATGAAATAACAAGTAGGCATTACATGCTTCTTTGGTTGTAACCTATGTAATTTATCTTTCTGGGAAAGGTGCACAAGGTCGTAGTGGGACTCTTGTAAGAACTCATGTGAGGACTGAGATAACTCGTCACAAACGGTCACAGTTTGCCAATTTCAGTTGGTTCCCATGAAGGGAAAGAAAACTGTATGCTGAGGGTTAAGGGAGCTCTTGGCCATAAAGAGGAACACAAGCGACTGCGCTTCTGGGGAACAGGAAGGCAGTATTTTAGCATCCCCACCCAGTGCCCCTCCTTTCCATACCCACCCTCAGCCACAGCGCTGCCACCCATCTAAATTTTCCTTTGGCTTCAAGAAGGATGTTACTGCTGATGCTAGACCTTTGAATAGCAGCATATTCCAGAACCACAGGGACAGTGACAGACACTCCCCTCCTCACCTCTGCCTCTTGCTTACTTAGGGCCTGGAAAGTGAGTCTCAAAAATCCAATGGGCAGAAAAGAGGAAATGAAGAAGAAAACAACAATGCTAACTTTTTATCCTTATTATTTAGTTACTTTATTAGAGTTTTCCTAACTCCTCTGCATAAAGGGAAGGGTAAGCCAGAGAAAACTAAGTGGCTTTGTCATCAAAAGCCCTCAACACACTGGCACACAAACACCTGTCAGTGCAAAAGATGCCTCTTTATCAAGCCTTCATACTACCAGGAGCCAAGCACACTCTGAGCTTTCAGACAATTTTCTTCCAATGTTTTGAAGTCCCTTTCAGTTCACATGAAGGCTAACGATTTCAAAAAGGTGGGGAAAAGAAAAGAAAAGTTCTTTTTTTTAAGAAAAAGGAAAAGATACTGTGCCGTGATTATGAAGTCCTAAAAGCCTTTTAGCTGACAGCATAGGCTTTGTTGAATAGCCTCTAAGAACCTCCACTGAGAGACACAATTCAGCAATAAAATACAGGCAGGGCATACACCATTTAGCATCCTCAGCCTCCCAAATTCAGGTACCCCATTTTATGCCGTAAGTCAGGTTTCTCCCTCAATGGCCCTTTGGAACTCTCAAGGTCCAGAGTGGCATCAAACCAACTGACACGAGTTGATACATCACGTGCTGCCAACAGAGAAATTAGTCTGTACCAAACTCAGCACAATCCTGCAGTTCAAACTAGAATTTCAAAAATAGCAGAAGTAGCTCAAACCCTCAGAGTGACCCATGCCCCATTTCTATCAGTCCACTCAGGATGCTCCATCCTCAGGGCCTGCATGGAGCGATGACTCCCCAGCTAACAAAGCCTGCTCTTCCAAGAGTTTGGCTGACCCTGCAAAGCCCAGGCCACTCACACACTCAGCACTTGGACACTGAGAGCGCTTGCATGAGACAGCACTGGCTTGTGGAGAGTTGTGGTCACAGCTCCATAAACCTACCTGTTATAATCTCAGTAGCTACTGCGCTGCCTGCTATTCTGCCCAGAACGCTGGGTTCTAGCTGTAAGAGAATAGTAATGAGGGGTGGGAGAAGAAACTGTGACCAAGATTGTACTTAAAAACTTCCCACACCTCCCACACATCCCAAACATGAAACCATGATTTCAACAGCACAT
This sequence comes from Symphalangus syndactylus, assembly GCF_028878055.3. Classification (NCBI taxonomy): domain Eukaryota; kingdom Metazoa; phylum Chordata; class Mammalia; order Primates; family Hylobatidae; genus Symphalangus; species Symphalangus syndactylus. Next base: position 98,129,960 of record NC_072426.2, read on the forward strand.
GTAGCATTTGGCTTGGGTGTGTGAAATACTGGCTTTTGAGTGATGGAGCACTCACTCCTATTTCAGACATACCTTTTCTCTGAAACTATTACACTCAGAGAGCTTCAAGTCCTGGCTCCAGACCCATCCATCTAACAACAGAAAGCATCTCTCAAGCTCCTTTCTGACATGAGCCCATCATTCACCATTTGCTGGTACACACAGTTTTTGCTGACAAAGCTCAATTACTAGAAAAAGCTCAGTAAGTAAAGCTGATTTGAAATAACTATATATTATGTGGAGGCTGGATGAGGAAAACTGATTTGAAGTCTAGAAAATCATCATATAAAGAGGCTCGAGAAAGAATTGCTTAATTATTTAAATACCTTCACTTCCTACCGACCACACATCATTTGATTTATCAACAGTGTGAAATATTTGGTAATTTACTGGGGTCATCTGACAAAACAACTCCATATAGCAAGTACATATCAGACACTGTAATTCTTCTGTTGAAATCCCTTCATCTCCCTGATTAATGTTCAAATACTGAGCTAATGCTATCAAACTGAGGTGCGTGCCAATTTCGGCTCTCCAGTAAAATTGCAAAGCTGAGAGCACACCAGCAGGGTGGCCTGAAGAACAAATTATCACGTGCTATCCTCCACCGCTGCAAAGTAGTCTGATGAGATGGCTGGGATGGTCCCAACAAAGATGCTTATGCAGAGTCAACTGAATGGAGATAACTGGCCCCATGGGACCCTGACTCAACTGCTACAGCCATCATAGAGAGAAAGCCCAAGGAGGAGGGTGTGTGCCTTCTCCCCAACATGCCAGACTCACCCTAGGCCCAACTTTGCTCATGTTGCCCCCCCAGACCAGAATGCTCCTTTACAAATTCTCTAGTTCCTAACGTCTACCTGCTCTTCAAGACTCATCTCCTGCATAAAGCTTTCCTTCCTTATCCCACCTCAAAATGCTCTCTCAGTCAACTCCTATGCACTACCAGCATTTTGTGGAGCAAGATCAAATTGTCTCCTTAATAAATTCAAGGCGAAATTTACATCCTCTACATAGAATCTGGAGTTCTTAGCATAATAATGAATAACAATGCCTCTGTAAGCACTGGGCCATGTTAAGTCAAGTGGATCAAAAACAAGAACTACAAGAAGTGTAATATCAATTCATCAGGATATCTGATAGATTTGGAATGCTATAGTGTGAAAATAAAGATACAATTTTTTAAGTGCCTATTTATAAAACTTGACCATCTACTAAGTAATAAAAAATACCTAAATTCCAAGAAGTAGAAATAATGTATATATAGATCACATTCTCTGATCACATTTCACAGAAATTTGAAAACACTCTCTTCAAAAACTTTTATGCAAAGAGAAAATTAAAATCAAAATCCCAAAATACCTAGAACACAAAAAATGCAAACACTGTGTATTAGAACCCATAAGACACAAAGCAGTACTCAGAGGAAAACTCACAGCTTTAAATACACACAGTTCTAAGCAAGAAAGAGTTAAAATGCTTAAATGAAGTGAGCAGCTCAAAATCAAAAAATAAAAATAAACAAGGAAAGCAAAGAATTGGTAGAGATAAAAACAATAATTAATAAGAAATTATAAAATAGTGGCTAGGCACAGTGGCTCACATCTGTAACCCCAGCACTTTGGGATGCCAAGGCGGGCAGATCACTTGAGGTCAGGTGTTTGAGACTGGCTTAGCCAACACAACAAAACACTGTCTCTACTAAAAATACAAAAATTAGCTAGGCATGGTGGCATGTGCCTGTAATCCCAGCTACTCAGGAGGCTCAGGCAGGAGAATCGATTGAACCCGGGAGGTGGATGTTGCAGTGCACTGAGATCGCTGCACTCCAGCCTGGGCAACAGAATGAGACTCCATCTCAAAAAAAAAAAAATATATATATACACACACACACACACACACACACACAAAATTAGCTGGGCATGGTGGCACACACCTGTAGTGCCAGCTACTCAGGAGGCTGAGGCACGAGAATCACTTAAGCTCTGAAGGTGGAGGTTGCAGTAAGCTGAGATCATGTCACTGCACTCTAGCCTGGGTGACAGAGTAAGACTCTGTCTCAAAAAAGAAAAAGAAAATAGTGCTAAAAATAAATCCAGGCATTATTAAAATAATAGTCAACTACTAAACCAAAAATCAAGGAAAAGAGCAGAAAGTATAGTCAAAATAAGGACATGAATGTATATAAAACCCCAGATACAGAATAAATTAAAAGACATCAAAAAGATGATTTTTCTCAACTTTATTCCAATATATTTGAAAACCCGGATAAACTGGATATTATCCAGCACAATATAAATCATCAAAACTAAGTCCAGAAAATACTAAAAGTTTAAATAAACCAAGTGCTATAGCAGATATTGATAAAGTTAACAGAGATAACTAACAAATGCCTGGCCCCAAGTATTTTACAGGTAAGTTTTACCTATTCCTTCAAGGAATGGATAACAAATTCTATCTGAACGGTTTGTTCTAGAACATAGGAAAATATTTTAAATAGTTTTACTTTTCTATACTTACAAATATAAGTATAACATTATATTAGTCTGCTCTGGCTGCCATAACAAAAGATCACAGACTAGGTTGCTTACACAAGAGAAACTTATTTTCTCACAATTCTAGAGGCTAGAGGTCCAAGATCAAGGTGCCATTAGGGTTGGCTTCCAGTGAGGCCTCTTTTCCTGGATTGCAGATGGCCACCTTCTTGCTGTGTCTCACACAGCCTCTTCTCTGTGCATATGAGGAGAGAGAGAACTCTCTGGTGTCTCTTCCTCTTCTCATAAGGACACTAGTCCTATTGGATTAAGGCCCCACCCTTGTGACTTCATTTAACCTTAATTACCTTCCTAAAGGCCTCATCTCCAAATATAGTCACATCGGCAATTAGGGCTTCAACACATGGATTTTGGGTGAGAAACAATTCATATAATAAACACAGAACAAATCCTGAAAAATGCAGCACAGTAAAAGAAAACTCCAGCCAATTACTCTCATGAAAACCAATGCAAAAATCTTAAAATATTAGCAAATAGAACCTAGATAATCATTAAATATTATATCACACTTCATAGAAATTTTAAAACCCTCTTTTCACAACTAAGTAGTGATATCACTACTAAGGGGGGTTTTTTAAGAGGATTTATAAGTACCTCAATATTAAGAAATCTAATATTGTTTATCCTATTACTAGGTTAGAAAATCTGGGAAGGGCCAAGTGCAGTAGCACATGTCTGTAATCCCAGCACTTTGAGAGGCCAAGATGGGAAGACCACTTGAGCCCAGGAGCTTGAGACTAGCCTGGGCAACATGGCAAAACCTCATCTCTACAAAAAATACAAAAATTAGCCAGGTGTAGTGGCCCATGCCTGTAGTCCCAGCTACTTGGGAAGCTAAAGTGGGAGGATTGCTTAAGCCCATGAAGCAGAGGTTGCAGCGAGCCATGGTCAAGCCACTGTACTCCAGCCTGGGTGACAAAGTGAGATTCTGTCTCAGAAAAAAGGGTGGCAGTGGGGAGGACCACATGGTCATGTCCATAAATGCCAAAAAAGCACTGAAGTTAAAGTAATACTACCTGAAAAATCATTTAAAAAAAAAAAAAAAAAAAAACCTCTCCATACTAGCCAATGCAATTAGAGAAGGAAAAAAAATGAGAAGCATAAAAATTAGAAAGGAGCAAAATGATTTTTTTCATGATACAATTATATGCTCCTAAATCCCAGGAGAATTGAAAAACTTTTAGAAAAGAGACAGTAGTAAGGTGGCTTATTATAAAATTAGTAATTTAAAAATCCAACTTTTACTCTTTATCTGATTTTCATTCATTCCATTTCATTCAATTAACTAGGACTTACAAGCCCTTTTATTTTTGCAAAGCACTTTTCACAATGCTATGAAGTAGGTATTAATCCTGGTGCAGAAAATAAAGGTCAAGAAGGTCAAATCATTTTTCATGGTCACAGAGCTACTAAATATGTGTTCTTTGACTCCAAGCCCTATATTCCTTCCCTATAACAAGGTATCTTTTCCCTCTCAAAATAGAGATATTAAATTCTATGGGTATTTTTGTCAACTCAGCCAAAATTAACTCCTAAATCAACAGCAGATCTTAAAGGCTTGATCTCTGTTTCTAACGTAGAAATTATCTATGAAAATGTACCTATTTGTTCATGGGGAAAATGATAAATATCATACACAGCAATCTATATAAAGAAATGATAGGTGGGGTGTGGTGGCTCACACCTATAATTCCAGCACTTTAGGAGGCTGAGATGGGCAGATTGCCTGAGCTCAGGAGTTCAAAACCAGCCTGGGTAATGTGGTAAAACCCCGTCTCTACTAAAATAAAAAATTAGCCAGGTGTGGTGGTGCACACCTACAGTCCCAGCTACTCGGGAGGCTGAGGCACAAGAATCACTTGAGCCTGGGAGGTGAAGGTTGCAGTGAGCTGAGATGGTGCCAGGGCACTCCAGCTTGGGCTACAGAGTGAGATTCTGTCTCAAAAAAAAAAAAAAAAAGAAGGGAAGGGAAGGGAAGGGAGGGGAGGGGAAGGGGAAGGGGAAGGGGAAGGGGAAGGATAACTAAGCTGAAAATGTGATTAGCATATTTTTGCTTCAAGATTGCAAATGGAATACGTTTTCCCCATGATTCACACCACTCTATTGCAAACCAACATTTTATCAAAATTTCTTTTGTAAATTACAGAAAACATGCATTTCTGAAAAGCTATCATATTTGTTTCAGGTCAGTGAAGTATTATAATTGAATGTAAAATGTATTCTTATACCCCTGGCAGTGGGCTGATTTCGCCAGAACCAGTAAACTCCTAGGATAGGGACATAGTTGAGCTGACACTGACTCTACTCAGTCACTTAACAATTATGTGCTGCACATCTACCATGTGTCAGACCCTGTGCAGGAAGCCAGGAAATATGCGCACAGTAACAGACCTGGGCGTACCTTCACACAACTTAAAATTTAGTTGAGAAGACAGACATAAATAACATCAATATATATAAAACTGCAACTATAGTGGCTATCGAATCAGCCATCTACTGCCAAGATGATTCTGCCTAACAAGCTACACCCGCAGTGGCTCACGCTTGTAATCCCAGCACTTTGGGAGGCTAAGGCGGGCAGATCACGAGGTCAGGAGATCGAGACCACGGTGAAACCCCATCTCTACTATAAAAACAAAAAAATTAGCCAGGCATGGTGGCGGGCGCCTGTAGTCCCAGCTACTCGGAGAGGCTGAGGCAGGAGAATGGTGTGAACCTAGGAGGCGGAGCTTGCAGTGAGCCGAGATTACGCCACTGCACTCCAGCCTGGGCGACAGAGCAAGACTCCGTCACAAAAAAAAAAAAAAAAAAAAAAAAACAAAACAAAACAAAAAACAAGCTACACCAAAATTCAGTGGTTTAAAATAACAATCATTTATTCTCCTATATCTGCAAATCGGCTACAACTTGGCTAGGCTAGGTGGAACCCAGGTTGCAGACTGCAGGGCAGGCTTAGGTCTGCTCCACATGAGTTCATGGTGAGGTCCAGTCTCAGAACAGGCAATGGCAGAAGCTCAAGAAGGCCAAACAGAAGATGCAATTCTAAGGTCTAGCTCAGAACTGGTATGCTCTTCCCTCCACCTACATTTCCCTGGCCTGAGTAAGTTCCGTGACCATGCTTAACATCAGTGGTCAGGTGTATACACTCTGAGGGAGGCACTACAAAGCCACATGGCAAAGGGCACAGATACAGGGAGGAAGAATAACTAGGAACATAACAGAATCTGCCACAGCCATAAAAGAGAGGTGCGTGATGTTATGAGAACACCTAACGGAGAGATTTGGTCATATGAGGAAGGTCAGAAAAGACTTCTCTAAGAAAGTGTAGCTGAAACTGAAATCTGAAAGACAAGTAGGAATGAAGCAGGTGGAAAGGTGGGGGTAAGAGACTTCCAAGCAAAGAGAACAGCATATGCATAAGTCCCCATGGGAAAAGGAGACATGACCAGCTCAAGGCATTTAAGAAAGAATGGTGTGGCTGGGCAGAGAGAGGGAGAATGTGGTACAAGATGAAGAGAGATAAGGAAGCAGAACCATGTCAAAGAGTTTGCCTTCTGGCCGGGCGCGGTGGCTCGTGCTTGTAATCCCAGCACTTTGGGAGGCCGAGGCAGGCGGATCATGAGGTCAGGAGATCGAGACCGCGGTGAAACCCCGTCTCTACTAAAAATACAAAAAAAAATTAGCCGGGCGTGGTGGCGGGCACCTGTAGTCCCAGCTACTCGGAGAGGCTAAGGCAGGAGAATGGCGTGAACCCGGGAGGCAGAGCTTGCAGTGAGCCAAGATTGCACCACTGCACTCCAGCCTGGGCGACAGAACGAGACTCTGTCTCAAAAAAAAAAAAAAAAAAAAAGAGTTTGCCTTCATCCTAACAGCATAAAACCATTAAAAGATGCCAAGCAAGAAAATCGCATCATCAGATTTGCCTCTCCAAAAGATCTCTCTCTGAGGAATAGAGGATGCGTAAGTGGACCTCTTAAGAGGTTACTGCAAAAGTCCAGGTGAGAGATGATGATGCCTTGGACTAACGTGGTTGTTGATGAAGATGAAGAGAACTGAAAGTGTTTAAAGGACATTATGTGGACAGAAAAGCCCACCATTCTATCAAATCTTTCTTCCCAAGGTCACTACCTACCTCCTTACCGCTAAATCCGATGGCTATTCCAAGAGCTCATCCTGTTTTTCCTCTTTGCAGCATGTGACCTTAATGAACACTTCCTCCTCTTTAAATTGCTCTTTCCCCAGCCTCTGGCAAAGCACAAATCTGCTGGTTTCCCTCTACTCTCTGGTTGCTCATCCTCAGTTCACTCCTTCAATCCTCACATTCACCCTATAATCTCTTCTCACAACTGCCCCATCCAACCCCAAGCAAATTCATCCACTCTCCACTCCCATGCCCTCAAAACCTCATTATTCTGATTCCTTCTGAGACTTCACTCTCAACCCTAGAGCTATATATCTACTGTGTCCTGGACATTTCCACATGGATGGCCCAAAGGCACCTCAAACCCAATGTGTCCCAAATGCAATTCATCTGCCCCTCATCCCCTCCATCCTGAAAACCCTGTTCCTCCCCAGCTTCCCCTTCACAGAGATGGCCTCCATCTTTGATCCAGTTGTTCCAACAAAAAACCCAAGAGTCAGCTGTGACTCCTCCCATGCTCACCCCTCCACATCCACTCAACACAAATACCATCAAAACTGCCTCTAAAATCCCCTCAGGTTCATCTACTCTCCTTCCACACTCCACTGCTCCAATGCAGGCCTCTGCCTTGTCTGGAGGACTCTACAACCTCCTAACTCATCTCCTAACCTGCACCCCCAGCCCATTCTCTCCACAACAACCAAAGTGATCTTCCTAAAGTACAAACATGACTGTGCCACTCTCCTACCTAAAACCCTTGAAAATGGCAAGCCCTTAGCCTATGAATAAAGTCCAGATGCCTTAACAAATGGTTTACAAGGCCCTTTGTGATCTGGCCTCTGCCTTCCCTGTTTGTGTCCCTTGAATACACTCGTTCTGCCTGAGATCTGGACATTGTCTGTTGTGTTCCCTCTGCCTGAATCACTCTTCAGCTCCCAAGGCCACCTTACTTGGCCAATTCTCCTTACTAAAATACAAGCTTTATGAGGACAGAGATGCTGCCTGCATTTTCACTGCTGTTTCAGTGACTACCCAGTACATGTGTTTGTGTCCCTTGAATACACTCATTCTGCCTGAGATCTGGACATCGTCTGTTGTGTTCCCTCTGCCTGAAACACTCTTCAGCTCCCAAGGCCACCTTACTTGGCCAACTCTTCTCACTAAAATACAAGCTTCATGAGGACAGAGATGCTGCCTGCTTTTTCACTGCTGTTTCCCAGTGACTACCCAGTACACGCACAATGGCTCTATAAAGTGAGTGAATGAATGAATGAATGAATGAGTGGCTCCTTCAGGATGCCTCTTTTTTTTTTTTTTTTTTTGAGATGGAGTTTCGCTCTCTCACCCAGGCTGGAGTGCAATGGCGGAATCTCAGCTCACTGCAAGCTCCGCCTCCCGGGTTCACGACATTCTCCTGCCTCAGCCTCTCTGAGTAGCTGGGACTATAGGCGCCCGCCACCATGCCCAGCTAATTTTTTTGTATTTTTAGTAGAGACGGGGTTTCACCGTGGTCTCGATCTCCTGATCTCGTGATCCGCCCGCCTCGGCCTCCCAAAGTGCTGGGATTACAAGCGTGAGCCACCGCGCCTGGCCCAGGATGCCTCTTTCTGATGCCCTTCCCTCCTCCCAAGGTTGCGTGTACTTTTTTTTTTTTTTTTTTTTAGATGGAGTCTCGCTCTGTTGCCCAGGCTGGAGTACAGTGGTGAGATCTCAGCTCACTGTGAACTCCACCTCCCGGGTTAACGCCATTCTCCTGCCTCAGCCTCCCAAGTAGCTGGGACTACAGGCGCCCACGACCACGACCAGCTAATTTTTTGTATTTTTAGTAGAGACGGGGTTTCACCGTGTTATCCAGGATGGTCTCGATCTCCTGAACTTGTGATCCACCCACCTCGGCCTCCCAAAGTGCTGGGATTACAGGTGTGAGCCACCATGCCCAGCCAGCTGGGTGTACTTTTTAAGTTTTCTCAGAGCAGCCTAAGCTTTCCCTAAGCGTCACCTCACTATACACTTGGCCGCAACCTCCCAATCCACTTACTAAAATGTAAGCTCTGTGAAGGCAGGAACGTTTTCTGTTGCAGGAAGGAGCCCTGGGAGGTGGAGGAAACCAGAAATGGCCCTGCCTTGAAGGAGATCCCTGAAGGCATGGAAGCCAAGAGAGAGATTAAATGAAGCCAAGAAAGAAGCTGGGGGTGCACGTCCAGATACAATAAACTACATACAAGTTCCCAGGGTACACCAAGGATGTACATGGCAGGGCGGGGGGTGAGGTCAGCAGTCAAGGAGTAGTGCAAAGATCAGACTGAAGTCAGGCATTGAGACAAGAGAGCTCCATTTCTAACTCACCATCACTGTTACACAGAGATAATCTTTTAGGCAGATTCACACAGGTGGGACGATATCTCCATACCTTGTAAAAATGCACCAATTTCCACTGAAATCCTTATGTATTATTGAAGAAATGGTCTTTTTGGAGACTTTTGCCCATTGCCATTTCATTTCAAGGGGACAGACTGCATTGAAATTAAACCTGAGGTGTATGTGAATGTCTTTTATAATGGACAGAATTTCATTAAAATCAGTCAACTTCCTCCAAAGTTATTAAAGAACAGCCTTTTAAATGCAAAATGCTAAGTACTTACATTGAAACAGAAAGCTTAATTCAGTCAAATATAGTAAGGTGATCAGGGACAAGGCAAAGCAACTGTAGAGGTGAATTCAAGCAAAATCAAATATTGAAACTAAAGAAGTTAAAAGATTGGAGATTCCCTGTTGACAGGCAAAAATATGGCCTACTTGGGTCTTCAATCTCTAGGTTATTAACAGCAGACAATGCAACATCAGTCACCAAGCCTGAACCAAGGACCTTTTGCCTGAGGTTAGGTTTCCAAAGCATCCACTCAGCACATTCAAACTCTTAAATATGATGTTCTCTTTGCTATTTTTCTCCACCTGACTTGGAGCAAGTTGTAATCTTGGGGGAGAGCTGCCTCCTCCCAAGGTGAATGCTGGTAGCTTGGAGCTGGTAATCAGCTGCACACAGGCTTAAAGACCTCCTCCCAGGCCTGTGGTCCTTCAGAGGAATGGTCTAAATGAGGCACGGCTCAGAATCCAGAAAGGAGGCCTCAGCAGAGGCTTTGCCTCGGGGGCCACGGAGGCAGTGGCAGTGACCCAGCTGCCTCTGCAGGAGAGGACAGGAGTCTCCTGTGCTGCAGGTGAAAGGGGCCATGTGGATAAGATAAGTAATTAGAAGAGGAATAGTAATTACCACAGATATGACAAGGAGGCCTGCATGACAGGGAGTTCTGTCAAAGCCCATAATTCTTGCAAATTAGCAGCAGTGCCTGGGTGACACAGTCCTCCCTCATGAATTATACAGGTGGCCACACATGGTATACCCTGAGTGATGCTTAGCCCAAACGGACTGCTTGTGGTGGGGATAGCAGGGCCCCAGGAGACATACAAGCCTCATGGGCCCCGGGAGCTATCTATACAAGCCTCGTGTCCCCAAGAGGTGGAAGCAAAAATCCAGCCTTCATGACAGCAGTTGCACCTGGGGACTTGGCTGTCATGGGGGCCTCCCAGAACACAAAAGGCAGCTGAGCAACCATGCACAGAGTTAAGGAGAAGTTTATGGAAACGTGACATTCAGAGTGAGCCTTGAACATGTAGGTGTTTGATTCAGAGTGAGCCTTGAACATGTAGGTGTTTGACAGGCAGAGGTAGAAATAAGGGCTTTCCTAGGGGAAGGGTATTACGGGCTGAATTGTACCCATCCCCCAAAAGAAATTTGTAGGTTGCAGTTCTAACCCAGATTCCCAGAATGGGAGACAGGGTCTTTAAAGAGATAATTAAGTTAAAATGAGGTTATTAGGGTGGGCCCTAATCCAACATGACTGGTGTCTTCACAAGAAGAGATTAGTGCTTTGGGAGGCCAAGGCGAGAGGACTGCTTGAGGCCAGGAGTTCAAGACCAACCTGGGCAACATAGCAAGACCCCATCTCTAAAAAAATTAGCCAGGCATGATGGTGTATACCTGTAGTCCTATCTACTTGGGAAGCTGAGGTGGGAGAATCACTGGGGCCCAGGAGTTCAAGGCAGCAGTGAGCTGTGTTGGTGCCACCGTACTCCAGCCTGAGAGATAGAAGGAGACCATGCCTCCAAAAAAAAAAGAAAAGAAGAGGAGGAGGTGATCAGGATACAGATAGACACACAGAGGGAAGGCTATATAGAGACACAGTGAGAACACAGCCTTCTGCAAGCCAAGGAGAGGGGCCTCAGAAGAAATCAATTCTCCCTATACTTTCATCTTGGACTTTGAGCCTACAGAACTGTGAGAAAATAAATTTATGTTGTTTAAGCCACCAAGTCTGTGGTATTTTGTTACAGCAGCCCTAGAAAACTAATACAAGGGGTCCAGCATAAACAAACACAAGAGCTGGGAAAACACAAGACACACTGAGTCAGTTCATGCGGCTGGAGCTCAGGTAAAGAGGAAGCTGAGCTAGAAAAGTCACCTGCTGGCTCCAAGGTTGGCCTAGATTCTACAGACACCAGTTTTGAGCAGGGAAGCAACTTGGATCAGACCGTGACTCTAGGCAATTCCTGCTTTGTTGGCAAGGTGTAGGAGATAGGGGCGGACATGGCGATCCTTAAGGGTGTGAGAACATGAACTTAGAGGTGAACCTGGCGCATCATGAGGATGACTACACCACTGAGATAAAGGAGACAAGAACAAATTTGAGGAGGAATTAGATGGGCTGAGTCTGCAAATAGTTGGGGTAGGAGGGCAGGGCAGCATCCACCCCTGCTTCGCGTCCTCTGGAGAACTGATGTTACTACACTCCCTCACAGAGCTTGGGGCCACACATGTGCAAAATATTTCTATTTAGGGCCCCATGTTCACAAGCAGTGATTTTTTTAAAAAAATTAACTTTACGTGATGCCATAAAACCAATCAACTTAACCCTAGTGCAGTGGTCTTGAAACAGAAACCCAGTGAGAACAAGATTTGGATCACACCACTTTAAGTGCAGATTCCAGCAACTCCTGAAAGGGTTGGCCTCCAATTTCCATTCTGATGGGTCAGATTAGAGAATCTCCAGTGAAGCTGTCAGAACATTCTAATGTTTGCAAATTGTGAAAGTTCAAGCAAGAGTCAACCATGTGGGAAAGAAGGGAGGGCAGCTCTTAGAATGTTGTGGTCTTGGATCACTTAAGAAAAACAATCAAAAATCACTTTCAACACCCACGCCTTCTTTCGGAAGGAGAAAAACATTAAAAAGCACTGCCTATTGGGGGAAAAGTGGTATAAATCATTTTATTTCATGATGCATCATTTACTCAGCACAGCTTCAGTGACACCTCCTGATTAGGTTTAATTTTAAGCCGGCGAGAACACCACATAACGTATTGTCAGAGAAAGTTCCATTTCTCTCCAGGCCTGATGGGCGACTATTGTAATGTAAAACCCTGGGATTTAAATAACACAAGCGAATTCTATTATAGGAGAAAGGTTTATATTTTGGAGTCTTTTTACTTCAAAGGAGCCTAGATACCAAACCATGAATTACCTGAAACAATGGACTTCAATGATCAGCCCTTCACCGGTTTCTTTAGCAAAAAGACTATGTTACTTGACTAACGAGCAGGACTCAGTGATCCAATTATCTCTCGGAAGCAGTCCCAGGTTCTTGAAATCAACACACTGGTTAGGAAAATTAGAGCAGGGAGGAGGACAGGCTTACCCCAAAACGGCCCCTGACTCCTGCACGACTCCTTCCTCACCCAGGCTCCTGGGTCCTCCCCGTCCATAAGGCATGGGCTCTAGCCACCCAACACCCATGCTAATCTCCAGGGACAGCCTCCCAAGAGGCCTTACAGGAGGACCATCTCCCCAGGAAACCCAGAAAGGAAGCAACTGGGACCAGAGGGAGAAAACTGAAGCACTATGGCCTCCTGGGTCTTCAGAGTTCCACATGTGCCCAATCAGGGGTGCAGCATCAGGCCCCATCAGATGCTCATCTCCAGTGCTCTCCCAGGACCCCAGCAACAGCATGGGGATCTTATGCTCATGTCCTCAGAGGAGACTAAGTGTTTCTCAAGAGAAACATTTGAACATGACTATGTGCAGGTGCTGGGCTATAGATAACTAGTTTCCACCTTCAGTGAACACAGAGTATGGTGGGCAGACAGTAAAATACAGCAACACCGGCCCTGCAGCGAGATACACACCTTTAAAGAAACCAGCGCCACGTGTTAGGGACAATTTCCCATAGGAAGTGACACTGGCAGGGGTCTTCAGGGTCACACCTCAAGGCCACGTTTCTCAAATTCATCAAGTACTGTGTCACACACTCACGTGCACACGTCTTACAACCCACTGCAGGGGCCAGCCCCCAAGAAATAGGACACAATACAAAGTGCACTGGTATTACAATGAGGGGCTCAGGATACATCCCCACTCTGACTACCCTCCGAGATATAAAGCAAACTGCCTTGTACCAAAGTCACCTGACAGAGGGTCTGTTGTAGTAGCAAGTCTAACCTGTACTGCTAGGGTCTAGATGTTTGCATCCCACCTTCCCTGAAATTCACATGTTGAATCCTCACCTTCAAGATGATGGTATCAGGAGGCGGAGCCTTTGGGAGATGATGAGGTCATAGGGGCAGAGTCTCATGAATGGATCCAGAAAGAGACCCCTTGCCCCTTCTGCCATGCTAAAGTGAGAAGACAGCCATCTATGAGAAACCAGACACTGAATCTGCCAGTCCCTTGACCTTGGACTTCCCAGCCTTCAGCACTGTGAGAAATAAGTTTCTGCTATTCATAAGCCAGCCAGTCTATGGTATTTTGTTATAGCAGCCCAACTGAGACACATACACAAACAAGGCTGGTTTAAAGAGCAGGAAACACTCACTGCCTTACTTCTTTATGACAACTCATCCTGACACCAGGTATTCCTGCATTAATCACAGGAATCCTTGATTTCAGAAGAATTCTGGCTAAGAAATCATCTAACCATTAGAAGAGATAATAGTGGAGTGGGAGGAACAGTGTGTGCAACTGCATGTTCTAGATGATATTACCTGGAACACAATGCAAGGAGATGTTGTCTCATGTGGTCCACAAACCAGGCATATCAGCATCACCTGAGAAGTTGTTAGAAATGCAAACTCTTGGACCTCACCCCAGACCTACCAAACTTGATACTCAAACGGGATAGAGCCTAAGACGTTGTATTGCCAACAAACTCTTGGGTGATGTTGATGCCAGGGATGGGGCACAGACTGAGAACCACTGCTCTAGGGCAAAGTTACCTTGGTCCCTGGTGAGATGATGACCATGATCATGATGACACAAACAACAGCAGCCACTAACACTTACTGAGCAGTTTCCGTAAGTCGGACACTACACAGGCAGCCTACAAGCATCACCTCATTTAATCCTCACAACCAGCATGCCACAGAAATGTTAAGGAGTTCACACAGCATCATGGTAACAAACATCCGTGGAGCTGAGATTTGAACCCAAGCAGTCTGCCTTTGGAGCCCACATTCCCAGGTGCACTTTCTGCAGATATACCAACAACTCCACCTCCAAATGCAGGCTGCTGAGCCACTGCTGGGAGATTGCACCGCAAGACCGGCATGCAAGGCTCTGGGAGATCCTCATGTGGAGAAATCACTGAACTTTGGGAACCCATCACCTCCAGACACACTTATTTTGAGTAACACTTACTGTCATCTCTGTAGAGTACCCATCTCTATATTCTTTTAGCTCTTCAGCACCGCCCCGGCTCCCACCACACAGCCCTTATCACCTCTGGAGCTTTCATCCTTGACTCTGTTATGACATGTTATGCTGGCCTCTGCAGTAAAGCTCCAGGTTTCCCCCCACTTTGGTATACACCTTTGATTGGGCCCCACTTTGATTTACATCCAATCTCCTATCACTAGCCCAAAGCTAGGTAATAGCAAAAGGAAAGATCTCCATAGCTTCCCAAAGCTTCCCAAACAATCTGGTGTCAAAACAGCTCTCTCTCTTGGTCCATCATGGGGGAAGAAGAGGTGCAAACCTCTAGAACTGTTGCACAGACCAAACCCCATGCTAGGTAAACCTGACCTGACACTCAAAGCTAAAGGTGACCAACACGGCAGATCATGCCAATCTCCTTCTCATGCCAAAGCCCTCTGACCCCTGAATGCCTAAGCTCAGATCATTCAATTCTAAGATCTGGCCACGCCCACCCTCCTGCTTCGTGTCAGGACCTCAGCAAGAGAGGGAAACTGAAGAACAAAGACAAAGAACAGATATAGGGCTTTGCTTTAGCTCAGGGCAGAAGGCAGCTTCAAGATGTTTCCCCTCCTCTCCATCTCTTGTCAATACCTGACCCTTGCCAAACTGCAGAGATCACTCTTTGAAATGAAAAGCATACACCATATACATGGTGGACTAGATTTTTCCGTCCTGATTCAACAGTGCACAGGAGGAATTTTCATCCCCATAAAGGAAACTGTCCAATAATGCAACTCAATAACAATTGAATGAGCACCTACTATGTGCTCTATTTGCCCTGCACACTGATCATAAAAGGGAATGGATAAAAAGTTAAAGAAATTGTCCCTGCCATTTGGGAGTCCTGCCGCTTACGTAACACTCATTTCCTCTTGCCTGGGCTTGGGTAACTTTGAGCAAACAACTTAACCCCTCTTCTTGTAAGCAAGGGATAATGAATCCCACCTCAAATGGGTCGTTATGAGGATTAAATGAGACAAGAGCTGGAGAGAGCCTGGTACATAATGGGTGCATAAATGGTAGGCCCTTCTGCCTCCTTCATTACCTGGTTTTGGGGAGACAGGAATTCATATGACAGTCTGTAATTTGGTGTCAAGTTGAAAAGCGTGGAGTTTCAGGGAGTTTGGGGCAAGGAGAAATCAACATTGGCAGAGGGACTGGAGGCTATAGATGTTGAGCTGATTTAAAGGCTCGACAGAAGTGAGTAGAGAAGACTTGGAAGAGGGAAGGCAGGGAGCATTTTAAGCATAGAGAATGGATTTGGGACTAGGGAATAAGATGATCAAACTGGTGGGTAAAAAGAGACCTGGCAGATGATTTTGGCTTTCCCTGAGGAAGAGGGGAAGATGAGGGGTTTCTGAAGGGCCCAGCAAAGAAGTATGTCTTGAACCAGAAGCCAGAGGGTCAAGGATAAGAATCCAAGCTCTCCTTCTATAAGCCTTCCCTGACACAGGGAGACACATTCCTCAAATAACATGGAGACCCTCAAAAGGCTACATCTGCACCAGGCCAGCTGCTCCTTTTAGGGGACAAGAGGGAGTTTCAGAACTCACCACTCGATTTCCAACATCAAAGAAATTAGCAATAAACATTCAATTTTTCAGGGACTGGTTTACATTAGAGTAAGTCAGCATGAGGAGAAAAATCATGTAGTCATTTAAAAAGATTATCATGAATATTACAGAAACACAGTGAAATGCTTTTGATATATTAAGTGAAAAACAACAGAACTCAAAACAACATATGTAGCATTATCAAGGGATTAGTTTGGCAGAGGGAGCACAGGCTTGGAACAGACAGAAGCAAGGTCTAATACTGGGACTCCACTACTTAGGAGCTGTAGGTCCTTAGGCAGGTTTTGCCTCCATTTCCCTGAAGATCAAAGGGAGATCGCAGAAACAACCCCTTAGGGTTGCTAAAAGTTTTAAATGCCTGGTTCAAAGCTGAAGTTCAACTCCCCCAACTCCTACAATGTATGCAGGGTGAGACACGGCTCTTTGGGTAGAATTATGGTTTTCAACAGAAAAAAAAAAAAAAAAGGTAAGCTTTTTAAACACAGATGAACTTCCTGAAGGCAGGAACTGTGTTTTGCTTACCAGAACCACACCCCACCCGCACCCCACCCCCCGCCAGAAAAAAAGCTGAATTAAGGTGATGAAATTATAAGTGGTTTATTACCACCACTACATATGGTTGTTTAAAAGGCAGTTAGAAAACGTCTGTCCCTAGAAGACACCAAGAACGTGACTGTAATCATTCCTTCTCCTCTCTGGAATCTGGCATCTTTGCTCAAGGCAGAGAGCCCAGAAGCAAGCTCTGAGCCCACAAACCAACCCACCCATGAGGGAGGTCAGCAGCAGCTCTGCACCAAGCACATGTGCTGGGCCAGGGCTGGGGATTCAACAGGGAAGACCCAAAGCTTCAAAGACTTCCCCAACTGGAATGAATCCTTCAGGTATGGGAAAGCAGGGCAGGGCTGGCCTAAGCCACCAGTGCTGAAACCTGCAGACATCTTCACCATCACCTAGGAAGTGAGTGGCCCTTCTCCTCGGAGAGGACCCCACAACCTTATGTACCCTGGGGTACATAACCCTTATGACTGTTCCAATGGACAATGAGTGGGGCTGCTCAGACTGAGGGCACCTACAAGAAGAGACCTGCCCTGCAGAGAAGTGAGCTCTGGCACTGGGAAGGACAAGCGTCATCCACACCACAGCCAGCACAACCAACTACCTGCTCCATACCACCACTGGCCCAGCCCACATCTCAGAAGTATACCCTAGACCCCTCTTCCTGATGGCCGAAATGCCTTCAAACGCATTTCTGTCCTTCAGCTTTATGGGTCTTTGTTTTCTTGAGACTGAGTCTCGCTGTGTCTCCCAGGCTGGAGTGCAGTGGTGCAATCTCAGCTCACTGCAACCTCCACCTCCTGGGTTCAAGTGATTCTCATGCCTCAGCCTCTCCAGTAGCTGGAATTACAGGCACCTGCCACCACACCCAGCTAATTTTTGTGTTTTTAGTAGAGACGAGATTTTGCCATGTTGCCCAGGCTGGTCTCAAATTCCTGTCCTCAAGTGATCTGCCTGCCTCGGCCTCCCAAAGTGCTGCGATTACAGGTGTGAGCCACTGCACTCAGCCTCACCTTTATGTTTTGATCTTCACTGAAATGCAAATAAATGCAACGTAGGCAGAACTTATTCTGGCAACTCAACCCTAATACAAAAGGGTTTCTGACCTGGTCCTCAAACCATGTTGATGGTGGCAGAGGAAATGCAGGAAGGTACTAGAGTCTTGAGGAAAAGAGGGGAAAGTATTATTAAAGGGGAGAGGTGCACCCAAGAATCAGAAGTGTGGGGCCACCAAAGACTAGTTCTTAGACTCCTTCCTATTACTGATTCAGGGTTAGTGCCCTGCAGGTGGTGAGCCACCACACACAATAGACAACCAAGAGAAGTCCATGGAGACCAACACCAAGCTCTGCACCTTGTTTGAAGCTTAAAGCACAGTTACTATGGTTCCTGGGCCCAGAGGGCCGTGTGCACCCATAGGCCTCACACTGGATCCCTCACCCCATACCAGCCTCCAGGTTCTTCCAAGCACAGCAGAAACACTCACCCCTCTGCAAAAGTCTAGCATTGTTCTGCAACTCCAAGGAAAGCAAGGAAGTCTCTGGCTCCCCTCACGCTACCATCCTCTTCCACTGCCCACCACTTGATACATGGGGCGGCACACCCTTCAACACACACACACACACACACACACGCACATACACTCACACACATGGGCAGCCAGTGCAACACCTGCACACCCACCTTAGCTGACGGGAAGCTAAGAACAAATGCAGGATGAAATCAGTCATCAGAAAGGGGTTGGGAAGGAGAGGGAGATGTGGAAACAGAAAGCAGCACACGCTCTAGGTTCAGCTCTCTTTAGAACTGAATCTCTTTAGAGCAAGGCCCCAGAAGCTGCCAATGCCTTTGGTTGCATTGGGGGCCAGTTAGGGCAAATAACTGAAGGCATTTCAATTGGTGATGCTCCCCCAGTGACTCACTGTTTCTTTATTGCAACATGCTCTCTATAAAAGCCATTTTCCTCTCACAGGATCTGCTTGGGCAACATGTGATGTCATCATAAATCATCTCTTTTTTTTTTTTTTTCCTTTAAAATGTCAGCAGACTTCTTGGAGTTTCTAAAAAGCCAAGAGAGCCAGCACCACCTCCCAGTTTTGGCAGGGAAACCCATTTTCTTTCCCAAGACGTCTGTCTTCGCTTTTTCCCTTTGCTCTCCCATAGGAGCTCTGCAGAGATAATGCCTTGAAGAGTACAGAAAGTCACAGAAAGCATTTATGAAAAAAAGCTTTTCTGTCTACTCTTTCCAAATGCAGGGCCTTTCTCTCGCTCCCTTTTTTCCTCTCGTCCTAGTTTGGTGTACTTCCAGGGGAAGTGAATGTATAGCGAGCACTTTTAAACAAGGTCTAATACAATCCATGCCTCCAAGACATGAGTGCCATTAATCAGAACGAAGGCTTTGTGCAAGAGAGGCCACAGGCTGGACAGCTGCCATGGACTAGTAATGCAGACAGGCCCCTACCTCCCCACTCCACCCCCAGCAGGGCTTGGCATTCTCTTCCCACCCTACCCCTTCCCAAATCCTGTGCCCGACAGCCCCCCAAAGACCTGTGAAAACCTACTCTGGAGAAAAAAAGTTTCCTTTCATTCCAAGTTCATTGGACCAAAAAGTGACTAGCATCACTTCAGGTGCAAAATCTCAAGAGCAAAAGAAAATTCCAAACCAACTCTAACCCATGAGCACTGGGGCAACAGCAAAGGGGAGTCTACTGCTGAGGTGTTTGTTTCATCACCCTAGGTATCTCTTGAGGCAAATCTTCCTTCTGGAAGGGCTCTTTCCAGAAAGATCTCTGTGATTAGAGACTATAGCTGCCCTGTCCCCTACATGCAATGACCACATAGTAACAAAGAAATGAAGATAGCATGGGAGTCCTAATGGCCCTTCTTTTTACATCCTTGGATATGGCCAACAGTCTTCCCTAACCCTGCCCCGCACCCCAAAAAAAGGATTCAGTTAACTAAAGACCACGGGAAGCAAAGGAACTTATGTATGGGGGAAACCAACAACCATTTATGTGAAGTCCTTTGGGGCTATTATCAATGCCCCAACCTCTCCCCTAAAATCAAATACTTTTGCCTGGTCCCAGATTACTGATGCTCCATCATTAATACTTGAACCATTAGGATCAGTTATGGAAACATGCAGATATTCCTTGGAGATTTTTATAACACTATCAGCCATTTCCACCTAAGTATGACTAAGTAATACTTTGCGACTTTGTGTGTGTGTGTGTGTGTGTGTGTGTGTGTATGTGTGTGTGTGTGTGTGTGTGTGACGGAGTCTCACTCTGTCACCAGGCTGGAGCGCAGTGACGCGATCTCGGCTCACTGCAACCTCCACCTCCCGAGTTCATGCGATTCTCCTACCTCAGCCTCCTGAGTAGCTGGGATTACAGGCATGCACCACCAGGCCCAGATAATTTTTGTATTTTTAGTAGAGATGGGGTTTCACCATGTTGGCCAGGATAGTCTCAATCTCTTGACCTCATGATCTGCCCGCCTCGGCCTCCCAAAGTGCTGGGATTACAGGCATGAACCACCATGCCTGCCCAACTTTGTGATCTTGATATCTGGTATACAGTCCTGTCCCCACAATTTATCCACACACAAGCATGGGGTCTTCCAGGAACCCATCACATTAGATACTTGTTGGGGAGGCCACACCCTTTGTTTCCCTCTCCTACCCAATTCCTTATCTTGAAGAGAAATAAAAGGTGTGAGAAATTCAGGAGAGAAAAAGAAGAGAAAGAAGAGTAGGGGCAAATAAGAGGCACAGAGGGTGAGGTCTTCTTCTTCTCAAACACCTAAGACAGTTACTCACACAACTTAGACACTCAGTGTGTGCTCTCTGAATAAACAGAGACAACTAGGGGTCAAATATTGTGCTGGTCAAATAATGGCAGGTGGGGAAGTCACTCACCAGGGCAAGCCAAGCCTTGGCTGCAACTGTTCGACCCTTCCCTGCCATGGCTCACACTTGCCCTTCTGCCTGAAATGTCCTCCTCAGCCTCCTGAACGGTTCAGCCTATTGGTTGCTTCAGACTCTGACTCCAGGACCCCTTTCCGCCCCCTCCAGGATGGGCTGACTGCCACGTGTCCATGTCGTCATACTCGATGCATCCCTCAGGATGTCCTCCCTTGGCTGGGTTGCAGTCACCTATTTCTTCATGTCTCCTCTATTAGGTGTTAGTCATCTTTGCATCTCTGATACCTAAGCCCCCACATCACACATAACAAGCATTTGGTAACTGCTGAATAAATCAACTGAGTCACTGAAGAAAAAAAAAAAACACTAAATCACCAACTAAACCTATTTGAGTTTGGGGTTTGGTTTTTTTTAATTTTTTTCTTTCCTTTTCAGAGAGATTTATTCCCAAAAGCTAGAAAAGGAGAATCTAGGGAAGAGGGTAGGGCTTAGAGGTGGGAGAGATCCAGGTCAAATATGAGAAGGGTAGATTCAGTAGGGGGAGTTTCCTTTCTGTGATGAAAGGGCTTTCTGGACTCCGTCCAAAGGGATCGGCCACATCACCTCAGATGGAAAATGCTGAGGAGGGGGCAGGGCACAGCCTCACTTATCCAAGACACTCCAAGCCCTGCACCTTCAAAAGGGAATAGGCCCAGACTTTTTATCAATCTCTGCTGGCTGCATAGCTGGCCAGAGTAGCTCGAGATGGCTTCGGTGGATGAAAAAGTGGTTGTCTATAAAGGTATGTTAATGCTCACAGAACAGCCCAAGGCTGGTGGAAAACCACCAATTCCCACAGCACCCAGAGAAAGCAGGGGGCAACTGAAGAACTTACCAGGCAAAGAAAAAAGGTACCACAGAGGCTTCCCCCACGGACCCACCCCATCACCCTGGAATGATGGTTCTATCACTACAGACCCAGGAAAAACCAAAGATGGGAAGGGAATAAAAATCTCCCCCAAAATTAAGCAACAGCCCTCCACATCCTCTCCCATCCAACACTTTACACTACCTTTTGCAATCTCCCAGGCTTGCTTCTGGAAAATTTCAAAGTCACCAACAACCAACCCTTCCTGACGCACAATGGCATTTAATAATTGCTTATGGTTCTCGCCTGGGAAGCCAGGCAAGCACCCACAATTCATCACATGTGTGACCTTTCGAGCCCTAGCCCCCAAATGATTTTCACTCACTTTAATCTGAGTCCGATTCAAAACAGATCTGCTGTCAGCAGCCTGAATTCTGCAGCCCCATGGATGGGCAGTGCCTACGGCTAATCTTTTAGTGCCTTAATCATAAAATACAGTACTTCCCCAGCTGTTTTCACCCAAATAGTCAGAAAAGGGGGTGAGCAGGGTGTGAGAAATGATGAATTGTGAACTCCAAAGTAGTATTTCATTAAGCAAGATTGGACGCTAAAACTTTAACTGTGCTCTCTGCAATTGAAAGGTCATTTTATAAAAATCCAAACTGAGAGAATTTTGAAGTTTCTACATTTCACAGGGGAGCCTGCTACCATATGCCAGATTGGGGGAAGGGCGGAAGGATGAAAGCAGTGGTCAGCATGAAATGTTTTTTAAACCATGGCCACTTCAGATTTTTGCAACGTGATGCCAAGCATGTTCAACAGGTCTACAAATGCGCTGCATTAGCCTAAATTTAGTGGGTGTTAATTGAAATCAGAGCTGCAGTCATTACCACTGACATGTTTCTAAATACTACCCAATAAATTTTTGTCTGTTTCAGATTCTCCGTGACAGCTGGCAATGAAAAACCAAGAGCGGGCACGTAAAATGGTCTTCCTATGTACCTAGTCCCACAGTATGCATACAAAAGGATGTCTGCATGTGGATCTGGCCTGTGTCTGCACGCACAGACCTGTGTATGGATAAACACAAGATAGATGTGCGTGCTTTGCCCATTTTTAGAAGGCGAACAGAAGACATGTGCAAGGACACACGTATACTCTGGCAACTTCCTTTTTACTAATGTACCTCCACAGAAAGAAAATGGGCCTCTCTCCATGTGACAAAAACATTCCATTATAGTTTACAGTGACAAGGGTTTCTGCTACAGCTTAGATCCCTTTTTCAGATGAGATGATTTTCTTCCTCTCTGGCTTGCCTCATCCTCTTCAGGTAAGCCTTGTTTTGATTTTAAAAACAAAATTAAAGTTTCCTCCACAGCAGAGCATTTAAGGGTCAGCCAGGAAAAGGTCTGTGGGACACAGAATCTGAAAGGAAGAAGGAAGAGGCCCCGGGGAAGGAGCGAAAAGTCTGGAAAAAGAACCATCAGCTTTCCTGAGTTCCCTCAGCAAAATACCAGTTTCATCCTCCCAATTACTCATTAGTTCATTATGAGTTTACGTGAAAAGAAAAGAGGTGGCTTTGTGCTCTCTTGAGTCATGGCTCCAGCTGAAATAAAAAAGAAAAGGGAGGAGAATGTCCGGCCTTGAGGCTGCACATATTTTGCCCTTCCTTGAGCCTCTGATGATAATTTGAGGACTTCTCCTGATCCCAGTAGTATTGTCTAACTTTGCCGGGGGTCTATTCCATCCAAAAATAAACACTGCAGTCAGCTCCACAGCAGTGTGCCAGGAGGAACCTTGGAGGCAAATATGTTTACCAAAGACTAATGACACCAAAGGACTCCATTTTAGCCCCAGCAGCAGATCCTCATGCTGTTCCTTTCTTCCTCACATATATCCCATCGATCTGATTATTCAAATGAGTATCAGCTACAGAGCCTTATTGCTCCTCTTGGCAAAGTCCCTCCCTTCCTCCATCTCATTCTTTCCTCTAGATTTGGTATATGCCCAACCCTAAGCATACAGCTAACATGTGTGTTTACATATCATACACATAAACTCGTACACACAGTCTTGCTACATGCCTATCCACAAACACACCACTCGAGTATACACAAAAACACGTAATTTCTGCTAACACAAACATTAGTACATGTCCTTCTCACCACAGTGAGCACATGTGCACAACACACACAAACACATACACCAACACACACAGCCAACCCCTTCAAAGAAGGCTAGGTAACTTGGACTTAGGAGAGAGGCCTGCCCCCACCCCTACAGCCCCAGAGAACTAGAGAAAAATCAATGGATCCCAGCCTGCTCTGAAGGGACTAGAAACATTTCTACAGAAGAAATAATTTTTTGACACAGTAATCATCCAGAACAGGATGGGCGCAGCGGCTCACACCTGTAATCCCAGCACTTTGGGAGGCCGAGGCGGGTGGATCACCTGAGGTCAAGAGTTTCAGATCAGCCTTGCCAACATGCAGAAACCCCGTCTCTACTAAAAATACAAAAATTAGCCAGGCGCAGTGGTTCATGCCTGTAATCCCAGCACTTTGGGAGGCCGATGTGAGAGGATCACCTGAGGTCAGGAGTTCGAGATCAGCCTGACCAACTTGGAGAAACCCCATCTCTACTAAAAATACAAAATTAGCTGAACCTGGTAGCACATGCCTGTAATCCTAGCTACTCAGGAGGCTAAGGCAGGAGAATCGCTTGAACCTGGGAGGCAGAGGTTGCAGTGAGCCGAGATCGTGCCATTGCACTCCAGCCTGGGTAACAGAACAAAACTCCATCTCAAAAAAAAAAACAAAACAAACAAACAAAAAATTAGCTGGGTGTGGTGGCATGCACCTGTAATCCCAGCTACTTGGGAGGCTGAGGCAGGAGACTCCCTTGAACCCAGGAGGCGGAGGTTGCAGTAAGCTGAGATCCCACCACTGCACTCCAGCCTAGGTGACAAAAGTGAAACTCCATCTCAAAAAAAAAAAAAATCATCCAGAGCAGTGTAGCCCACCCCAGCATCCAAAGACTCCTCTCGGCTCATCATCCCACACTGTCTACAGGAGCCTCTCAGATGGTCTGTGGGAGGAATGGACTGAACTCCTTGACACTCAAGTCAGGTCTAAGCAGGAGGTCAGCATCCCCTGGGAACTTGTTAGAAACGCAGAGTCTCAGGCCCAACCCCGGACCTACTGAATTAGACACTGCATTTTCACAAGTTCCCCGGGGATGTGTGTGCACGCTCAAGTTTGGAAAGCACCCCTTAGAGCCCACCCATCCCATACTCAAGATATGCCCAGCTGAGGTCACCCTGTCCTCACCAACTCTAAAATTCCAAGCTCTCCAGCTCAGGCTGAAGCAGAGAGAAGAGGGTGCAGGAGCATTCCTCCACCCTCAGATCCGCTGCCTCCTCTCTCACCAGGGGCAGCTGGAGTTAACAACAGAGCCCTCAGGTGTCCAGAACTCGCCTGCATCTAAACCCACCAGGAGCTCAGTGATACTAACAGTTTGCTCCCCACTAATTGTCTCATCACTCTACAACTGCTGCTTTTTATTTCATTATGCTTCTCATCAGTCTCAGATAGGAATATAACCGAAAAAGAAATTGGAGAGGAACAATTTCAATATCTCAAAACACATGCAAATCAATGCCCAGAATCCTACCTGGAATGTTTTTATTGAGACAATTCTGTACTTGTCTGAGAGATGACCTTATAATAAATAAATTCATATCTTGCAAAGGTAGATGTTCTCCCCACCTTATAAAGCTAATTATACCAGCACAACATAACATCTTCCTAAATGCCTGATAACCTCATCCTGTTACTCAGGAAATATTATTTTTAAATAGGTGTGATAGATACAAACTGAAACACTCAGATTTCAATTCCAGCCCCAATTCCCGGATCCCCTCTCTGAGTAATTTAAGGACTTCCTCCAGATAGTTTTTCATATTCTTTTAACTGACATTTTATCTTTATACAGTATCTCACAGAATGAGCACGCACTAAGACAATGACAGTCAAGAAGGCCTGTCATTTCTCATTCCGACAAAGACAGATGTCTTACACTGGCTTATGCCAATAATAGATCCAACAAAAAACAAAAGAGACTACACCTGCCGCTGATGTAAAGGCACCAATTCACATTTGTGACACTCATTTGTCAATTAACAGATTTCTTCCATTGTTGACACACGAGACTTAAAAGATGTGGGCTCGAATGTGATGAATTAAAAAAGACAGATGAGTAAGCTATGAGCTGCAAAGTAATGCTATAATGTGCTTTAGATATGAATATCAACTGACACCCCTGACAGGCCATACAAGGTTTTATTTCATTTTGCACTGTATCCAGGCTTCATACTTTGTCTTCTTTGTTCGCTTTTCATCAAGCTCCTAACATCTCATTCTGACAGCCAGAGACATTTAAGGCACTTTCGTTTCAAATGCAAGTTAGCGTACTTGATTTGTCATTAAAATGCAAAACGATTGCCATTGCAGGTAAATGTAGGTATGCTTAAAAGGTTGGATCTGCAAAGGAAAAGCTGAAAATGGTTTGAGTTCCTCGCTCTGCCTCCTTCACTAGCCTGGCCGCCGCCTCATAGGGCCCTGGCCAATGCCCCCTTCGACAAAGACCTACCCAGAGCGAGCCTTAGGAGTTCCCTGTCCCAGCAGCGGCCTCAGAAGTGAGCCAGCCTTGAGTGAAAAACAGCTTTCCCCTCCCCATGAGGTGTTCTGCAGATCTGCAAGTTTTCCTGTGTTTGGACCAGTGTAAGCATACACAAGCATTCCCCTGTGGAGAGGAAACATGGACAGGCTTGTATCAAGATGCTCAAGATTATTTTTCACATCGAGCTCCCATCCTCCATCTCCTATAGGGAAGGAGAAAACTCCAACCCTTAGACTCTCCCTAGGAGAAATGGAGGAAGAATCCACTAGGGGTGATGGGATTCAGGACAGGCTACCCCCAAAGTACCTCGGCATTTGAGAAAACAGCAGAAGCAGGCAGGTCTCTCTCACCTTCCACTGCCCTTCTCCCCTAAGTAGGCCATGAAACCTAGGAAGATCATTCTCTGATTTTTTCCTGCCTTCCACCTCTGAAAAAAGACCTTCATTAAAGAGGAGCCCTCTCTATACCCAAAGGAAAAAAAACCCTTATCTTTGAAGACCCAGGGACACAGAGAAGAAACTGGACAAATAGACCTTGCTAAGTTGCTTCCATATCAACCAATCATGCTTTCTTTTCCAATCACACTTCCCCACAATGAGCCACTTCTCCATCAAACCTAGCCAAATATACAGGTTTACCTGTTTCTTTGGGTCTTCATTTCTGAAGACTCCTGTGTCACGTAAAATTTCTATTAAATAAATTGGTATGCTCTTATTAATCTGTCTTTTGCTATAGGGGCCTCAACCACGAACCTAGCTATGGCTGAGGATAGGTATTTATTTTCCCTTACGAGGGCTTCATGGGAAGCCTTTTTTGTTA
Source organism: Symphalangus syndactylus (assembly GCF_028878055.3). Taxonomy (NCBI): domain Eukaryota; kingdom Metazoa; phylum Chordata; class Mammalia; order Primates; family Hylobatidae; genus Symphalangus; species Symphalangus syndactylus. The sequence goes on from NC_072426.2 coordinate 98,156,893, forward strand.
TAATGATCTTTAATTCAGTAATTTCACTCTTTGTGAAATTATCTTCTGAAACAAACAGAACAGTGAAAACAGTGAAATAATGATTTACAAACAAAGATGTTCATCACAGCATGTCTTAATAACACCAAAAAGTGGAAAATACATAAATATGTCAATTAGAAAATGGGTAAATTATGGCAGATTTATGTGAAAAGATATTACGTAATCACTAAAAAACCATATTAACCAAAAAAAAAATCATGTGACATTAAGAGAAAAAACAGAAGTCAAGACCTTATATACAGCCTGATCCCAATTTTGTAAAAATGGGTCAGCATAAATATTATGGATTATTTATTTCCTTTGGTATGTTTTTCTGTATTTTTAAACTTTTTATAAAATGAATATTATAATCAAAAAATAAAATTAAAAGCAGTTTGAAAAACTAATTTTAAAAAGTAAAAAATTATTTGGCCTAACTTCCTATTACATAACACTGAGCTACCATTTGCACTTTCTGGGCCCCAAATTTCCTTCATTAAAAGAAAATGTTAGACCAGTGTTTTTCAAACTGTGTTCCATGGAACCCTAGGGTACCACAAGGGACTTTCGGAGTTTCTCCAAATGATTCATTTGAATTTAACTTTTAAATTACTTTAACTACTTTAAAAACATAATTTAAAAGGCAGTATGTACTCCCAAAGACATACTACACCAAATTTTAACACACTATTAACTTACACTATCACATTAACTCACTTTTCAAAATATAGCTTCTTCTTACAATTATTTAAAGAATAATCTGATACTACAAGATGAACTTTAAGGGGAAAATAAATGTCACCATTTGCAAATACTTAACTGAGTGTATTGACATTTAAATACTGCACACTCAAATCCAAATACAAGAATAATCTGAATGCTGGGACCAGTATAAAACTGCATTTTGTCTCTAACCTTAATACCAAACCCAATGCTATGGTTTGAATGTGTTCCCCAAAGTTCATGTATTGCAAACTTAATCCCCAATGCAACAGTGTTAGGAGGTGGAGCCTAATACGAGGCATTTATTAATAAGAGTGATGAGGACTCCACCTTCATGAATGGAGTAATGTAGATTATAAAAGGGCTTGAGGCTGCAAGTTCAATCACTTGCTCTCTTGCCCTTGCACTTCCACTATGAGATGATGTAGCAAGAAGGCCCTCACTAGATGCAGCCCCTAGATCTTGGACTTCCCAACTTTCAGAACCATAAGCCAGTACATTTCTGTTCATTATAAATGGCCCAATCTCGGGTATACTGTCTAGTAACACAAAATGAACGGAGACACCCAGTGTTCATCTGAATAGTTTCACTGTTTTTGCTGAGCTTAAAAAATATATATATTTGTATTCCATAATGGGCTTTCTATAATTTGTTTGACAAGGATTCTGCTGCTAGAAAAATAACTCTGAAAAACCACTGGATTAAACCAACCTAAGGTCCTTTGGAAGCGTGTGCTTTTGTGAAGCATAGCATAGGGGATCCCAGGAGAAGTTGAGCACTGTGATAAAGAGGTATGGTTGATGCCTCCCTTTCATGATGCTATGGCACAATCATGGTTCACTGCAGAATTCAAAACTCCTGGGCTCAAGCAATCCTCCCGCCTCAGCCTCCCAAGTAGCTGGGACTATAAGTATGTGCCACCATGCCTGGCTAATTTTTAAATTTTTTGTAAGGACAAGATCTTACTATGTTCAGCCCAGGCAGGTCTCAAACTCCTGGCTTCAAGTGAGCCTCAGCCTCTCAAAGTACTGGGATTACAGGCATGAACTACTGCACCTGGCCTATCTGACTAGTTAACACTCTAAAAGCAGGGGTTTTTTTTCCTAATATTAAATGAATTTCAAATTTCCACATTCCATCTTGCTGTGTACTGCCTGTGATTTTTACAATCATCTTCTGTAAAGAGGCTCTAACAAGTCCTTAAAAGAAAAAAAAAAATCTAAAGTAGACCCTTAAGTTACAACTGAACAATTCAATTCAAGGTAGATCAGAAATTGCATAAAATGAAAACTTTTAGTAACGATAAAAAAATCAGATGGGAGTTCTTTTTTATGGTTGTAAAAATAGCCGCATGCTCCTCGCAAGGTCTATGATCTTCCTTTTGATACTACATGAACCAGGAAGATAACTGTTCCTCAAGCCCAAGGCAGGAAGAGTAAATTTAGTTCCTCCTGCTACCTGATGGAAAGCTTGTCCCATCAGGTACAGTCTGTGGAGGAGCAAATTGGGGAAGGGTGGGGTGCATCTATGTTGAAACTGCTGTGGAGGGTTAGGTGATAAAATTCTTCTCTGAGCTCAGAGGTACAACTAGATAAAAATCATGCCTCAAAATTGTTAAATAAGATGGAATTTTACTCTGACATTAGGCTTTCTTAAAATCTTACCATAATGACATACCTTATTTAGTATTCTATCACTGCTAATAATCATCATGTTTATTTTGTTCTAATGAAGATTCTGCTTCCTCCCTCTTCCCTTTTAAAACATAATTGAATTGGAAAATGTTATACTCTCAGTTGTCCTTGCCCAAGGGAAACCTGGCCATTCAGATCCAAGTCCATAACTTTGCAATCTACAGTCTGGCAGGAAGTGGACCCCCCACAGAGCCCTAACTTTGCAAAACCAAATCTATAAACAACAAATGCCATAAGACCCCAAGCAAAATAATCTTAAAGATAAACCTGATCAAAGTCAAAAGAATCAAAAATGAGATAAACTACTTTTGGGATATCTACTCTTACAGTATACCTTCTACAGGACAAAACTCTTTTACATTTAGTATTTCATTTGGTCTTCACAACTCCTTCTACCTCCCATTTGGAAAATGACAACAGAGATTAAATGACGTACTCAATATTTCACAGACGATTTGTGATGGAACAAAGACAAATACTCAATACTCAATACTCAGGCATCCTGTCTTAATGATCTCCTTGCTTTTCTACCAGATCATCCTCCAGCCAGACCTACCTCAGCTTCTTGGTCTCCAACAATGTCTATGAGCTTCAAACTAGCAAGAGTTCAGTTTCTCAATTAAAAGTAAAAAGAAAAAATGGCAGTAATGCATTAGAGTTATGTAGTGTTAGTGATTTACAGTGCATTTGCATTCAAATCACCTCTCTCCCCTGGAACCCAGAAACACTCTGAGGAGTGAGAAAAAAGGACAATATTCTTTGCCTGTAACTGATGGAAAACGCCGTCCAGATAAACGGCAGCAGCAAGAGGACTAAAACATATCTGAGATGGAACCAAAAACTGGTGGTCCATAAAGGAACAGGACAATAAAACTTAACCCAATTTTCTGTAGACTTTTAAAACACTATTATTTAATGTACAGCCTCAGTGCCTACAGTTTTATCTCCTCCTGAAAAAACGATAAGGTCAAATATAAGTTTGGGAAGAAAACAAAACAACAGCAGCCTTAGTTGTCTCCCCCGCAACTCCTGTCACTCCAGGGAGAAGGTCTGATGGGAGAACCCATACCTCGAGTCCTTACTTGGCTGACCTCCCTGAAAGACTCTGGCATGGCCAGCTTCTACGTCCCAGAATCACCACTACGCTGTAGGGGTTGTCCCCTTTTCATGAGCCTGGAAGACAATTATCCTCTTCTCAGTCAACCTATACTAGTTTGCCAGATAAAGATCTTAGGACAACAATGAATTTGAATTAGGGGAAACATGCAATCAAATAGAATACAGTGTAGGAGCTAACAGTGGACTGTGTAGTCAGGCAAAGCTGCGTTTAGATCTTGGTTCCCCACTGACCAGCTGCATGCCCTTGGGAAAGCCTTTTAACCTCTGCACATTTTTGTTTTCTGTCTTTAAGCTGGAAAGAACACCTTGCTTGCCATAAAGATTCAAGAAGGTCATCAGGGAAAACTAATAGATGAATGGGAGTCACCAGTACCATTACGTCTTCTAAAATAAGCAATTACCATGGTTTTTTTTAAATCCATTTTACCGCCAGGTGAGGTGACTCACGCCTGTAATCCCAGCACTTTGGGAGGCCAAGGCAGGTGGATTGCCTGAGGTCAGGAATTCGAGACCGGCCTGGCCAAAATAGTGAAACCCTGACTCTCCTAAAAATACAAAAATTAGCTGGGAGTGGTGTCATGCACCTGTAATCCCAGCTACTGGGGAGGCTGAGCCAGGAGAATCGCTTTAACCCAGGAGGCGGAGGTTGCAGTGAGCTAAGATTGTGCCACAGCACTTCAGCCTGGGCGACAGAGCAAGCTCTTTTTCAAAAAAACAAAATAAAATAAAATCCATTTTAGCAAAAGAAGAATTCCCAGGTTAGGTTGTGTCTTCTGATAGAGGGGCACCTACCTAGTGCATAACCCTGTCCTGGGCACTTCTGAAAGAGAAGCTGTTATCCCATCCTGGAAAAGCATACATTTCAATGGGAGACAGAGTTTCTGCAAAGGCCCTAAGGCACTCACAGAATCAATAATCTACCAATTCTCCCAGGGAAGAATGTACCCCTAAGTGCTGGCCTTGCAGAAACACTGTGGCATGAAAGAGTGATAATAAATGCAATTTCTGAAAGATGAGGTTTCAAGTTTTGGTTCCTCCCCTTCTGAAGGAGCACAGAGCCAGCCCACAGGGCCTTGCTGGGTGTGAAGAGGCACACGCTTGTGGCAGGAATCTTGGAAGAACTGCATTAACTGTGACCCTTCTAACAGCGTAATTGCCGCGTATATGTGTCAGGGCCGAAACGCAGGTCCTGCTCAGCCTAGGAATGGGCTGCCCTCCACCAGCTGGAGGTGGCTTGTTTCCCCCGCAACTCCTGTCACTCCAGGGTGAAGGTCTGATGGGAGAACCCATAACTCGAGTCCTTACTTGGCTGGCCTCTCTGAAAGACTCTGGCATGGCCAGCTTCTACGTCCCAGAATCACCACTACGCTACACAGCAAAAGGGTTTATGTCTTTGGGTGTGGGAAGAAACTTACCCTGTTCTCCAATTTCTCTTCTGGATTCCAACTCACCCCTGAGGCATACAGATCAGGTTCTCACCGTTCCTACTCAGGAAAATCCTGGTCCCAAAGCCCTGATGTTGTACAGACTCTGAAGTCTTAAGGCAGCAAGGAAAATCCTGCCCTCCCTCCAGGATGTGGCTCAGGTCTCAATTTCTTCATGAAGTTTACTTTGAAGATGTCCTCCCTTCTGAGAACTTCTTGGGCATGAGAACCTCTATTATACTCCTGGCAATTAATTGGACTGTGCTATCCTGTGTGTACATAAGGTATGCACCTGTCTAGGAGCCAACCCAGGTCTCACCTGGGTCATTTTACCTGCTCTGCTGGGCTGGCTGAGAACCCTCCTCTCCATGTATAGCTCCCCAATGCCATTCACTAGCTCAAAGAAAACAAGCTTCCCAGGCAGTAGGCAGAGTCGCTATGTTCCCCAATAGGAGAGAACTGAAAGGTTCTCAAAGTCCACAGGGAGAATCTGACCATGGCCCCATATAGTTCTCTAATAATTTCACCTGTATTAGCCTTATCTCCACATTGAGCATGTGAGCTTTCAAATGGGGAAATGTCACGGGTGTAAGGTCCACCTGCTGGGAACCCAACATCGGGGCCTTTGCAGGAGCTCTGTCTCTCGATATCTGAAGGTATACAACAATAGCTATGTATCTACAATAAACAGGAGGAGACCTGCAAGGGACAGTGGTCAAGTTCTCAGCCTTTGAGTATCTCTGAAGACAGTTTTGGGGAAATCATGCTATTCTGGGCAGTTCCCACTCTCATTTAGTCAAAGGATTAGTCTATTGCCGTGCCTGCACAAGCCATGACAAGACCCTAAAGAAAGACCACCTAGCTCAGGTGCCTCCAAGGAGGGGGTCCCGTTGTACCAGGTAGCTAGAAAGACCACTGTAACCCTACTGGCATCCTCCAAAACATAAGTGGCCCAGGCCTGACTTCTACCCACCAGTTAGAGGAAGAACGTAAGAAAAGCCTTGGTGTGTATGGTTAAATTTACCCCTACTGTCATTCTTCTGGGCTTCACGACACGAGCTGGAACAAATACAGTGCTCCTCAGAGGCAGAGCACTTGACAAAAGACTTTCAGGAGCCACTGCCAGCCTCCATTTTTCTATACCCCAGGTAAGGCTGATTTTTTCTTGCCAAAGCCCAGCCTGAAAGAATTGAATTCAGAGTACTGATTTGCTATATCCAATTACAACTGGAAGAATGGTTAGCTCTCTGTGATATTGGTCCACCTCAGGCATCTGGGAAGAATTCATGTGAGCCAACCAGGACAGACTCGTGATCCAACTGCCAGCACAGGTGAAGATGGCTGCCGCCCAGGCTCTGGCTCACAGTGCTTTCGGAGGAAGCACTTAGAAGGGATAGGGAATACATTCCGAAAAATAAGTCACTGGAATAAAATTAACACCCCACCAGGCAATTCCAATGCACCCCCCGCCTTAAAGACTGTGTTGGGACTCGGAAAATGATACCCCAGAGTATGGTGCTTTGGCATGCTGAGTACTTGGAACTAAAGGAGACGGGAAGGTCTCAGAGGCTGCCTCGGATGCAAGGCCTCTCTGACCGTCTCCTGCCCCTTTTACTTCCCCAAAGTGAGAGTTGCAGAAGCCAGAATTCCTCCTCCCCAAGGTGGGTCCATAGAAAGTAGAACCCCTCTCCCCCAAAACAAACCATAAAACCTAAAAATATTACTCAAACCTTCCCCCACCTTTCTGTGTAGGAGCTGGCTACAAAGAAATTCTCTGACCTACCTTGTCTGATAGTTGGTCATAAGACCCTCATTCCAGAAGCGTCCTGCCCTATAGCCAGGAGGAAGGATGCTACACAGAGAGGCCAAGAAGAATCCAGACAGGCAGGCCTTGCTGCGTTCCCTGCCCCCTCAGTCTGTTACCATTAGATCATACCCTTTTGTCCAATCACATTTCTACATGGCTGTCCAGTCTTCATCAAACCTTAGCATAGAAACAGATCATATTCCCTGGGTTTTGGGGCCTTCAGTTCACAAGTTTCCTGTGTCACATAAAATTTTGATTAAATAAATTTGTTATGCTTTTCTCTTGCTAACCTGTCTTTTGTTACAGAGGTTTCAGCCATGGCCCCTATGATGGGTGAGGAAAGGGATCACAACTTTGTACCCCTACATATGACATGTGAGTGGGCAATGCTCAACCATCTATCTCCTCAGAAGTCAGCAAAAGCTCTTAACACACCCCATCCCCTCTCACCTTCTGCTCCACCAACCCCCAAAATGCATTTTAATACATTCAATCAACAGAGCTGAAGCAGAACAAATGTTAAAAGAAAAAAACATGTTAGGGATTTTGAGGAACAAAGCACCTCAAAACTCACATATTTAAACCTCTAGAGGGTTGTATGTCTAAGTGAAATAGAAAAGTCTTGGGGAAAATAATGGCACCTTTGCAAACAGCACTGTATTTGAAAAGAATACATCTAAATGATCCCATGCTTTCATTTCTTTAGCAGTACGGGGACAAACTAAAGCTAGCTTCAATTAGCACAACTTTAATTTTAAAGGAATAAAAATGAAAAGAAGCTTCCTTTGCCATCAACCTATGTTTTTCCCCACTCACGTTTGCTATGAAATTCAAAAGAAAAGACAGAGTAGGAAACCAGCAGCTAGGTAGAGACTCCAGGCAGAGACAAAACTACTATAAATGCCACATTTGGACAAAGGTCAACCGCCAGAGCTCTTTTTCACACATTTTCTCTCTCTGCCTCTGAAGGCATTCACAGAAGGATGCCCTGTTGGAGGTATACAATAATATCTGGAATTTATCTTTTTTGGGTAAACAAAGCTGCATATATGACTCATCTGATTTCTCTTTGACCCATATTAAACTAAATCAGGCTGAAGTTCCAGGTAACATTACCCCTCCAGCCACCCCAAATATACAAGTCTTTTCCTCTCAAAAGATCCCCACATTTACTAAAACAATTTGAGACTTCATTGGAAAGACCATTATGCTTGTAAACTTTAAATAATTTAAATGCTTTCTTGTATATAAATATTTAATATCAGAAATTGATTTCCAAATCAAGTGACCACACTAAGCAGTGTCCAAGTGCATCCCAATGAAATAAAATACAGGCAGCTTTTTTAATGCAGTTGGAAAACTGAATTCCACATGAGGTCATGAAGGATTATATGCACAACACAGAATTAAAATTGCTGCCTCAAACTCCCTTCAAGTCAGGCTAGAAACCTATCCAGCGAAATCTCCAGGAAGAAGAGCTAAACAAATCTTTGCTTTGCTAAATTGCTGAATTTTCAGAGGAATAACCTAGGGTGGTGGTAAGGTTGACAATGGATACTGGATACATTTAAAAAAAAAAAAAAGTCATATCCTGAAATCACTGAGTTTTAACCTTGGGTAAGACAAGGGTAAGGCTTTAAAACCCGATCCAAAAAAGGCTCTGGCCACTAGCCCTTATCTTGTGTCAAGAAGCAAAGGAAAAAAAAAAATCCTGTTCTAAAATTTGAAAGAAAAAACAAGGCTATGATGCGACCTCAAGTCTCAAAACATGCAGTTTCTCCCTTAGCGGCGTGAACAGCAATCACGTTGAAAAGAGTGAACAAAGAACAGAGACGCACGATAAACACCATTAACCAGGGCTCCAGGCAGCACAGAATAAACCAGCTTGAAATAAATGGGCATTGAGACCCCAACAAAAACTTTCCACGCAGCCTCAGGAGTGTGACAGCCCAGTACCCCAGGCAAATCCTGAAGTGTAGTGAAGGAGGAAGTGAGCAGGGGGTCCACACTGGAGCCCCTCCCTTGACCTCTCCAACAATGCTGGCCACTTCTTTCCTCCATCCCTTCCTTGGGTACTGAAGGAAAAAGGCATAACAAGACCAAGTGGGACTGAACCAAGGAAAACATGCCCACTTCTTACGCCAAGCCAACGGCACAGAATTGAGCAAATTAGCATGCACATATAACCCCCAAATGTACTATCCAGCACAGCACCACCTCACCGATGGAGACTTAGAACACACACACACACACACACCAAAAAAATGATTTTTTTTTTTTTTTACCAGAGCAATAGCTGAGAAGAAAAAACTATAACTCCTCAAGACGTAGCGAAAGCTAAATCCTGCCTCGCCTTAGCTGCAGCATTCAGCTTGATGTAGCTAAATTAACAAAATGTTCCCTTGGCATTTAAATTCTCTTTCTTTTTTTCCCCTTAGAAGCAGGGTGGGGGATGAAGTGTAATAAGTCAAAAGCAAATTCAAAACAAAATCAGTTATTTGTAAACAATCCTTGTGGTGAATTTTTCTCCCCTCCACTCCCCCTACCCCAAGAAAAACTGCCCTGCCAGTTGTAATAGAAAGCCAAGTAAAGATAAATCAATTAGCTTGCTAATTTCTCCCCTCTCATTTATTTAGCTCTGCACTGTATTTGTCGTAATTGACTACAATTATGTTAATTACTAACTCCAGTATAATTACTATATTTATTGTCACTGAGCATGCGATGTACCCACAGCAAAGCTGGCATTTGTCGGGCATCAAGAAAGCAAACTGTCGAGAGGTGATTCTCGGCAAACTGGCGGATGTGGCTTCAGCAAATGAAAGGGCAAAAGAGATTTCATGCAATGTTAGTTTGAAAGCACCGGTTCATTAAGGATATTAATTTTCTGATAACTACACATTTAAGCATGACACACTCACGCAGTATCTACAGGATTTCGCAATTATTAATGCGTGACAGTTTCAAATGCTAAGTGAATCAATTAAACAGCAGCATTCACAATTTGAGAAGAGATAACTGCTTCATAACTACCTAAGACTACAATTTTCACATGACAAAAAAGAGCCATTGAGGCGCCTTCAAAACCTGACAGGTCAAGAAAGAAGTTTGAAACAAAAGCACCTTACAACCATCATCTCTCCTCTTTACTTGTCAGATCAACTTTGCTAGTGTCTCCCCAGAAGCGGCATCACATGCCAGCTGCCACAAGGTGATTTTTCATGTCTTGTCAAAGAAATCTTTTATTCTATTTGCTCTGCATTAACATGTTACATTTATTGATCAAGGGCCTGTTCGGCAGCCACAGCAGGGCACTGAGCTCTCCATGCCTACGGGGCTTTGATGTCCCGGTGACATTCGAGCCCGAATAATGCACATACTAAATGGATTTAATGCAGAAATGTGTTTGGGCCTGACAGTTACATTAATAACAGCCCCTCACACTGATAAATATGCAATTGCTACTATTAAGAGTTACCCAATTATGGGGAAAATATTTCTCTACCTTATAAATAAATCCATCAAGGAAAAAGAAAGTTTCAACAACGGTGCATTTTCTTAAAACACTTCTCCAGCTGCAGGAAACGGGCTGTGTGGGGGTTAACATCCCCTCTCCTGCCCTCCCTCCAATTGTTTTTAATAAATCTTGCTTTATCTCAAGAATGGTTTGGTGATTTTTTTTTTCTTTTAAATCTCTTTTGTTGGTCTTCCCTGTTCTACCCGTCTCTTATTTCTTCAGAACCAGAGAAAAAGCAGACACCCAGGAGACTGAAAAATTGGGTTCTGTATAAACTCAGCAAGGAGCTTAGGGGAGGTGGTGCAGAGGTGGGGGCACGCAGCTGATCTCCATAATGATGGGTCTGGAGGAGGAGCTTTAAAAAAAAACTCTACGCGAAACCTGAACATGTGTGTGTCTCTCATTTAAAACCCTAAGTGACCTTGTACTAGGGCAGTGACGGGGGTGGGGGTGTGAAGGGGAAGAGAAAGCAGCTGGGATGGAAGAAACCTTTTATTAGAAAAGTCTCAGCCAGGGAGAATTTGTAGTTATTATATCCCTGCAATTAAACACAGACAACCAGCAAAAAGCATAATCGCTCCCCTTTCATCATCAAGGAGCAGGGAACAGCTGAAATCACCAACACTACAGTCCCTGAGGAGAGGAAAGAGGCCTTTCAGACGGTGGGTGTGTGCACGCAAGTGAGTTCATGTGCAAATACACACACCCACGCACCTCTTCTTTTCCCTTCAGACTCAAAATTTAAGCATGCAGTTGTCCATCTCAAGGTCCCCCAGTCCCAAGGCTGGCACCACAGTCAGCAGTTATTGAGCCATTTGTCCCATGGCTGCGACCTCTGATCTGAACCACATCTCACAGAGCAAGGGAGAGGAAGAAAGAAGAAGATAAGTTCTCTGGGAAACTCCCACCTCCCAGGCCTCATGAGGTCCTGCCTTGCCAAACTTTCCAAATCAGAAAGGTTTTAGAGAAATGGGAGAGAGCAGGAAATGCTATATACATATGACTTCAGGGCCTCCAGGGTCTTGAACTCAGAGCAACAAAATCTACTCAGACCCTGGTATAGTGACTTCTACAGGCTTTAATGATTCAAAAAAAAAAAAAAAAAAAAGGAAACATCCCCCCGAATCCCCACCCAAAAGTAAATACAGGCTTGGCAGTAGCTATCTTCTCCCACACACAGAAAAACGATTTACGCCATGAAAAGCAGTTTAGGATAACCGTAAAGCTGAAGTCAGACCACTGGGGCCATTTATCCCAGCTCTCCCATTTAACCATCAGGGTGGTCTCAGGCAATTACTCTGCTTCTCTGGGCCTCAGTTGCTTCATCTGTGAAATGTGGATAAGAACAGCTCCATTCTCAAAATGTTGTTGGGAGTAAATGAGATAACATATGTAAGTGTTCTGCCCAGCCATGCCATGGCATGTAGTGTATACTTGATAATGTTGGCTGAAAATAAACACGACTTTTTTTTTTTTTTTTTGAGATGGAGTCTCACTCTGTCGCCCAGGCTGGAGTGCACTGGCACGATCTTGGCTCACTGCAACTTCCACCTCCTGGGTTCAAATGATTCTCCTGCCTCAGCCTCCCGAGTAGCTGGGATTACAGGCGCATGCTGCCACGCCTGGCTAATTTTTGTATTTTTAGTAGAGATGGGGTTTCGCCATGTTGGCCACGCTGGTCTTGAACTTCTGACCTCAAGTGATCCGCCCACCTCAGTATCCCAAAGTGCTGGGATTATAGGTGTGAGCCACTGCGCCCGGCCTAAACATGACTTCTGATGTCATCTGTCTGACTCTCTGTCCCTGGACTCCTTTGGAGAGTAGAGCCAGTCTTCTCTCTTGGTATTATTGGCAAGTCTGCTTTATCAGGAAGCTCATCAAGAGAACCATTCTGCCAGCTATCTCCAACAGGGCCCCAGAGATCTTTCTCAACAAGCTGCAGTTGGCATGGTGGGGGAAGGATTCCTTTCATCCAAAGCTGTCCTATGCCCTGACAACATTTGGCATCCCTGGCCTCACCCACTAAATGCTAGTAGAGCCCACCTCCATCACTGTGACAACAAAATGCCCTCTATAGTGGCAGAATTTCCTGGTTGAGAACTTGAAGGTCTATCAAGTAGAAAGTCTGAAAGGGTTAAATTCTCCAGTCTCCTTCCTAACACCCCCAAATCACCACTGCTCCTAACAGCCACCCTGACAATGTGGAAGGCAGCACCACTCACATGCACGATAACATCCTCAGAACAGAAAGCAGGGCAGAGGGAGAGGGTGGGGCAGTGCGGCCCAAATTCCAAACAGCTCAGGGAGAGAGAGAGACTTTACAAGACAGGAAAATAAACCCCAAGATTCTGGAACAGCAAAATGGGTGAGAGGGGAAATAAAAAGCATTATCAAAAAGTCTAGGAATGTCTTATCTTAGAGGCAAATGCTGCAGGAAATATGGAGACAACGTTTATGAAAGCACTTTCTAAATTATATTGCAAGTTACAGGGATCATCATCATTCAAGAAAGTGAACCTCAGGGAAGTCCTGTGGCCCCTTAGCAACTCTCTCAAGTTGCCCACCACCTCCTGGGCCAGTCTTACCGTGGCACAAAGTATCATTTTCTCTGGGTAGAAATCCAGGAAGTCAGGAAGCCTTAGGGAGGAGGGAGTGCCACAAAAACCACCCTCACACTGGCCTGAAACCTGCTGCCTTAGTGCTCTTCCCTCCCTTATTGAGTCAGATTTTTGTTTGTTTGTTGCTGAGACTGGGTCTTGCTCTGTCACACAGGCTGGAGTGCAGTAGCACAAACACAGCTCACTTCAGCCTCTACCTTCTGGGCTCAAGTGATCCTCCCACCTCAGCCTCCCAAGTAGCTGAAACTACAGGTGCATGCCACCACACCCAGCTAATTTTGTGTATTTTTTGTAGAGATGGGGTCTTGCTATGTTCCCCAGGCTGGTTTCAAACTCCTGGGCTCAACTGAGCCTCCCAAAGTGCTGGGTTACAGGTGTGAGCCACCACGCCCAAGCTAGTCAGACTGTTTTGACGCTTCTACAGGCAGGGAGGTCACTCCAGAAAGTGTAAGTAAAGAGAATCAAAGTCTTCTAAGTGAAACTTTTTTTTTTTTTTTGAGATGGAATCTTGCTTTGTTGCCCAGGCTGGTGTGCAGTGGTGTGATCTTGGCTCATTGCAACCTCTGCCTCCCGGGTTCAAGGAATTCTCCTGCCTCAGCCTCCCGAGTAGCTAGGATTATAAGCACCCACCACCACGCCCTGCTAATTTTTGTATTTTTAGTAGAGATGGGGTTTCACCACGTTGGCCAGGCTGGTCACAACTGAGACATTATACATCACCCACCAAGTCATTTTCCACTTCACCTTTTGATTGTATGTTCTCGTGGTAGCTGGAGACACCAGGATGGCCAGTGATATTCTTGGAACAAAAATATTTTTTTTTACTGCATTGCTCAGCTTAAAGAGAACACTGGTTCTAACATACATAGAACCTTGCCTCCTAGGAATCAGTCAGGATATATCAATGCCCTAGAACTACATTGAAAATTCACTAACAATTTATCTTCTAAAGTCTATCTTTTCTACCATCACCTCTTCTGCTCAAGGCTTACAGACATGAGCTCTGTTGCCTCCCCTACCCCAATATCAGCATGCTTCCCAAATAAGACCACTACATTCGAGTTTGGAAATAAATATGAATAAGGCCCTTGGCTGCAAAGCCAGTATTTAATGAAGACCCACTACCAACAGAACATGTCCTTTGAACTGTTCTCCTGAGAGTCTGAGTGGGGAATTTTCTCTCCCCAATCCCACTGAAACATGATCAAATATATGCTCCTAGCTGGCAGGGATAAAAAATATATATGAGGTAAGCTGGTTTAGCCTATGGAATATCAGGGACAGTTGGAAAGCTAAGGTATTTATATTAGTTAGGATAGGCTAGGTTATGCTGCATTAACAAGTAACTCCAAAATCTTATAACACAGATTTATTTCTCATTCAAAATCTATGTCCACAACAGATAAGCAAAGGGTTATACTCAATCCGGTCAGAACCCAAGACTGATGATCATATTACTAAAAGATGAAGTGGCAAATCATTTACTGGCTCTTACACATTCTGCCCAGTGTTCATACCAAAGAATGCTGAGATATGCAAACACATTATGTGTTGAAGGAGATGAAATCCTGAATATCTGTGAGGCGCCCCAATGACAACCATAGTGAAATGGCCCTCATGGAGGGTCAAGCCCAGGCTCTTAGCCTCACTAGCACCATGTTCTAAGCACTATGTTTACTAAAGACCCACTATATGCCAGGTAATTTAGAAGGTGCATTACACACAGCACTCAACATTTCTGCAATTAGCCCACAGTCAGTTAACCAACAGGTGAGTGACAGAAACAGGATTTCAAGCCAGGATGGTCCAACCCCAAAGCCTTGGTTCTTTTCACTACACTGCCCATCTTCCCAACCGAGCAGCAAGTTAACAGCCCAGCTCTGTCTAGCAGTTCATAACAGAGACACAGAAAGTATGGTGTGTCTGTCCTCAAAGCAGCTCTGACAGTATTCCAGGTGTCTGCCTCATTGCCTGCAGCAGGGGAGAAAGGGCAAGGCCACTGTCTCTTTTCTGAAGTTTCCCAAACTCCAAAGCCCTTCACCCTCATCCTGGCCAAAGCCAAGGAAGCAACAAGCAAGCTGTACCTAAGAAATTTTCTGCTAAGCAATTCTCCAGCCCATGCATTTATCAGAGTGATGCTAAATAAGATGCAGCTGCAAAGAATTTAATTTTTAAAACGTAAGCTTCCCGTTGCCATAGATCAATTAAACCCTCTCGCTTTTATTGCCAGGTTGACATGGGAATATTTATCACTGTTTGCCATGGGAGCTCTGCTCTGCCTGCTGTGTTCAATAAGCTAAGCAGGCAGCCCACTCAGGGCCCCTGGGGGAGGGGAATGGGGCCACCAAGGAGAACTCTGCCCTGCCCCAATCAGGGGAGATGGGAAACTAAAAAGCTGGAACAGTTCATTAAAATGTCCTCTTTGCGTTGAGCAGATTAAGGAACCAACACTGGCTAAAGCAAAGAATTATCTTTACTAATTAACAAAGGAAAGGTAAAATATGAACAAGCTCAAGGAAGAATTTGGCACCATGGACATTCAAATACGCTTGGAAGGAGAAACTGGTATCACCTCTCCAGAGGGTAATCTGACATCTGTACCAAAGCTGCCCTATTTTGTCTAGGAATTTGTCAAAGCAACTAATCAGAGACATACTAATTAATAAGTATTACAAAGATATTTATATTAGAGCTATTTATAATAGTAGAAATTTGGAAAAAAAAATAAATGTCCAACACTAAGGAAAGACTTGAGAAACCATTAACAATTGTGATACAGGCTGGGCATGGTGGCTCATGCCTGTAATCTCAGCACTTTGGCTGAGGTTAGAGGATCACTTGAGCCCAGGAGTTCAAGACCAGCCTGGGAAACACAGAGAGCTCCCACCTCTACAAAATTTAACAACAACAACAACAAAATTAGCCAGGCATGGTAGTGGTGCACACCTATAGTCCCAGCTACTCAAGGGGCTGAGGTGGGAGGATCGTTCGAGCCTGGGAGGTTGAGGTTGAGCTGCAGTGAGTCATGATCCACTGCATTCCAGCCTGGGTGACAGAGTGAGACCCTATCTTAAAAAAACATTGCAAAGCAGTAAAGTATTTATTGAGATGGGAAAATGCTTCCAACACAATGTAAACAATGGCATCATTTTTTAAAGTATTTGGCATTGTAAAAGACTAGGAAGACAATACAATGATAACAATGGTGACTTCTGGTTGGTAAGATTGTCAGTGACTTCAGAGGAAGATGGTTTCCCTCATACTTTCTCTGGGTTTTCCAATATTTCTATATTAATTACTGTTATTCTTATAAAAAATTATGTTAAAAAATAAAGATCTTAAATACAATTTCACACAGATGTAGACATTGGACTCACATTCACTAATGCATTCAATTTCAAGGGACAAAATGTCATGCCTCCTGTCTGCTACCTGATCAGCTCCCTAAACCCTCTATCCTCATTCCAGGGTGGATGGCAAGACCCTGACCCTGAGAATTGAGTCCAGAGAACTCAATCCAGTTCACAGTCACTATGGCTGACCTGGTTCCTGACCGATCACAGCAGGAAGAATCAGATCTAGGCTGAAAGAGCAGAAAAGAGGAATGTGTGAGCCTTTTAAGGGAGCCAGAAATTTCATTTGGGCCTGTTTTCTTGCTTCCGTTTCCAATTTCTAACCTGACAGGGTACACGCTGGCTCCAGTAACTTTAATTCTCCCCCAGGAAAGAGTCACAAAAACAATACAGCCTGAAATCCATGACCTTCTACATGGAGAGGTCACCATGTAGTGTTTACTGTTGGACAATCCAACTAACACAGAAGTGGATTTGCCAGTTAATGCAGGAAAGAAGACTCTGAAGTATAATGAGAAGAAAAAAATACATACAGTAACTTCAAACAAAAGTCCAGAACTTATAAGTCCATAACTACCCTCCCTTCCAGCATAAACAGGTGGCCATAGTAGAATCAGCAGAACTATCTCTTTTATGAATGAAATTAACAATGATTGTGGATGGATAAGAATGAATGACAAGACAACAAAGAAGGATGTTCCTTACATAAGTGGTTGAAACCTGGTGCCTTTCTTTTAACTAACATCTTGGCAAGCAGTAAATACAAATCCGGCCACATTAAAAAATCACCCAAGCAGATCAATAATAGGGAGATTAAATAAATAATCAAAAATCTCCCAACAAAGAAAAATCCAGGACCTAACGGCTTCACTAGTGAATTTTATCAAACATTTAAAGAATTAACATCAATCCTTCTCAAACACTTACAAAAAATTGGAGAGGAGGGAACACTTTCAAACTTATTTAACAAGACCAACATTGTCCTGATAGCAAAGCCAGACAAGGACACTACAAGCCAATATCCCTGATGAACATACAAACACTCAACACAATCAGCAAACCAAATTCAACAGCATATTAAAAGAATCATGCACCATCATCAAGTGGGATTTATCCCTGGAATGCAAGGATAGTTTAACATATGCAATCAATAAATGTGATATACCACATTTATTGGTATATAATATATACCACATTAACAGAATAAAGGATACCATATTAACAGAAAAAGCATTTGACAAAATTCAACATCCTTTCATAATAAAAACTCTCAACAAATTAAGTATAGAATGAATTTACCTCAACATAATAAAGGCCATATATGACAAGCCCACAGCTAACATCATACTCAACAGAAACAAGTTGAAAACTTTTCCTCTAAGATCAGGAATAAGGATGCCCACTCTCACCATTTCCATTCAGTATGGTAATAGAAGTCCTAGCCAGAGCAATTTGGCAAAAAAATAAATAGGAGGCATTTAAATTGAAAAGGAAGAAGTACAATTGTCTCTGTTTGCAGATGACATGATCTTATACATAGAAAACCATGAAGACTACACCAAAAAATTGTTAGAATAAACAAATTCAGTAAAGTTGTAGGATACAAAATCAACACACAAAAATCAGCTGCATCCCTATACACTAAGAAATAATTTTCCAAAAAACTTAATCCCATTTACAATAACATGAAAAAATAAAATATTTTTATAGGAATAAAATTTTATTCCTATAAATTTAACCAAAGAGGTAAAAGAGCTGTACAATGAAAACTACAAAACATTGATGAAAGAAACGGAAGGATACACACATAAAGGAAGATATCCCATATGACCTAAAGCAATCAACAGGTTCAATGCACTCCTTATCAAAATTCCAATGGCATTTTTCACAGAAATAGAAAAAAAAATCCTAAAATTCATGTGACACAAGACTCCAAAAAGAGCAATCTTGAACAAAAAGAACAAAGCTAGAGGCATCACACTACCTGACTTCAAAACATACTACAAAGCTATAATTATCAAAACATACCAACATAAAAACAAACATATAGACCAATGGAATAAAATAGAGAGCCCAGAAATAAATCTGTGCATTGACAGTCACTTGATCTTCAACAAAGGTGTCAAGAACACACAAAGGGGAAAGAGCAGTCTTTTCAATAAATGGTGTTAGAAAAACTGGATATCCATATGTGGAAGAAAAAATTGATCTCTTATCTCACACCACATACAAAAAAATTGATCCCTTTTCTCAGATCATATACAAAAATCAACTCAAAACAGATCAAGAACTTAAACATAATGTAATGTACAGCATGGTGGCTATAGTTAATATTACTGTATTGTATACTTGAAATCTGCTAAGACAATAGATCATTCATGTTCTCTTCATACAAAAAAGGGAACTGCGTGAGGTAAGGGATATGTTAATTAGCTTCAGCTCAGTAATCATCTCACCATGTATGCATATATCAGAACATCATGTTGTATGCTACAGACACAACTTTTAGCGTCAATTATGCCTCAATAAAGTTGGAAAAGATTTAAAAATCACATGTTAGTATATGCAGGGAATATCTCTGGAAGATGACATAAAAACTGAGTAACAATATGTAGCTGTGCAAAGGGAACCTGGGAGGCTAAAGGACATAGTGTAAATGAGACTTTCTTCTCACTGTATGTTTGCTCCTTCTAAAAGTTGTACCATGTGCATGTATTAACTATATAAAAACTGAATAAACAGAACTCCTTGCCTAAAAGTAAACTTTGCCCTAAAACACAAATGGACTGCAGCTGATCTTGCAACCTAGGGGAGTGCAAAGTTTTTATTTATCAAGGTATTGCTCTGTTTAAGGCAATATCCTGATATGACTCTCTGGAGGGAAAAAAAAAAGAAAGCCTGTAGAGACATTCCAAAAGGAGAGGAAAGGGTTAATTTTTCTGTATATAACAAAGGAAGAATATTGTGCTTCTGAGGATAGCTCTGGGAAAATGGTAAGTAGCATGGAAAAGAGAGAAAGGGCCTGGGAGAAAGAGGCATTAGTCACATGCAGGAGGCCTGACCCTAATTAGAGGCACTGCCAAGGAGAAATTCTCTGTGGCAAGCAGAACCCAAAAAATTTCCAGGAACAGTGCTATCTCAACCTTATCTCCTGCTGTGTGCCACAATTACTACATCTTCACTACATCTTCAGCTGGCAGTACAAGTCAATACGTAATAATGTGGTGTTGGGGTTTGGAGAAATGAAGGGGGTGTCCCTAGTGGGGCCAGGCAGGCTGCTCAAGAGGAAGAATAGCAGACAACAGAGCCAAAAGATGGTCAGGGAGCTGCAGTGTGCTGGGTGCAGGGCAGCCTGACTGGGAAACATGCTCCCTGCAATCCCACGGAAATAGTGAGGGGCAGAGGGGCCTAAGGAGAAACTTTCTATAGAACATGGGATGTGGATTTACAATATTTCATTTGGATATCATGATCCCTGAAGCCTAGAGAGCTTGGGTCATCCACTCCATCCCCACTCATTTGGAAGGTAAGTTTAGAATCTCCTGTCTCTTCTCTTCTCCCTATTTTCCCCCTCTCCTGCTTATTCTTTTTTTTTTCTTTCTTTCTTTTTTGAGACAGAGTTTCACTCTTGTTGCCCAGGCTGGAGTACAATGGCGCGATCTCAACTCACTGCAACCTCTACCCCTCAGGTTCAAGCAATTCTCCTGCCTCAGCCTCCCAAGTAGCTGGGATTACAGGCACCCACCACCATGCCCAGCTAATTTTTTGCATTTTTAGTAGAGACAGGATTTCACCATGTTGGCCAAGCTGGTCTTGAACTCCTGACCTCAGGTGATTTGCCTGCCTTGGCCTCCGAAACTGCTGGGATGACAGGTGTGAGCCACCACATCCGGCCTCTGCTTATTCTTTTTTTAAGAGGAATTAGCTAAGCATCTAAAACATCTTAGATGTTGCTTCAGCTGAAGGCAAAGATAGAGACCAGTGCCCAGATAAGCTCAAATCTCCTCTAACACACAAGAGAAATAGTGTTGCCTCCCCTGCTCTTCCCTCCCATTAGGTAAATAAAGAAGGTCAAAGGTGATCCAATCCCAAGCACACCCAACTCAAGTCAGGAGTGCTTTTCTCCATTCTGGTGTGCAACTGCCTCCAGCGTAACCAAGTCCTTAAACGCAAACTTTTTCTGAACCTTAGACCTCACCCCTCCACTGCTCTTCCCTGCCCAAACTCAGCTACAATCCAGTGTGGAGCTCACACACTGACCACAACACGGACAAGAACAGGCTCCTGACCAGATGTGAAACCAACTCAAACTCAACACTACATAAATGTCTCTCCTCTCAACAAAGGAAAATACAAATCTTCAGTGCTCTCCCTCCGAATCCACTTTTCAGCCACTCCCTTACTAAATTTTCCTGCATCTAGGATGTGTCATTTCCTACAATAAATCCATACAGATCCAGCCCCTCAGAGCCAACAGCCCCTTCTTGCCACACATACACACTTCCCAAGGTCCAGTCCCTCCTTTCCCAATGAAAGGCGGGGCCCCTGGACATCACAAAGATGGCTGTGTTTCCTCAAACCCGACAGCCCAGTCCTGTGATCTGCATGCACTGATGCTCCCTCACGGGGTCCAGCCTCCTCAAATCCACATCCGGCTCCCACTAACTACTCAGGGCAACCACAACCCCGAGCCCCAGTGCCCTGAGCCCCTGGGGTCCGGTCACACAGGAGGAACTCCTTCCATGTCCAGGAAAGGGAGCCTTTTGCCTAAGCCTGCTCTGGGAAGCTGGAGCACTCAAGGCCACGCACTCGGTCCTCTCCTTAGGTATTAGAACAAAAAACACATCCTTCATTTCTCTAGAGTCAGCATATATTTATCTGGCTTCCTCTCATCCCTGTGTACTACTTTACAACTTGTCAGTTTCCACCTCTTCCCAGATGCACACAAACTCTTTGGGAGTAAGGAAGAATACACAGACAGCGGCCACTCTCCATCCACTACAACCCTCAGGGTGCCCCTTTCCTGGAAACAACGCAGCTCTGTGTGGCCACGTGCTCCCGAGCAGCATCCAAGGAGTTCCGCTGGCTGACCTCAAACAAATCCTCTTCTACTTCTCATGCCTTATTGCCCTGAGTTGTGTTCATTTTCCAGAGTTGTGTTCCATTTTCCAATTACAAATTCCTAATTCCCAAGTATCCTGACTCAGCGGTGGGAAATGAAGACTCCAAAGTCTAGAAGCAGGAAAGTGCTTGGGCCCTGGAATGGAATTCAGGTTCCTTATCTCTCCTTTGACCCCAGGACAGTCTGTCCCACTCAGAGGGCAGCACAGCTCTCAAAGAGGGCATGGAGGAAAAAGCCCTGGGTGGCACCAGCTTGTTAGGAGGAAAAGCGATCACCCTGCCTGACCCCAGCTCTTATCCCACTGACACCTACTTTCCAAATACCTCTTACTTCTCTCCTCCAAGCCCCCACACCAGGCGCAAGGCATAACCTTTTAGGGAGAGAGGAAATAACTGCCTGTATTCTCCACTGGAATAATATACAAGATCACACTTACCTTTGCCAAGACTGGA
Organism: Symphalangus syndactylus; assembly: GCF_028878055.3. NCBI lineage: Eukaryota > Metazoa > Chordata > Mammalia > Primates > Hylobatidae > Symphalangus > Symphalangus syndactylus. The sequence continues at coordinate 98,178,744 of NC_072426.2, forward strand.
ACAGTTGTCAGAGAGTTTCCCTCCCACCCACCCCACACCAACAGTATTTAAATTGCTTTGAAACACCATCTGGGAGAAATTATCATCACAAATATTTAAAGCTCCAATTCATAAAAAGACAAGAGAAAGAAAACACACACATACACACACCCTACCTGTCACTCCACGAATGTTTTGGGACACGTGTTTATCCTAGAAAACCACACCTAGACATCCCAAAACACTCTTGCAGGCTTCATCTCATTCCTTCCCCAAGAGTATTCTGACCTGTCTGCACAGGTATCCATGAGAAATGAAAAGAACACAGTGAAAATATGATGGCCCCCTCAGAGGAACTCGCGTGAAATGGATGAGGCTCAACATGCTGCCTGCCTCTTCAGCAGCCCAAAAAGGCAGCCAACGAATCACCGGACACAGTGAAACCTTTGCGGTGTGATTCCACACATCTCAGAGCCTTCTGCTGAATAAAAGGACAACCTAGGTGGAGTTGGAACATTTGACTTTTATCTGCTGGCCCTAAAGTACCCGGGAGGACTGGGCCTCCCAAGCCTGGCCTACATCTTGTGAAGGTTACATACCTCAGAAGGTTAAAGCTCAGATCAAGCCTCTTTGCGAAATGTCCACAGTCCCTGCCAAGGTGCTCTGGAATTTCTCTGCAGTCCTGGCCTATGTAGGACACCTGGAAATGAAATGGAACAGAAACAATGTGGCAAACGGAAATCACCCAGCTGCTCCCAACCCTGAAATTACTGATCCAATGATTGCTTCTGCAACTTGAAACGCATGTTTCTCACACACTAAAAGGCCACACTTGTGACTGTTGCCCTGATCAAATCAGCTTTGGGGGCTCCAAGGACTCCACCAACAGCTCCCCTTTCCTGGTGCAGTTAACATGATGAAGACTAATCCCAGGACAATGGAAATTGGACTAAAATTGGCCAGATTCAGGTGTCCAAAAGAAACCTGAATATCAGGGCACGTTGATATAACCGCAACAATCGCCCTCTTACTCAGGGGCTTTTGCAACACTTGCTCCTCTGCCCCTTCTTCTCCCTCTCCTCCACTGCCCTCCAGTACCCTAGTTTGCACATTACCTCATAAAAGACACAGCAGATGCACTTACCAGCATCCAACCTTCAGGGTACTGGAACAAATAGGGCTGGAAAAGAAAACCTCCCCAGACCACCAATCCCATCTAGTTGCCACTGTGTACAAAATGCCCTCCACACCCAAACAAAGCTGATTTGAAGGCAACAGGGCAACGATGTGTGTCCGGGGCTCCTGAATGTCCCTTCTCCAGAGGCCCTTTGGCAGTCAGTCCCACTCTGGGCACAAAGCTGTTTCTTTGGGCATTCTTCTATTTATTACAGATTATTTATTATTAAGTACCTGTATGTGCCCAAATATTAAAAGGCTGAACTGAACTGAATCTGAACTGATTGCAGAACCTGTGAGAAGGTCAGTGGACTTTCTCATTACCCTAACCACCCAGTTTTTGGAACCCATTTTTACAGACAGCACTCTGTGGGCAGACTGGCAACTAATCCTCAAACCATAAAATAAACCCATGGGGCCGAGTTGACCAATGGGCCACAATGCATGCTGTTTCCCTAAAGTACAACATGCTCAACCCCCAGGTTGAATTCAAGCCCAAAACATGGCTACAACCTTCTTCTGGTTTCCCTACAAATCACATTCTTCCACACATATAGACAAAGATCTCTTAGAATAAGAGAGAGAGAGACTCCCCAGGAGGGTGTCTCCTCATGGGAAACAAGACTATGGTGGCCATCTTACATCCTCAGATATTAGGTTCAACTATGTGAACTACCAATATCCAACCATTTTAGAACCACAAAGTAGCTCTTTTACATGGTGCAAACTAACACAAGCTGCACTGAACCCTGACACCCTCAACATCTCCAGTTATCTCTCAACCTTCTCCTATCCAATGAGGACAAACTGCTGACAATGCAATATCCTATATCCACTCTCCTTCAGTAACTTCATTCTAGGGGGACAGAAAATAAGGAGAAAGGACAGAAAAATAGCTGACTCCAATAAAGTAATTTTGACTCAAGAAGATATAGGCTAAAAAATAAAGGACTCTAAGTTCAATCTAGCAATCTCTCCTCTTTCTACCTGGGGTCCATCTTTCTTCACAGTTCCTTGTGTAATAAATTAAGTTCTGCTTCCAAGCTGAGACAGAAATCATATGCCAAAGAGAGACTGTGGCTATAAGGCCCTATTCTATCTGGGGACTTCGATTTCCCTCAGGATCTCTGCTCAATCAGCAGCTTCTTGGCCGGGTGCAGTGGCTCACGCCTGTAGTCCCAGCACTTTGGGAGGCCGAGGTGGGCGGATCACGAGGTCAGGAGATCGACACCATCCTGGCTAACACGGTGAAACCCCATCTCTACTAAAACTACAAAAAAAATCAGCCGGGCGTGGTGGCGGGTGCCTGTAGTCCCAGCTACTCAGGAGGTTGAGGCAGGAGAATGGTGTGAACCCTGGAGGTGGAGCTTGCAGTGAGCCGAGATTGTGCCACTGCACTCCAGCCTGGGCGACAGAGCCAGACTCGTCTCAAAACAAAAAAAAAAAAAAAAAAAAAAAAAAAAATCAGCAGCTTCTTCTGTATTATACATTCACAATGAATCCCAGGTCCATGGCACTCACCAGAAAATCCATCCCATTCACCCCAGCCTGCACTACTGTCTTGTACATATTATCAGTCAAGACCTCTGTGATATATATAGCAGAGACATTGAGTTTTAGATGCAGAAACTGAGCTCTTTCCCCTTAGAATGGCCAAGGACTAAATCTAATGGAGACCCAGTTTGTCAAAACTTCTTATGTTTTATACAAGGAAACTAAGACTCCAGAGGCCTGCCCAACACAATACAGCTTCTAAGTGATAGAGCCCAGATCAAGTCCTATGCCATAAATAAGGACTTCCAACTTGGGGGCCATGGAGTGCTTACAAATCCACATGTGGGTGTGAGAGTTCTCTCTTTTTTTTTTTTTTTAAAGAGATGGGGTTTCACTGTGTTGCTCAGGCTGATCTCAAACTCTGAACTCAAACAATGCCCCCGCCTCAGCCTCCTAAAATAGCTGGAGTTGCAGGTACAAGCCACCATACCAGGCAGACACAAGTTTTCTTGATCAGCAAATGCCAAAGGTGCATCTATCATCATGTTTTGGCTTCAAAATGAGTCTTCTGAGCTGAAAGGGCAAGAACTTCTCCCATGGTGCTACGCTGAGGGCCCAAGAAGAGTGTTAGAGCCTGGGAAAAGAGAGGGATATTTGCTTCCCTTTTTCTCTTGTAGGAGTTCCGTTCAAAGGAAACAGGAGCACCAAGGAGAGCTATCACCACAAGCATTTGGATCACTCACAACATCTGATGAGACTGTCATCAGCCTGTTTCATTACATGGTCTTAACTATATGACATCTCAGGAAGACTAAGAAAAATACAAGTTGTTCTCATTGTTCTCAAATGTGAAGACCAAGTCTCAAAAGTTTAGCATGAGAACCAACTTGATAAGTAATCTGCATGTTTAGATAACCCCTTTGGTAAAGTAGAAGCTTTTAGAGATGTGAATTTAGCCGACCAGGCTGAAAGGCTCAAATCAGCTGGAAAAGGCTTAAAAGCAGCAAGCAGCCACTGCCAGACATTGCAAGCAACACTTGAAACTAGAAAAAAGACTTAAGAAGTGCTTCTGAGGGAAGACATTACCTCTCAGGATGTCAGGAAGCTTCTTAGAGCACAGGACCACCTAATGTAAGATTCAAGGCCAGAAGAGCCAAACCAAAAATAGTTTGCTTCTTCAGCAAAAGGGAGACGGGATACAGAGATTAATAGATCTTAAATGGCACAGAAGCAAGAGCATATCCAGAACACCATTGCATTTAGTCAATTACCTTGATTTAGACTGCACTGAGGAACAAAGATTCAAACTTATAATTTCTTTATTTTCTATAATTTGTACCCTAAGACCTCCACCCTGTGTGGAATAACAGGAAGGGATACCATTACCAGGCAAATGAAAATATAACAAGTTAAAGACCCCTACAGAGAGGAAACTAGAAAGGGAAAGGAGAGTGTCTGGAAGGGGTCCCCATCCATGTACACACCCAATCCCTCCAAGCTGAAGCTGCGGAAAATGACCAAACTGCAGAAGACTGCAGGTTTCACTTTGCACTGGGGCTCTCTGGCTCCCAGGGCATTTCTGGAGATGATGAGTTTGTCAACAGTCAGATGTTGAGGAGATTATTTTATGATGCCTACCCCTAGCCAGGGGTGGGAGATCCTTGATTTTAAATTTGTAATACTGAACTGGGCACAGTGGTGCACACCTGTATTCCCAGCTACTCAGGAGGCTGAGGTAGGAAGACTGCTTGAGCTCAGGAGTTCAAGGCTGCAGTGAGCTATGATTGCGCCACTGCATGTCAGCCTGGGCAACAGAGCAAGACCTTATTCATTCATAAATAAATAAGTGCATGTGTGGTACTGAAAGCTGTTGGAATAGAAACAACCATAGGTACAAATCTGATTCCCGGTACTGCCACTGCTAGCTGTGTTGTCGCAGATTAGTCACCATCTTCAAGTCTCTGTTTCCTCTTCTGCAACTGGACTAACACTAACTCCTCCAAAAGTGTTAAGAATAATGTAAAAACAACATTTATTAAATGCCTATCATGTGCTTGTTATCTATTCAATCCTCATGAAACAGCCCCATGCATATTATCATCCCTATTGTACTTACAGGAATGCGATGAGCTAACATATTAAAAGTGCCCAACACTGTCCTTGGTACCCAGTGGCCACTCTGTTAAACAGTTGTTGAATCAGACCACTCTCCTCACAGAAGGGATTCATTATTCCAATATCTCTTGGGTGCAAGATTTCAGTGCCCAAATTCCAAGTTTGTATTTGTGTCTACGATCGTATTACGTTGTCATAAGCTAGAGGAAAGAGAAATGACTTAATGCTGAACATAAATGATGCATTCAAGCCAAGAGAAGCCAAATGAAGTCAGACCCATGGCAAATGAAAAGACTTTTACAGAGAAAAGCAATAGGAAGACTGCAACATCCCCAGGCATGTGGCATCACAGGCCTGTGGAGCTCCTAAAAACCAGCTCCACAGCAGTCAGCCCACAGTGGCATTAAAAGCAGTGACCTAACTTCAAGCCACGCAGCATTCATCTCATTAAATTGTTTAATTGTATAGGTTTTTTTTTTCTTTGCACTTAAACCATCCCTTTATTCGGGATTTATAGGTCTCTGGATATGGGAAAGTTGTATCTGGCTTCATGTTTTTATATTTGAGTAACATTGTAATAAACACTATATTCACACTATGGGCTCATGGGAAGTTTTGCGGGTTTTATTTTCCTCCCTTTAAGAAGGATCTACTAAAGTCTGACAAGTACTGTTCCATGCTACCCACATTCAAGGTGCTACTTCTTAAAGCGGCCGCCATTAGAAATCACTGGGAGCAGAATGCAAAAAAAAAAAAAAAAAACCTCCGGGGCCAGACACTCAAATCCACTAACCTGGGCAGTTTAAGAAACGGGGCACTAAGACTCCAGGGGCATTTTCCCAACCTACCTTCTTAGCTCCTCCCCAGGCAACTCGGTCTAATAAAACAGTCCCCAAGGGCCTAAAATGCCTCACCCACACTTCCATGAATGCCCTTGGGCTGTTTGGAGTAGGCTAAGAACAGGGGCTGCAGGAAAAATCGAATCTAGGAAACGGAGGAAGAGCAAAGGGAAAGGAAGCACAGGAAAGTGCTCAGCCCCATGAACTTGTAGCAAGGTACACCGGGAGAATACCAGATCTGAAAACGCAGAGACCTAGGGTCTGGGGGGCAGGAAACCCTCCTTCTTAGGTAGATACTCCAAGAGAAGAAAAAGACCCTCTTGTCCAGCCCCTCCCTCCAGGGAGTAAATTAACTCCCAGAAAAAAAAGCCCCTTTCCCCGATGGCTGAACAAGACCCGTCGTTTTTAGTCTCTCCGCAGGCTGTTAGCTCACTTCTGAACTCTGGTCTTTCTCCAGCTCTCTCCTCCCAGGCTGTGGGTCAAGGGACAGAGCCAGCATTCCTAAGCAACAAAACTGTTAAATGGGGGGTGTATAGAGACAAAGGAAAGGCTAATTTCCAACAACACCTGGCATGGTGCCTGGCATACGGTGGGTACTCAATAAACATGTGTACCTGATGAAATGACAGGACTCTGGAAAAAAAGAAAGCAGGCAGCGGCTACTTTAATGGGCAGCACAGTTGGCCCTCACTGCATTTGTAGGAGCTGTAAAAACCCCTAGAATCTCCTCTAAGGAGAAATCATTCCCTTCAGCCCAAAGTAATCTCAAAATCCAATTGTGCCTGACACTACCTGCCTTAGGCAATCCAAGAGAAGAGCTTCAAAACCTCAGAACTATTTCTCCAGGATGTGCAGAGAAAGGTGAGAAGTAAGAGGGCTCTGGCTTCATCAGGGCAGAGAGGAGGTTAAAGACAGAGAACTGGCTTTTCCAGCAGGTAAGAAAGACACCTGGTCCCAGCGTGGCTGGGTTCATCCCTCCAGCAATGAACACCTGAGGCTTCACTACAGCGCTGAAAGCACGTGAGACTGAGTGTCTGGCACCCAGGATTGAAACTGGCGTGTTGCCATTCATCATAGACTCCTGTTCAAGAAACCGAGTGTGGAAAGAGAACTGGAGGTCGGTGGCCTTCCATCAGCCTTTGGCTATGGCGTAGCCCATTCAGCGCAGGGCCCACCAGCACCCTCATCTCCAGGGATGTGCTGGGACTTTGGGTACCCTAGACACTTTTGCCTTCATAAACCCCTTCCTCCATTTACAAATAAGTAAATCTATATATTACAACTGCATTGGTATAAAGATGACTATATCAATGTGATTTATCAAAATGGATTCTTTGACCAAAAGTTTTTAAAATTCAGATTATGAAATTGGAACATTTTCTGTGGGCCCCCAAAAGTAGTGGGGGCCGTCAGCACTGTGTCCGCTGGGCCTGCTCAGTGAGGCGCTAAGGGCAGAGGGAAGTGGAGAGAACGGGAGACCTTGGGGGTGTTCTTCCCGCACATCCAGGGGATGTGCCAGGCCCGAAACGGGGTCTGTCCTCGCCCCACCAGGGCGAGCCTGAGCACCTGACGCTCACCCCCTGCAGACGCAGCCCCCTGAGGCGGGGACAGAGGTGTCTAGGCCCTGGGGAGCCTCTGTGCCCCGCCGTCCCTCCCCACGCGGACTGCGCCCCGGGCGGAGGCGGGGCTGGCCGGGACTTACTTGAGTTCCACGGACCACGAGCCCGGCCATGGCGGCCAGGACGCTGCGGGCGCGCGGCACGGAGCGCGGGGGCGCGGCAGCGGCAGCGGGGAGCGCGGCAGGGGAGCGCGGCGAGCGCACAGTTCCGCACTGGGCAGTCAGCTGACCCGGCGGAAGCCGGAGGCGCGGGCCAGCCGAGGGGACCTCCGCTCCACCGCTCGCCGCCGCCGCCTCTCGGCCCGGTCTCCGCGCAGGTGAGCCCTGGCCGCCCACTGCAACAGATGGTGCGCAGCGCCCCGCGCCCCGACGGCGGCCTGACCCCGACTCCCTACGCCCCTCCCTCCCCCGGATGTCCCAATGCCCAAAACTCCATGCCCACAACTTTATCGCGTTTGTCTGGGCAAGGCCTGAGGTGGGGGGATTCCTATCAGGGGCGCCCCTTCTGAGCCGTTAGCCGGGCTGTAGCCAGCGGGGCCTTTCCTGCATTTCGCAAGCTGGGTTACATAACGGCCCTCAACTGCAGCGAGGAGGGGCGTCTTGGCTGAACTCCCCTCCCCACCAAAGCTGGGGAGAGGGAAAGTTAGAAGGCTGAAGGACTCCTGGTGCGGCGGAGCTTCCATTTGTAGAAGGGGAAGGGGATTGGGGGGGTTGAATTTCCCTATAAATAAAACGCTGGCTTGGTTAAGACCACCCCACCCTTTCCCTGTGGCCTCTAAGAGTTGACAACAATAAACTCTGGGGAAGGATAATTGGCTGGTGACCCCAAATTTCAGGCTTCTTCTCTTCTCCTGCTCCTCACAGGGCAAGAGATTTGTGAGGCTTAAAGTCATCAGTGGGGTCATTCGCTGTTCCCCACCGACCCCATCCCCATCTGGAAGAGCTGGCCATGGGCCTCCTGTCTGGATGAAGGTAGGCCCAGTGGGCAGGTAACTCCCTAAACCCATGCCTGTTTTTCTCTGGAATTCTCTGGAAGGATCCAGATTTTCTCCTTGCCTATTCTTGCCTCCAAGTCCAGGATGCAGAGAGCTACCAGATATCAACTGGTTGTCATCTTCCACTCCTGCTGCAGCTAAGAGCCAGCCCAGCCTTAACTGGCATCGTCTCTCAGACAGCCCTGGTCCTAACACATAGGTAGGCCCTTGTCAGCATTTTGATGAGCGGGTGTTGATCTCGGAGGGTTGACCTTCCTGCCCCTCTCTCAGCTGGGAAGAGCAGGCTCAGAAGAGTGGAGCAGTAAGAATGCAGTCTTGACTGTGTTTACTTTGGGGGATTCCAGGAAATGCTGCAACAAAAGGTCCTGCAGGCCAAAAAAGAAAGCTTACCCTCCAGAGATAAGGAGATCAAAGGGAACCTTCCCAGGCCTGCTGCCCCAAGGACCAGCTCCCCCGCCTCTTCCCTCCTTCTCTGCTGGACGCGCCCTCTCTGGTCCATTGTCCACTTTTGTCTGCTTTTCCTGCCTGAAAAGGAGGAAGTGAGCCCGGGCCCAGCCAGCACTCTGCCCTCCGCAGCTGCCTTTCAGCTCAGCTTTCCTAGAAGGGCTTTGACAGATGGAAGAGGACTTGTGGAAACAGGCCCAAGCTGACTCAGAGATGAGACTGGAGACCGGCTCTCCCTTCCCCCACCAGAAGGGGGTTACTGAAGGTCATCTCATCCATCCCCCTGCCTCCATACACAGCTGGGTCATCTGAGCATAGGCTGTTCTGCAAACACTACCAGTGTCACCAAAGTGGGCAGGCATCTTTCCCCCTTTCCACACCCTCTCACTACTGTTGCCTCCTCCACATAGCCCCAGGGCAACCATTTTAAAAGCCCAATTTGATCCTACCTAAAATCTTTCAATGGCTCCTAATCAACTAATAATTAATACAGTCCAGAATCTTTAGTATGTCCCTGAAGATCTCTTATAATCCCATCAACTCTTACCTCTTCAGCCACCTGTCCCAGCTCTCCTGGCCTCTGATTGGCTTCACAGAAGCTGTTAGTTTCAGCTGGAAATGCTTCCCCACCCACTGCTGTCTCTGTTTGGTGAACACATAAAGAAGGCCAGTTGATGGTGTGAGGAAGGATCATGTGCAGAAATCACAAAAATTAAGATCAAGATAGCTCTGTTGGAGGGGGCTTTAGTGTTGGAACTGTAAACTGATAACAATAGGGAGCTACTGAAAGTTCTTGAGCAAAGTAGTTGTCTTAGTCTACTAGGACTGCTATAACAAAATGCGATAAACTGGGTGCTTATAAACAATAGAAATTTATTTTTCACAGTTCTGGAGGCTGGGAAGCTGAAGATCACGGCACCCACGCTTTGGTGTGTGGTGAGGGCCCATTTTCTGGTTCCTAGACAACGGCCTTCTTCCTGTGTCCTCAGATGGTAGGAGGGACAAGCTAGCTCCTGTGGGCCTCATTTGTAACGCACTACTCCCATTCCTGAGGGCTGAACGCCAATGATCTAATCACCCCCCCCAAGGCTCCACCTAAGACCTTGGAGGTTATGATTTCAACATATGAATTTGGGAGGGACACAAACGTTCAGACCGTAGCAGAAGTAATTTCCTGAATGTTGTTGGGGGAGGACACCAGCAGAAACAAACTGGATTCACCTGTCCTTACTCCTCAGCTTTTGGAGTTAGTCTTCAGAATAGAAGAACAATGCGAAGGAGCAGGGGAAAGGAGAATAGAAGGAACAGAAGGAGGAAGTGGGGAAGGGAGAGAGGTAAAAGGAAAAGAAAAAGAATCTGTGTCCCTGGACCAAGGAAGATTGGAAGCTGGGAGGGGAACATCCTTCTACCTCCTCATCACTGTTTCCAACAAAAAGGAAGATTAAACAGAAATAGTAAAGTTCCTCCATAATGTAGCCCTCCCTCATGGAGGGGAGAGAGCAAAAAAAAAAAAAAAAAAAAAAAAAAAAAAAAAAAAACACACTGAGATAAGACTGACCTAGGAGTTAGACAAATAATTCCTCCAGAATACAAAGAGTTTACAAGGGTGAACATAGCAGACAAGTCCTGTAGGGGCTTCGTCCTGAACACAGCTCTTTCTGCCCCAGCCCCAGGAGCACGAGGTAAAATATGGGCTCACGCAGTCACAGTCCTCTCACCCCATTCCATGACTCATTGAAAGTGAGCTGCAAGCTTCCTATCCTGCCCCATCTTACTTCACAGCCACTGTACCCCAGCTTCTGGCCTTGTGCTAGGCACTAGGGACATCCATGACTAATACTGTTCAGGAGAGACGCTCAGACTTGTGCACAGACATTCACAACACTGTGTCAACAAGAAGTGCTGTCATTGTGATCCTGTTTTCTGAACCCCAAATTGAAGCACGTAGCCCAGCTTGTACAAGTGCACTCAGGAGGACCACAAAGCAAAGTTCAAATCCAACCTATGCTGACCACCCTGAGCCTGTGAATTCTGGAGCTCTGACAGGCACATAGAGAGCAACAAGGTTCAACTCATACAACTGGACATTCTCTTATCGCCCTTGATGAAGAGGGCAATATTTTATTCCTATTGTCATCATTGTTATTATTATTCTGCTTTGGCAGAAGAGGCCCTTTGCCTTAGAGTCCTTCCTCCATCACATTCCTGGGGACAAAAAGGAAGATCCTGTTTATTTCCAATCAAGGGAGTTGATTCTGGGGTCGGCCAGAACCAGCGAAACAGGAACTGATTCCTTAAATCTTCCAACTGTGCATTAGCAGCTGAGAAAAGAACAGGGCCAGTTAACCAAGTTTTGTTAGCATTCCTAACTATCCTTAGCTGTATTTCTCTTCAGCCTGGCCTCATTTCTTTCAGGCCCAGCCCCCGGGCAGGTTAAGATGGTTGCTGTAATTAATCATGCCCTGGGCCCTAATTCAGACTCACCACATTCAGATTTCAATTAAAAAAAAAAAAAAGGCGGGGTGTCTGCTTAAATGCTCTGCTTATGAAATGCTGTTTGTTGCTGAAGCAGCCCCCTTTCAGCCTAAAGGAGAAAGTCTAGGAAGTGCAGGAAAGAAGAGAGGTTTCCAGGGCCCTCTTCAAAGTATTGCACATATGTGAGGGGACTGAGGATGATCTGTGCTCCAAAGCCCCTCCAGTATTTCCCGGTCAGAACAAACTGAATTTTTAAAAATATATATTAAATACCATCATAATATCTAGCATGAGTGTTCATTCCACAAATATTAATTTATTATTCTCAGTGCCTCTAGTTTTCCTTCTCTTTTTAATTTTTTTTTTTTTTTTTTTTTTTTGAGACAGGGTCCCAGGCTGGAGGGTAGTGGCGCAATCATAGCTCACCACAGCCTCGACTCCAGGGCTCAGGTGATCCTCCTGCCTCACCCTCCCAAGTAGCTGGGACTACAGGCACTCACCACCACGCCTGGCTAATTTTTTTGTATTTTTTGTAGAGACAGGATTTTGTCATGTTGGCCAGGCTGGTCTTGAATTCCTGGGGTCAAGCGACTCACCCACCTCAGCCTCCCAAAGTACTGGGGTTACAGGCATGAGTCACCGCATATGGCTGTTTTCCTTCTCTTTAGGTCTTAAAAGGTTTTGTCATTGTTTCTCTGTGAAAATGCAAACAATAGGACTGAGCGTGGTGGCTCATACCTGTAATCCAGCACTGAGACCAGCCTGGGCAACATAGTAAGATTCTCTTGCTAGAAAAATATAAATAAAGTAAAATGCAAACATTAGGTGGCTGTGGAAAATGGAGTGGGTTTGAGGAAGGTGGAAGTGGGAAAGGAGCTTCTGCCTTTCACTCCATTTCTTCTGTGGTTTTGGTAACATGCATATACTACTTTTATAATTAAAAACAAAAAAGGAGGAGATTGGCATAGAATAGAGAATTTACCATGAAAACTACTATCTGCTAATCTCTTAGTACTATTTTAACAAATCCTGAAAACAGCAATGAGAAACAAATCTTATTTCCCATTTTACCTGGAACTCGCCGCAACTCCAAGTCCTTGGCTGGGCGTGGGAGGCAGGTCATCGCTGATTGGAGGAGGGGGGCTCACATTGGACCTTCAAGAGGGAAAGAGAACCCACCCAACTGTCTGTTTCCAATGGGAGCACCTTTCCAGAATCCCCAACTTGACTTGGAGAGGTTCTGCCACTTGGAAGTTGGGGAAGGGTTCCTCCCACCCTCAATTAAAATACATAGAACTTGGTAGTCAGTTCATTAAGGTGGTCCCCTGGTATCTGTATTTTTCTCAAGTACTCCCAAAATAATTTGGATTTATGATCATCCAAAACTCACTGCTTTAGAAATCATCTACTCCAATTACTGATGAGGGAAACTGAGGCTTAAAGGGCAGAAGGGACTTGCCCAAGGTCACCCAGCAAATAAGCAGTCAACCCCAGGCCAGAAAAGAAAACAGGACTCCTCCTATGTCCCACTAAAAATAGGATAAGGAGGCTGAGAGGAGCAGCTGAAAGATGCCATTTCACATCTAATCGCTTCTTGTCACGTTGCAACCATTTTCCTCATATGGAGCCTCACGCTGATAGATCAGAAATAACATTTTGAAAGTTATATCTGCAAGGAAATGGCTATTAATGTTCTTCCTCTCCTTTTAGAGCACCAAGGAATACATATTAATTTTCTCTCTACTTATATTGCCTATTTGCAAATTGTATTCACTACTCAGTGCTCCAATTTGTCCTACCCCTGAAGAGATTATGATGAATAAATGTGTTCCTGGAAATAAAAAATTTGTCACCGAGATTTATTTTCATAATTATTTACAGGGATTATTTTAGAATATATGGGGGGGCAATAATAATAATGTACACATGAGGGTTCTGGTGTGACTTACCAATGTTAATTCTGAGTCTCTTCCCACTTCTCCGAAAGAAGCCCAGGCTCTCTTCGCAGCTGTGAACCCGGGGCAAAGCAAGTGTCAAGTGCGCCTGGCACCGCCAGTGCCAGATTCTGAGGGCCAGATGAAGGTTGATACTGCTGGAGCCTTATGGTGGGCAGTGTCCTGGCCTAGGAGAGCTGGGTTCAGGAGCTAGCTTTGCTACTAACTCGCTGGGTGCTCATAAATGAATCCTTCCACTCCTAAGTTCCTCACTTTCCTCAAATGCAAACTTACTGATCTAAGGAGCTGTTGATTACTTAGATAAAAATGCACATCTCCCCAAATCTATTGTATATTTCAAAATACTAGGAGAGAATAATTTGAATGTTCCTAGCAAAAAGACAAATATTTAAAGTTATATATAGCTGAACTACATTGAGGCTGGGCACAGTGGCTTACACCTGTAATCACAGCACTTTGGGAAGCTGAGGTGGGAGGATCAGTTGAGCTCAGGAATTTGAGACAAGCCTGGGCAAGATGATGAGATTCCCATCTCTACAAAAAAAATTTTTTAATTAGCTGGGCACGGTGGCACACACCCGTGATCCCAGCTATTTGAGAGGCTGAGGCAGGAGGATCCCTTGAGTCCAGGAGTTGGAGGTTGCAGTGAGCTGCAGTTGCACCACTGCACTCCAGCATAGGCAACAGAGCAAGACTCCATCTCAAAAAAAAAAAATTACATTGATCTGATCTTTACAAATTATATGAATGTATTATATGTACTCCCAAGATATATACATCTATTATGTATCAGTAAAAATAAAACTAAAAGAGAATACATTCACTAGTAGATATTTATTGAGCACCTACTATGTGTCGAGCACTGGGAGGACAAATAGTAACAGGACAGATACAGTCCTTACTCCTGTGAGGCTTCCATTATGGTGGGAGAAGATGGCTAACAAGTTGAAACATGATTTCAAGTAGGCAAAATACCTCATTTCAGATAGCAGTCATCCATACTATGAAGACAAAAGTGGACAATGTGAGACAGGGTATGGGAGATGGGGGTGCTAACCTAGACACAGTGTCCAAGGTCTTTGCTCACCCTCCAAAGCCTTTTTCTTATGAAATCCTTGAGGAGTGGATCACAGGCTGGATTTTGGCCCCACCTACCCCCTCTGCACAATGCTATTGTGATGCACAAACTGCACGGCCTCAGACAGCTGTGGAATGTTCTGGGAAGGCCTCTCTCAAGGGAGTGACATTTGAGCTGAAGTCAGAATCATGAGATGGAGCCAGCCATGGGAAGGCCTTGGGAGAAGGGTTTGCAGAGGGAATAGCAAACACATTCGCTTAGTCTCATGTAGTCACTTTGCTTATGCTTGAGTGGTGAACTTGAACTTGAGTGTTTCCAAGGACAAAGTGACACCCCGGCCAGAAAGAAGAGTCTTCCAGTACAGCTGCACCTGGCTTTGATTTGCTCCTTAGCTCCAAATCACAGGTGGGCTAAGCCTTTGGGATGCAGCAGCTGGAAGCAGAGTCGTTCATGGACACACAGAGGTTCCACAGCTCTATAAAGCGTCTGTGGTTTTCTTGAAGAGAGAAACACAGAAGGAGTGCTGGCCCTTATACATGTTTGCACTGGCACAGAATCTCCTCGACACACAAAAGCACACAAACAGGCTGGGCACAGTGGCTCACACCTGTAATCTCAACACTTCGGGAGGCCAAGGCAGGTGCATCACTTAAGGTCAGGAGTTAGACCACCATGGCCAACATGGTGAAACACCATCTCCACTAAAAATACAAAAATTAGGCAGGTGTGGTGGTGGGTGCCTATAATCCCAGCTGCTCGGGAGTCTGAGGCAAGAGAATCATTTGAACCAGGGAGGCGGAGACTGCAGTGAGCTGAGATCATACCACTGCACTCCAGCCTGAGTGACAGAGCGAGATTTTGTCTCAAAAAAAAAAAAAAAACCCCACAAACATACATGTAAGCACATAGCCATGTGAGACACTTGCCAACCTTGGATCCATGTGTTCCATCTCACGGCTATGGTCTGAACCCTGAACCCCATTCCTAGCCATGCCCTGGTCTCCCATCTCACTGAAATAGCTACTAGTGGCCAGTAGAGAATGCAGACATTATAGATACCAGTACTTCCTTAGACCTGAGAGGATTTATAGCTTATACTGAGGTGCTAGAAATGTATTCATTCAGTTCATTCATTCAAAAAATACTAGTTGAGTACCTACTATCTGCCTGACAGGAATCTAAACTCTGGAGACATAGCTGTAAAAAAAGGAAAAAGAAAGTTTCTACCATTGTGGAGCTTATTTTCAGTAGAAGAACAGAAAATAAACAAGGAGGTCAGGCGTGGTGGCACATGCCTGTAATCCCAGCACTTTGGGAGGCCAAAATGGGTGGATCACTTGAGCCCAGGAGTTCAGGACCAGCCTGGCAAATGTGGTTTTGCCTGTCTCTACAAAACTACCAAAAAATTAGCTGGGCATGGTGGTGTGCGCCTGTAGTCCAAGCTACTCAGGAGGCTGAAGTAGGAGGATCACTTGAACCCAGGAGGATGAGGATGCAGTGAGCTGTGATCCCAGCACTCCAGCCTGGGTAACAGAGCAACACAAGAAAAAAAGAAAGGAAAGGGAAGGGGAAGGGGAGAAGGAAAATACAGAGTGTGATGAGTCCTGTGGAGAACAACGCAGCAGGGAAGGGGGACAGGAGTGCTGAGTACACAGGGTGACCAGGGAAGGCCCCACTGAGAAACTGAGATGAAGCTGAGATCTGCAGGAAGTGGGGGAGAGCCAAGTGAACTTCTAGGGAGAAAATGTGCCTAGCAATAGGAACAGCGAGTGCAAAGGCCCTGAGGCAGCAAGTGCTCGTGTGGGCTGGAGTTAGTGATGGGGGAGAGTAATGGTAAGTGAAGTCACAGGGCAGGTGTGAAGGGGACAGATCATGTAGGGCCAAATAGGCTGAGGTTAGGACTTGAGTTTGTACTCCACCTGAGATGGAGAGGGTTTTTTGTTTGTTTTGTTTTTGTTTTTGACAGAGGGTCTTGCTCTGGCACCCAGGCTGGAGTGCAGTGGAATGATCACAGCTCACTGCATCCTCAACCTCCCCGGTTCAAGCAATTCTCTCACCTCAGCCACCAGAGGACCTCGGACTACAGGTGCACATCACTACACCTGGCTAATGTTTTTTTAAATTTTTTTGTAGAGATGAGGTTTTGCCGTGTTGCCCAGGCTGATCTCAAACTCCTGAGCTTGCGGGATCTGCCCACCTCGGCCTCCCGAAGTACTGGAATTACAGACATGAGCACTCCTGGCTAAATTGGGGGTCCTGAGCAGAGGATGGGCCTGATCTGACTCACATTTTGTAAAGACTGCTCTGGCTGGCTGGGTGCAGTGGCTCACACCTGTAATCCCCGCACTTCGGGAGGCCAAGGTCGGCGGATCACGAGGTCAAGAGATCAAGACCATCCTGGCCAAAATGGTGAAACCCCATCTCTACAAAAAATACAAAAATTAGCTGGGTGTGATGGGGCACATCTGTAGTCCCAGCTACTCAGGAGGCTGAGGCAGGAGAATCGCTTGAACCCAGGAGGTGGAGGTTGCAATGAGCTGAAATTGGGCCACTGCACTTCAGCCTGGCAACAAAGTGAGACTCTGTCTCAAAAAAAAAAAAAAAAAGAAAAGAAAAGAAAAGACTGCTCTGGGCCGGGCGTGGTGGCTCACGCCCGTAATCCCAGCACTTCAGGAAGCCGAGGTGGGCGGATCACGAGGTCAGCAGTTCAAGACCAGCCTGACTAACATGATGAAACCTCGTCTCTACTGAAAGTACAAAAATTAGCCAGGTGTGGTGGTTCATGCCTGAAATCCCAGCTACTTGGGAGGCTGAGGCAGGAGAATCGCTTGAACCTGGGAGGTGGAGGTTGCAGTGAGCTGAGATCATGCCATTGCACTCCAGCCTGGGCGACAGAGCAAGACTCTGTCTCAAAAAAAAAAAAAAACAAAAAAAAGACAGCTCTGGCTGCTGTGCTGGGAATGGATTATGGAGAAGGGACAGAGGCCAGGAGGCCAGACAGCAGGCTGTCACAGGAATCCTGTGGACTGTGAACAGTGCCTGGATGTATTTTGAAGATGGCATCAACAGAATTTTCTGATGGATTGGACATGGAAAGTGTAAGAAACCAATAGTCAAGCGTAGCTCCAAGGTGTTTGCCTGAGCAGCCAGAAGGATAGAGTTGTCACACTCCATCCCTCACTTTCTGCCGGTCTCGGCTTCATCTCACTTTCTCAGTGGGGCCTTCCCTAATCACCCTGTCCACCCTAGTGCTCCCGTCCCCCTTCCCTGCTGTATGGTTCTCCACAGCGCTCATTACTCTCTATTTACTTATTTATTTTCGATTCCCCTACTGAAAGTAAGCTCCATGGGGTGGAATTTCTTTCTTTTTTTTTTTTTAACTACTCTGTTCCCAAAGTGTAGAGTCATGTCAGGCAGATTATAGGCATTCAACAAAGAGTTTGATTTTATTTTTTGTTGTGTTTTGTTTTGTTTGACAGAGACAGAGTCTGGCTCTGTCCCCCAGCCTGGAGTGCAATGGTGAGATCTCGGCTCACTGCAACCTCTGGCCCCCAGGTTCCAGCAATCCACCCACCTCAGCCTCCCGAGTACCTGGGACCACAGGCACACACCACCATGCCCGGCTAAATTTTGTATTTTTTGTAGAGACAGGCTTTCACCATGTTGCCCAGGCCAGTCTCAAACTCCTGAGCTCAAGCGATCTGCCTGCCTCGGCCTCCCTACATGTTGATGATTACAGGCTGAGCCACCACACCCAGCCCAACAAATATTTTTTGAATAAATGAATTGCAATGGATGAGAAAATTAGAGGGTGAAGGGCATCAGGGGTCATTTTTAGACCTGATAAGTTTGAGATTTTTTATTTTTATTTATTTATTTTTTGAGACAGAGTCTCACTCTGTTGCCCAGGCTGGAGTGCAGTGGCACGATCTCGGCTCACTGCAACCTCTGCCTCCCAGGTTGAAGCAATTCTCCTGCCTCAGCCTCCCGAGTAGCTGGGATTACAGGTGCCCACCACCACACCCGGCTAATTTTTTGTATTTTTAGTAGAGACGGGGTTTCACCATGTTGCCCACACTGGTTTCAAACTCCTGAGCTCAGGCAATCTACCTGCCTTGGCCTCCCAAAGTGCTGGGATTACAGGCGTGAGCCCCCAAGTCCAGCCTAAGATGATTTTGATGCTTATTTTTAGTTGGCTGGGTTTTAGAGACAGGGTCTTGCTGTCACCCAGGCTGGAGTGCAGTGGTGCAATCAGAGCTTACTGTAACCTCAAAATCCTGAGCTCAAGTGATCCTCCAGCCTCAGCCTCCCAAAGTGGTGGGATTACAGGCTTGAGCCACGTGCCTGGCCTTGACTTTGAGGCTTATAAGTGGAGATGACAAGAAGGAAATTGGATACATGAGTGTGGAGTTTAAGAGACAGATCTGGACTAGAGTTAGAAATTTGGGAGTCTTCAGCTTTCAGGTGGCATAGAAAGCCAAAAGACAGGATGAAAACGATCTGAAGATTGAGCACCAGAACCCTCCAACAGTTAGAGGTCAAAGAAAATGGAAGAATCACAAAGAGATTGAGAAGGAGCAACTGGAGAGGAAAGGAAGAATCAAAGGCAAGTTAGGGCCTGGGAGCCAAGAAAAGAAAGTGATCAGAAAAGACAGGGTTTCCAAGGTGACAACCAATGTTGTCAAGGATCACCAGGGGATGTTGAAAGCATGGAATGAATAGGATATTTGCATGGCCTCCAAAGTATCACCTCACAGGCCGGGCGCGGTGGCTCACGCCTGTAATCTCAGCTCTTTGGGAGGCCGAAGAGGGCTGATCACTTGAGGTCAGGAGTTTGAGACCAGCCTGGCCAACATGGTGAAACACCATCTCTACTAAAATTACAAAAGTTAGCCAGGCCTAGTGGTGCACACCTGTAATCCCAGCTACTCAGGAGGCTGGGGCAGGAGAATCACTTGAACCTGGGAGGCAGAGGTTACAAGTGAGCTGAGATCATGGCACTGCACTCCAGCCTGGGCGACAGAGTAAGACTCCGTCTCAAAATAAATAAAATAAAATTAAATTAAATTAAAAATAGACACAAAGTGTCACCCCACAGACAAAAAGGAACATACAAAAGGGAAAATGTACCTCTACAGTGGAGAGATCTAGGGGTCACAACCCTAACCAACAGCTCAGACAGCATCTCCAAGGGTGATACGACCTCACATCATGGGCCTCTGATGTGATTCAATGGGAATTCTGATGTGATTCTGATGTGATTAATAGCAAGAACACCACCTGCATGCTGTTCTTGCCATTAAAAGTTTAACCAGAATCCACAGGTGAGGAAACAGACAAATCCAGAAAGTGGAATATTTTATAAGACAATAACACTAGACTGTCCAAAATAATATAATGAAAAACCAAAAAGGCTGGGAGAACTGTTCTAGATAAAAATGGACCAAGGAGACATGACAGCCCAGTCAAATGCATGCTCCTTTATTGAACACTGGAACTGGAAAAGGGACAGCTAAAAAGACATGATAGGGACAACTGGGAACATTTATATGTGAACTGTTTGATAATATTACTGACGATATTGAATTAACATTACTTTTCTGCATTGTGCTGTCTTGTGGTTTCATAAGAGAATATCCTTTTCCTTAGGATATGAAGAAATTAAGAGTAGCCATCAAGATGCCCACAGCTTTCAAATGGTTCCCAAAAATTGTGTGTGGCAGGGTGGGGAGGAGAGGGAGAACCAATGTGGCGAAGTGTTGCCAGCTGGTGAGTTGAGGTGAAGGGTACTGGACATTCATTGTCCTATTCTTTAAATGTTTTTCATATGTTTGAAAATGTTATAAATAAATACAATGTGAAGGACTGAAAGGAAGATGGCATGATGAACTGCGTCCAGTGCTGGTTAAGGCCAAGTAAATGGAGGACTGAGCATTAACATTGGATTTAACAATTTGTGGGTCATTGGTGACCTTGAGGATCTGGACAGCAAAAGAGGCAGGCAAGGGCCAGATGGGAAAGAGCTGACTAGGCCTCACTTTGAGGACAATGGGAGTAAAATTAAGCACATCGGCATTTTAGTGCAATCCATCTGACAGTTTGGGAAAGGATGGCTGAGAAGGGGGAGAGTAGGAAAATGTCCGCACAGACTCTGCAAGTGTATCCTACCCCTAGAAAGGGTGGCGAGGGCCTGAAGAGAGAACGCAGCAATAGGGATGCAAGGGGACAGGAAGGGATGGTTGCAAAGAGATTGCCGCCCAACTGCCTTAACGTAATGCCTGTTTGGGAGCAAAGGATGAAGGAGCTTAGATGCTGTCATTCACCAAAATACCACATGATAAGTTCCGTTTGGGACATGATGCATTTGAAAGCCTTCATGCATTGTGTCCTCCTCTGGGGAGAGCAGCAGATGGGACTCTGTAGGACCAACAGCCTGCCCGAGCACCCGCGAGTCATTCCCACACTGCACTCTGTGTCTCTGACATCTGCACCATGCTTAGGGTGCTGGGGGCCATGGCTCTGGGTGTGACAGTGACCTGAAGATGCTTTTGTTTGTAAAGTCTCCGAATCCTGGGAATCCCTCTCCCCAGAACACCTTCCAAGTCCTGCTGTCCCTGTGGACAGGTTTTCCCTAATGGTCCAGCCTTCAGCGACTGCTCTGGGGTCTGAAATGTCATTTTAATGCATATTCCTTGGGCCTGACATGGAAACCTGCTTTTTGGTGGTGTTATGTCCACGCATATCTGTTCCTGACTTCCCAACTAGGTGGTCAGCTCCTTGAATGAAGGGAACCCAGTTTATATCACAAAATATTCCCAGCCTTGCCCAGAATGGATAATCAATAAACTGGAAAGAAGAGGGAGATGGAGAGTGGGAAGAGGAGGAGAATGAAGGCCATCAGTTAACACTCTTCATACTCAATATGCCCTAAAAGCTTGCTGTGTTGACTTCTAACCGTGGGGACCACTTCTCATTTCTATGGGGGTAGGAGCGGAGTTACCTGGAGGCCATTGCTGTCAACCCCTCTAATTCCTGAGTTAGAAGCCCTGGTAGGAAGCCTCCCTGAAACAGCCCACAGTGCTCTCTCCTGAAGCTGTTTGCAGTAAGTGACTCACCCAATTAAGAGCATCTACATAATAAAGCCCCACCGGGCTGCAGAGGTCACGGAGACTGTGAAGTGTGTCTTTCGTGTATACTCTGGAGAAAGTTCACTAATTACCAGTCATTTCCACCCCTCAAGAGCCTGTCAGCCTTTGAGATGCAAGGGATAAAAGAATCCCCAAATTCCCACCCCACACCAATCACTTCTACCTCCCCAACCCACCCCTGCATTTCAAACCTGTGACTAATAAGTGCCAGCGATGGGTCTCTGCCCACCTGGCTCAGAGTGAGGAGGGAGGAAGGGAGAGGGAAGAGGTTGCCTCCACTAGGAGCATTTGTTAGTAAAAGGCAACTAGGAGGCTTGCATCATTGTCTCTGTTAAACAAGTAAGCAAACAAAACTTGTATTGTTTTTTTCTCAATGTATAAAAGTATGAATGTTTGTAGTAGAAACTACAGGTGAGCAAGAAAAGGTTAAAATCACCCACGACCCCACCCCCAAGATGACCAACGGTCCCATAGACGCCCTTGCAGCCAGCTTTCTAGGTGATATGTATTTGCTGTGGGTGTGTGTGCACCCCTGCTCTTTCATAACCAGCTTTTTCCATTTAATGATATATCTTCAACATCTCTTCCCATGAGCACATGGAAAGAATGTTAGAGGTGTCAGGGATGCTTAACTGGGTTAGCAGAGAAGGTGTGTTTTGGTCATTAGAGCATGAGAGGGAGGCATTGCCAGGATTTCTGAAAGCTGAAGGAAGCTGTTGTGAGGCCACAGAGAGCCCTTACTTTTGGAACTTGAGCAAATGACTCTCTCTGTGAACCTCAGTTTCCTCATCTGTAAAATGGGGATAACAATATAGGCCTTATAGGATTGTTGCGAGGATTAAGGGAGATCCTGGTTGTGAAAAAAATATACAGGCATTGAATGTTTTATTGCCCATTTTAATAAGCGTTCATTAATTAGTGCCTGCTTGTTACTTAGCTCTCTGCTAGTCTGTGTTGAGAGTATAAAGAAGGCATCTGGTTCAGCCCTGGAGGAGCTTAAGATCTAATTGGAAAGTTAAACACACACATATACACAAAAAGCTAAACAATAAGAATTTAAATAGCTAATAAAAGATATCATCAATTAGTAGATAATTAAGTGCCAGATCAGTGGCACAGACAGCAAGCACTCCAGGGATTCAGAGGTAGAAAGAACACAGGGGGATAATAATAATGACCACTTTGAGCACTCTCTCTGTGCCAGGCACATGCATTGTCTCATTTAATTTACCCATCGACCATATGAAGTAGAGATCATTATTACATCCATTTGGCAGAAGAGAAAACTGAAACTTCAGAGAAGTGAAGAAGCTTGCCCCAGGTCACACATCTAGCAAGTGTGGTGCTGCTGTTCCTTGGACCCAAGCAGTCGTGCCCCAGAGACCACCACATGCTGAAGCACCATGCTCTACTCAGATGGAGGAAGGGGCAGGGCAGTGCTGTGTCCTGAGCTGGATGGTACAGGAGGGAGCCTCATGAGTACAGACGGGACAGAGAAGGGTGTGTTGGTGCAGGGGGAAGATTCCAGGCTGGCTGGATGGCTGGTCCTCAGGGACAGTGGAAAGTAAGTCTTGACAGTAAGACTGAAGGAGAGCGGCCAGGCATGGTGGCTCACACCTGTAATCCCAGCACTTTGGGAGGCCTAGGTGGGTGGATCATTTGAGGCCAGCAGTTCAAGACCAGCCTGGGCAACATGGTGAAACCCTATCTCTACCAAAAAACCAAAAATTAGCCAGGCGTGGTGGTGGGCGCCTGTAATCCCAGCTACTCAGGAGGCTGAGGCAGGAGAATCGCTTGAACCTGGGAGGCAGAGGTTGCAGTGAGCTGAGATCACGCCACTACACTCCAGCCTGGGTGACAGAGTAGGTGACATTCCATCTCAAAAAAAAAAAAAAAAGATTGAAAGAGAGAAGCTAAGGCACATGAAATGCTTTTTGGCAGAAAATGGATTGTCCATGAGGGTTTGGAGCAGTGTGGGATCCAATCAAAGCAGTGTTTGGGAAGGTAGGACTAGGGGAGGCTACCGTAGGAGGATTTCAGATGGGTGCTGAGGAGAACTGAGGTTGAGGCAGAAGAGTTTCGGGGAAGATGGAATGCCATCCTTCCTAAAAAGCCCTTATTCCCCTGCTTTTTATCTTTGTGACATTTTGGGTTAATCTACATTTGGTTCCCGTGACTGCTGGCCTCATTCTGGCATGTTTACTAACTCCTTTCACACCTGGGTTCTGCAGGAAGTAACTCATTTGCTCCTTCCATAAATGCTTGTGGATCTCCCATTTCAAAGGGAGAATCAGTCAACACAGTCTGGGTGCTAATTATGATTAAGGGGGAAAGAGGTCAAAGATGATGCTAGTGGTCAGAGCTGATCCCCATCAGATCCCCCCAATTCCTGCCCACAGCCTGGCAGACCCACCCTCCCAACACCAGCCAGCTCCCCCGGCCACTGTTGCCACTTCTCACGCACACCCCCACCCCCGCTGAAGGGGCTGGTCACCCTTTTCTTCTGAAGCAGCAGGGCAGGGAGACTGAGGACATGATAAAGCCTTTGGCTGTTCAAGTAAAACGTTGTGAATATGAGAATGTGGTCAAAGAGCTGGTAGGAGTCACTGCAGGGCAGCATGTTCAGTTACAAAGGTGGGGACTAAGAAAGTCAAATCCTTAACAATGTATTTATATAACCTATATATTAATTTTTTTTTTGAGACAGGGTCTTGCTCTCCCAGGCTGGAGTACAGTGGTGCTGTCACAGGTCACTGCAGCCTCCATCTCCTGGGCTCAAGCTGTCCTCCCACCTCAGCCTCCTGAGTAGCTGGGACTACAGGCATGCACCACCGCTCCCAGCTAATTTTTTTTATTTTTTGTAGATATAGGGTTGCACTATGTTGCTCAAGCTGGTCTCAAACTCCTGACCTCAAGCGATTCTCCCACCTCAGCCTCCCAAAGTGCTCAGATAACAGTTGTGAGCCACCACACCTGGCCTAACCTATATTTATTGAATGCAGTTGATGCATATGGTGGACTATGTAGGGAATAAAAGTGAGATGACATCATTTGTGTCCTTATTAATGCCTTGATTAATAGAAAAGGTGAGGGGAAATGAAGGGAAAAAGTAGGGATAGAGACAGAAAAAGAAAAGAAGAATAAACACTAAGCCCAGAGACATGAAGCATATTAGCCAAGGTCAAGGTTTGGGAAAGTGTAGTGCAGTAAGTAGGGAAAACCTACCTCTTCCCTGGTGCTCCCCCCATACTCACACAAGACCCCAAATGCTTCAGGCCAGGACTTTCCCAAGGAAATGTCCCCTGAATATGTTTCTGTGCCATTGATTGCATTCCACAAACATTTTTGAGCACCCCAAGGTGCCAGTTTCTTAAGCTCTTAAGCTCTGCTAGGAAGAAGCAGAGTTGACTGTTTCCTAAGGCGATTGATCTTGACAGTGTCGTTTGATGCCTTAGACACCTTCATCAGACATATTGGGTGTCATCCAGGCTTGTGGGAGGGAAGGGCTAGAAGGGAAAAAAATCTGTACATTCTCAAACCAGATGGAGATAAAAATCATTTTCTCACCGGGCTTTGGTAAGAGGTAAGATAATGTTGTAAGCTACCTAGAATTGTGTCCAGGACACAGTAGGCACTCAGTAAAACCAAGTGTGATTCTCTCACTCAATGCTGACATGACTGCTTCTCTTTACTGCATTGATCAGTTTTTCCGCTGAAGTCGTTACCTGGTTGGGTTGGTATTCAGCCAGGCTGTTTGGTGCTGGGGTCCCACACAAGTACCCATCATAGGAACCCACAGACACAACTAAGAAGTAATCCCCATTGGACCTGTTTAGAAGCCACCTGAACAGCCAGGCTATGGCAAATCAGTTGACGTTGTTGGTTGTGAGTGACCAGAACTAGCTCTGATTAACTTAAGCAGAAAAGGAATGTATCAGAAGGATATCAGGAAGTTCACAGAATCAGTGGGAAGACTGGAGACCTAGACTTGGGAAAAGGACAGGAACTGTCAGCAGCTGGGAAATAGAAATGCGGTTGGCTATGCTACCATACCAGCCAAGTTAGTCCACTGCCTGAGTGGCTGCCATGATCACAGTGAACATGGCAGTGACTGTCCTCTCTGTCCCTCCTAGTCAATGCCATTGCACTGGGCTCACTGCTGCTACTGAGAAGAGGTTCCAAACTACCACAATCCTCTGCTCACCCCTTGAGTCTGAGACCCAGGTAGGGAGCATCCATTGGTAGAGGGCAGAGAGAAGGAGGATGTGGCCTCTTCCACTTCAGTAATCAGACGCAGGCCCTGCTTTCCAACAAGGAAGAGGATTCAGATGTTAGGCAACCAAATGAGTAGGAAGAAATTAAATGTCCACCATGCAATACTTTACTGTAGCACTGAAGGTTAAAGGTATTACCACACTTGCCTCCAGGTGTCTTTTGGCCATTCTAAAATACCAAAGCCATGCCATAAGAATGTTTGCCTGGTTCTGAGGCTATTTCAAAAACTATACTTGAAGGCAAGTCTCTAATATAAGTTTCTAAAAACTGTTTTGGACCACTGTGATGGCATTTTTTTTTTTTTTTTTTGAGATGGAGGGTGGTATTTCTTGTTAAAGAAGGTGAAGAATATGTCTGGCTACAATTATAAAAATCCCCAATTTCACTGGCTTAAACGAATAGGGATTTTTCTAACAAAATAAAAGTTTTGGAGAAGGAGGATTGTTGGTGATGGCTCAGTGTCCCAATGACATCAGGATTAAGTCTCTTTCTTCTGTTTTCTAGGACTTTCCCTCGTGGTCACAAGATGGCTACTACAGCTGTAGATATTATGTCCAAGCTCATGCAAGGAAGGAGGGGAAAGGGAAGGGTCCAATCATAGGCATCATCCCCTTTGATCATGAAAATAGAGTGCTTCTCAACACTCACTTCCTGTTTTGCCACCCCTGTACTTCTACTTGTTCCTCATTTGCCAAAATAGGTTGCATGACCACCCAGCTACAGGGATGCAAGGGAAAGATGAAAACAGGATTGTCATGATTGGCCTATGCCAATCGCAAACCACTGCCTGGGCCTGGTACACTACTACAGTGTTCAAATGAGGAAGGTGGAGGGAGGTGGCTATCGGATAATATATCTAAATTCTGGTATCAGATTTGACCATTGCAGGATTGGAAGTTAGACCACAAGCGTGGAGGACAGGGGCTTTCCAGGGAGAGGAGACAGAAGGAAAACACAGGGCATGTGGGGAGAACAAAGAAATTCAATTTGGCTGATGTGTAAGTAGCTGCACTTTTGGTAAATTATCCTAGAGAAGTAAAATCACTAATTGCAAGGATATAGACATAAGAAATTTTATTAGCAAAAAAAAACCTGGTAACAATCTATGTGCCCATTAATAGGGGAATGGTTGAATAGGTGTAGTATATACATCCTATGAAACATTATGTAGCTGGCTGGCATGGTGGCTCACGCCTGTAATCCTAACATTTTGGGAGGCTAAGGCAGGTGGATCCCTTGAGCTCAGGAGTTCAAGACCAGCTGGGGCAACATGGAAAAACCCCGTCTCTACAAAAAATATAAAAATTAGCCAGGCGTGGTGGTGTGTACCTGTAGTCCCATCTACTTGAGAGGCTGAGGCGGGAGGATCGCTTGAGTCTGGAAGGTCAAGGCAGCAGTGAGCCGTGTTTGTGCCACTGCACTCCAGCCTGGGCAACAAAGTGAGACCCTGTCTAAAATACGTACATATATACATACATTTTTTTAAAAAATAAAATTACTATGTAGCTAAAAAATGAATATATTCATTCCATATCTATAGACCCATCTATTGTTAAGAATGAATGAGCAAGTTGCAGAGACCCCTAATATAATCCTTTTTGTATAAATAGGCAATAACACAATAGCTCCACATATATGAATACAGTTTATTATGAGCATGGAGCATGGTGAAAGAGGTAGAAGTTATACCCCAGGTCCTTAACAATGGATGTCTTGGGAGACTTGGTGGGAAATGCAGAGGAGGTGAGGAAGATCGCTAATGTTTTTCTTTGTATATCTTTTCAGTGTTTTCCTGGTTGAGGTGGACGTGTGTTTCTTTCATAATTTTGGAATGCATCTTAAAGCTTTACAAAAGTAGTTTGGAAGTGGGTTATGAAGAGTCAAGTGTTACATTGTATGATAGGGAGCCACTGAAGAGTTTTGAGTAAGGGAATGATGTGGTCAGGAAAATTAACCCAGCAGGAGTATGTATAATGGATTAGAGGCAGGAGAGGTGGAGGATGGGCAGAACAATTAGAAGGTTCTTGTAGCAGCAGTTCAGTAAGAAACTAGTAAGAACTGAACTGTGATAGCAATAATATGTGAAGAAAGGAAGAGGAAAGGGGGTGCGGGCTAGAGCCTTGAGACATACATGCACAACACTGGGAGATGGTTGTGGGTGGCATGGTTTTCCATTAAGTTGTGTCAACCAACGCATCTTGCATCTTGAAAGCCTGAATAAATGGCTGTAATCCATGCGTATTTCTCTTCTCCAACCTCCTCCAGCATCCCCTTATTTGACATTTACAATAAAGGCATTTAAAATAACGTATGTTTTCATGAGATTTGTATCATCGCCTTCATTAAGTTGAGATCATCTTGGAATATGAGACCATGGAGAATACTTACTGGTGGCCCCAAAAAGTGCAGTTTCATTCGTTCATCACAGTTGGTGGTTTATACAAATGCTCTTTCTTCATTTGTTCCTTGAAGGAACGGCCCTAGTCCCTACCCCCTGGGAGTTTACCATCCAGTGAAGGGGACAGACTCTCAACAGGAAATTCTATTATAAGTGAGGGTAACGGGAGGCGGGAGGATGCAGGAAAGTGATGTGTGAGCTGAGACCTGAAGGAAGAGTATGTGCAAGCCAGGTGAAGAGAAGGACAGGTCATTCCAGAGAGACAGAGAAGAGCAGGAGCAAAGCCCTTGAGGTGGGGAGTAGCATGGCACATTTGAGGAACTAAAAGGAAGCCTTGGGTAGCAGGAGTTCCGGGTGAGGGGGTGTGGAGGCAGACAAAGGCAGAAAGGCAAGCTGGGGCAGGGCCAGTGTAGACCCGCCAGCCAGGGGAGGCAAGCACATCTTGTTCTCAAGAACAATGGGAACCCGGATGCCTTTAAGCAGAAAAGAAACATGGTTGGATTTGCTTTTTAAAGAAAGCGCAGCCTGGCTTGGGCTGGGACTACAGGGAAACAGCAAGGAATGCTCAATGGTCCGGTTTTCCCATTAGGCTGGGAGCTGGCCAGGGGCCGAGATGACCCCATGCCACTTATACTGTTCTCCTCTGTGCAGATCCCCCTCCTGGTCTGCACCGGCTTCAGCTGCAAATAGTTGTGGTTAGCAGGCTGGTACTCCCCCATTAGAAAAGTAAAAGTCCCCCTCCCTCCAATACTCCCCCAGAGTAAGGAGTTGGCATGCCCCAGATCTGAAGGAAAGAAGGGATAAGGATGGGATGTGGGTGAGGCAAGGCAGATTTCTTCTCTCTGTGCCTCAATTTCTTTATCTATGAAATAGGGCATTCATGGTACCTACCTCAGAGAGTCGCTGTGGGCGAGGACATAATTCATACAAAATTTCTAAATGGCACCTGGCACAAAATGAACAATCAAAAGTGTTAGTTTTTGTTTTTGTTCTTCCTGAAAGATAGGTGGGACCCTATGAGCACGGACTATATTCCCGACTGTCCGAGAGGACGGCTGGTCACACCCACAGAGAGAGCGTGAGGACCCCTGGGCCAGGCAGGTGTCAGGAGTACCAAATGACCTAAGTTTCAACAAATCTCACGTGCAAGTTTGGGCCTGGGATCCTAGTCCGCAGATGCTTCTGTTCCTATGACTTAAAAAGAGAGTACCCCCAGGTGAGGAAAAGAGAGCCGCCCTCTGCCCTCCCGCGAAACCCGGTTCAGCCTGAGGCCTCCGGGGTTGGGGGCGCGATGCGGGGGGGCCGTGGGCTGAGATCCAGCTCCGAGGCGGTGGGGGCGGAGCCTGGCCTGGAGCAGGCGGGCCCGCGCGGCGAAGGGGCGGGACCGGCGCGTCAGCCCGCAGCCCCACCCCCAGCGGAAGTGCCGCCGGGCCCGCCCCTCCCTCCCGAGGCCTGTTCCCCTCGCCCCTCCCTCGGCCCACTCTTCCTGGCTCAATTCGGCTCCCGGAGCTGGTTCTGCCAGGGCCCCAGCACCGGTCCAGAGAGGAGGCCCCGGGTCCGCGCGTCTGGCTGTGTCGGGCGGTGCTCTCTGTCCCTCTCACTCCCCAGCCCTCCCTTCCATTTCTCGGTTACCTGCGCGGCTGCAGGCGCCGCGGGGGACTGCACAGGTAAAGTCTCGGCAAGTGAGGGCGCAGGTGTGGGCGCCTCCTGGGCCAAGCGGGCAGGGGAGAGGCCGATGGCACGTGCCTGGCTCTAAAAATATATATATATATATATTTTTACAGCGATTGTATTGACAGTGGGGGCTTGGGGAGGGCAGACACGGACGTCGGGAGCGCTGCAGGGCACTGGGGAGAGAGAGGGGCGGGACTGAAGCCCCCGGAGATTGGGGGCCGGTTCCTTTATGGCCCCACAGCTTGCGCAGGCTCCGTGGTGCGTGGGAGGTGGTGCGCCGTTTGGGTGGGGGCGGGTCCAGGCCGCGGCGTCGGGGAATTGTCCCCCACCCAGTCCCCGCGGTGACTGGGTTTTGACAGCCTCCCCTCCCGAGCGCGCACATTCCCAGGTTTGCAGAATGAAAATCAATAAAATCGATGCAGTGGCAAAGAACGCGAAACATGTTGGGTTATTATTATTATTTGTGTTTGTTAAATTTGTTTTTTTTAAAAAAAAACTTTTTTCTTATAAAACGTGGTTTCAGCTTGGATAATGGCCTCAGAGAGGGACAAAAAACGCCCCCCGGTTTCCCAGCAGGGTCCGGGGGCCTGTCTTAGGTCCCAAGCCTCGAAAAACGTCCCAGGGCGGCCGTGCGGGGTCCGGCGGCGGGAGAGAAGCCCCGGGACACGCTCGGTTTCCGGATACGGCTATTCCCCGCACCTCACCCTCTGCCCTTTAGGGAGATGGCCCCCCTCCACCGACATTTCCCCGGTTCACCACCCCCACGCCCCGCGAACCGCGCCTCCTCCCCTCCCCCGCGCTCTCCCCGGCGCTTTAAATAATGATATTTGCATGCAGGGAGCGATTCATAAATATGTCAGGGCTGGTGAAATATAGGCAACATTTCAAACTTTCTATTTAAAAAACATGAATTATGGCCGCGGAAAATGTGTTCCCATTTAAAGGCGATACGAAGTATTTGGTGTCTCGTCCCCGGGCCCATCCATCACGCAGACAATAAAGAGAGTTTTTCGCCCTGACACCCGCGATTTATGGGCGCCCTTCTCTGCCCTCATCACTCACCCGCCGCGGCCGGCCTGGCGACAGGCCCCGCGGAGAGACGCGCGGCCGCCCCCGCGCGGGCTAGCGCGCGCACTTTGCGCCCTCGCTGGCCCCGCAAGTTCTCGGCTCCCAGAGGGAAGCACCCACTCCCAAGAGTTGGGGGATCGGTCTTGAGGGTCTGGGCAGCCGAGTGGGAGCGGAAACCACACTGGTCCTCCCACCCCGCGCAGCCTCTCAGGGCTGACGCCGAGCGCGCCGCGGCGGGGTTTTGCTAGTCTTTGCTGTGTCCTGGCCTCGCCGGCGCCGCGCCGGGAAGTTTGCAGGGCAGGCGGCAGGAAGTTATTTAAGCGCTGGCTCGAAGTGAGGACAGAGAAGTGGGCAGGGGGTTACCCAGGCCAATTCTCGGGCCATTCCGCCCCAAGGAACGTGGAGCTGTCCCCAAGCTTTCTTGAGCCCCGCCGGGCGGACGCTTCTCGGCTAATCTTTCTGCAACTTTTACAAAGCTGCCTCCTCCCCAGTTTGATCTCTGCAAACACATCCTGGGCGTCCGCGGCAGCTTGGAAACTATTTTTACCGTCTGGGGCCGAGGAGTTGCATTGCAATAAGGAAGGCGAGGCGCCTTCTCTAGCGTTTCACCGCGGGCCAGGCTGGATCACCCAGTGGCCTCTTTGCCCCCCCGCCCCACCCTTCGCGCGCCTTCCAGAGCCGCCATCGAATCTCTCTTGCTAACTTGCAGCGCTCTGGGGGTTCTCCGAGACACAGGCACAGGAGGGAGCCTTCGTCGAGAAAAGTTCCGGCTACCTCTGTTGGGGAATTTGCTTTCATTTTTCACCGCGGGCTAACCTGGCCAGGCGGGTTCCCGAAGCATCGGCAGAGGTGGGGGCTGCCAGGCACTGCCAGGCAGCGAGAGGCCGCTCGACCTGGGGGCGCCGCTTGTCCAGCCTCCCTCGGAGGCCAGACTTGCAGCCACCCGGGCACTAGAAGCCACCTCGAGTCCCGCGTTGAGCCGAGGTGTCGGCGTACACGCGAGCCGGGAGCCGTTTCTTGTAGGATGCCTGCGAGCTGGATTTATTCGGATAAATGCAGCGCAAACGACAGCCAGAGAAATCCCGTCGATTCTAAAAATGACAAGGTTGAATTTATTAGACTGAGCGTCATGTGTAAGTGCAGGAAGATGAAAATTATACAAACAGCTCCACGTCCAGTGTGAACACCACTGATCGCTTCCAGCTTCCAGGGCATGTAATTAACACATCTGAATATTTAGATCTAGAGAGAAATATAAAAATACTCTTAAATTCTCCGTGTGTGGACATATATTTCAGTTGAAAACATTCTAGAGCAAGTGTCCTTTACAGCCCCTGCTTGGGTGTCATCTGAGCTGGAGATAGAACTTATGTCCAAATAACCACCCAGAGAATATTATCTATAACCAGAGCGAGTCCCGCATCGCTGAGGGTTACGGTATCTACAGATCTTTAAATATCTGCTTCGTGGCAAAGGTGAAATATATTTAAGAAAAGCAGGCGCGAAGATAACTGAGCCACTGTGTCCAAACAATATTTCTGGGCATGGAAATAAATTTCCTACAAGGTCGGCGGTGCAGAGTGCAGACAAATGGAGAGGCTTTCGGAAACCCTGTGTGGGGGCCCCCCGGTCCTGGACCCCATGCACCATGCAAGTTGAAGTGGGCTCTTTTGGATGTCTGTGGCCTCGGACTGCGGCGTGACTGCTGCGAGAGGCTCGGCCCTGACGCCCAATACTGCTGCGCTCTGGGGGTCGTCCGAGATACTGGCGCGGAGAGCCTTCGCGGGGCACTGAACCCGACCTATCAGGTGGCAGGCCTGGGCTCCCCCGGGCAGCCCTTTTCTCACAGACACTTCAGCTACCCCTCAATCCTGGCTCCACCTGGCTCCGGCAGTGGCCGTTTGGGTCTACAGATGTGGAGGAAGAGCGCAGAAAAAGGCGGGTCCGGCTCGATTCCGAGGCATCCCAAAGCAGGAAGCCGGAGGCCACTGGGAAGAAGGCCACGATTTTTGCGCCTTCTAGAAGCCAGGCCCCACCCAAACTCTTGGGACACTAAATTGAGGCCACAGAGGCAGTTATCTGGGTGTATTTACTTATATCAGGCACACACACACACACACACACACAGTCACTACTAAGGCCCGGATGCCCCCGTGAGTCTTATCTACATATTTGAAAAGTCCGGGCAACGCCCACAGCGAGGTCGGCAACGTTGCAGCTGTAAAATTCCAAGGCCAAATACTAATTCCAGAATAGGACAACTGTCCACCAGTCTCTCTCCCTCTTCTTCCTCTTCACCCCTCCAAACCCACCCAACCCTTAAACAGGCGCAGAGCTTCTCAGAGCCCCTGCTCGGAAAGAGATTATAGAGGACTTTGCCATGAGTTTCTGGGAACTGCACACTCCTGGGGCAACCCTGCCGCGGGAGAACTAACCCCGGCCTTGAGAACGTCCTACTCCAGGCAGTGTGGCTGCGCACGAAAGGTTTATACGGCACACCGAGAAGAGGGAGCCAGAATGGGAAATACTCCCTGGCAAGTAAGAAAAGGGAAAAGGAAATGAAGGAAAGAGATGGGGGAGCCCAGAAAGACGCGGGAGAGAAAATAAAAAGAAGGGAGGAAGAAAAGAAATGAGAGCCAGGAGAGGCGCGCCGAGGAGAGCGCAGGCCGTGGCGAGAACCCGGGACAAGGCCGGGCCGCGGCTCCTGAACGCCAGGCTTCTACCCTGCCCCGAGCAGCGGCGAGGGCCACACGGGAACTGTCCCCTACTGGCCCCGCGAATCTGGGCCTTGCTCCCAGTCGGGTGGGGCGGACCTGGGTGCAGAGGCCTCCGCGCGCGCTTTCTCTCCCCGCTCCCAAGGACCGCGAGGCGGGGCAGGACTGGGGTGGGGAGGCCCCCGGGGGTGCGCGCCAGTCCGGGACTCTTTGGGTGCTCTGGGCCAGGCTTTCCAGCTTGCCGGGCCTGACCTGTCAGGCGGATTATCTTCGAGGGAGATTAATAGGGGAGGCGGGCTGCAATAATAATCGTTTTGTTTGATGTGACAACTCTGATAGGCGTTGATTTACTTACAAACTGATAGGCTTTTAATTGAGCGCCTCCGCCGAGCCCGAGATGAAAGGGAAGCGGCGGTGAAAGGCGGCCCGCCTGCCCTCCGGCCTCAATACTGATTAGCCATCTCGACAGTGAACAGTTCAAGGCATTTTCAAACTTTTTTCCTCAGCTCTTTCCCTTTCCTTCTCTTCCTCCCACCCTCTCCTCCAATATCTGCCTTGCCCACTCCTTTTTTAGAGAAAACAAATTATTTCCATTGTGTGCAAATAAAATCCGCAGGACATCCACGCCAACTGCTGCTGGGGGTTGGAGGCTTTAGGCCTGGCGCAGAGTAATTAATGACCCCCACCCCTGGGCCCGCGCGGCCTTCGGGGGTTTGGCCTCCTGCGCGAGGTGCGCAGGCTCGGACGCTGGCGCCTCCCAAAAGCCCAGGGCGCGCAGGCCCCCAGGCGCCCCCATGCGCTCGGACCCTCGGAGTGGAGTTTTGAGAAAAGCGAACGCACGCTGGCCACGATCCGCACCCACGCAGCACAGCGCAGCCCCACGAGCGTGTGCGGCCACACCGGGGGACGCGGGAGCCACTCCACGGCTCCCCCAGGCTTCAGGTGCTGAGGCTGCCTCCCCTGAACCGCTGGCGTAATAAGCTGCTGGAATTAGAGGAGAGGGGGAAGAGCTGAGTCTGGAGGCTGGGGAGGGACGCCCTTGGCTGCGTCACCCGCAGCCCTGCCGCAGCCCCCAGAATTTCAGTGCCCGGGCCTCGCGGGGAGGCCGCGGCGATAGCGGCCCAAAGGTGGGCTCGCGGCGTTAGGAGCACTACCATTGGTTGGGTCGACACCTAAACGGCCGCGCACTCAATGACCAGGCACACATGGAGACACCCGAAGGATAAGAGTGCTTCACAGACGCGCTGCCCCGCAGAGACAGCGTAGGACTGTCCTGCCCACCGAAACGCGCACCTGGGACTCGCTCCCTGGAGACCAGACAACCGCCTCCCTCAGCGTGGGGCCTCGCCACCCGCTCGCCGACTCACCTTCCTCAGATGTCGCACGGACACTACAAACCCCCTTGAATGCAGGTGTGCTCTTACACATACACTGACAAACATCAGCCTCAAGCACACACCGCCTCAGTCCCCTCTTCTCTCCAAATGAGCTTTCAGTCAAGTTACCATCTCATAAAGTTTACCCACCCAAAGAATCAAGGGATAGAATCCAAACGCAGAAAAAGAATGCCTAGGAGCAAATTCTAAAACTCACCCCGGAAAGTTCTCGGTACCCGTGCGGAGTGGGAGACAGAGAAAGAAGCGGGGGAGGGGAGTGAGGTGGGGGAGGGGAGTGAGGTGGGGGAGGGGAGTGAGATGGGCCAAGAGGAGAGGGCGAGCACGCCGAGGGCAGGTTCCAGACCCGACCCCCGCGCGCACGCGGCTCAGCCCCAGGTGCGCCCCGGTCGAAACCGGGTCTCCAGGCTCGGCCCCCGCCCCCCACGCGGGCACAGACTGGTTCCCGACTCCCAGAGCTCCCAGGCCCACCATTTATCAAAAGGACTTGACAACAAAAGAAGAGCCGGGGCGGAAAAGCGGAGGAGGGGAGATTCAAAGTCTTCCAAGTCGTTCCGAGGAAGGGGGTGTGTCCTCCTCCCCACCCACCCCCTCTAATTTCTGCGAGTTTCTGGAGGAGACCCTCGAACCCGCTCCGGACGCTATCAGAGTCCCGATAACTCACGCAGCGCCACAGGCATGCATACACACTGGGCACCCAGGTCCAGGTACCCGGTGGCACGCACAGCGCCTCCCCTTTTCTTCCCAAACAACCCGAGTGACAGTGCAAATCGAGGGGAACGCTGCAGTCTCGCTCCGCTTCCCTGGAAAAACCCGCGTTCCCACAGGCAGCCGCCCCCTCCCTCTCTCGCTCCTTCCCTCGGCTCTCCCAGCGCAGGTCGTTCCGACTCGGCGTTCCAATAAATTTGAGAGCAGCCCCGAGTGACCCTGGCTCCCCAGCCTGCGGGAATGGCGGCAGGTGGGAGAAGGTCGGGGAGGGGGCTTGAGTGAGCCTGAGATGTTTCTTCCCCCATACACCCATGGCCAGGCCTCTTCTTCGCAGCCTCTCAGCCCTGCTTACGACCCGAGGGGCTCAAAGAATTGAGGCGAGGTTTACCCCACCATTGACCTCCAGGACTCGAGGTTCCTTGGTGGTGTGGCTCTTAGAAGTCTCCGAGTTTGGGGTTAGGGAACTACGGCGGGTGGCAGCCTGACCTCCGCACGCTACACGGCCCCGCGGGGACTCGCGGCGGCGGGGTGGGGTGGCGGGAAATCTCCCGTGTTAGACATTGCCGCCGCTGGTCTCGGGTACCCGGAGCCGCGCCCGAACTCTGCGACCCCAACAGACCGAAGCCCCCAGAGGTGGAAGGGCGTCTCTCCGACACCGAGAGGGCAGGCGCACACTCCAGGCCTGCGCGCCCCTCTCGGCGCCCTGGGCGCACCTGCGCACTTTACTCTCGCTATTCATTTTCCTGACACCGTGCGCCTCTTTCCTCTCTTTCATTCTTTTTCTTAGAGCCCCACCACACCCCACCCCCATCCCAAGAGGCCGCTCCTCTTTTCCCCTCCTCCAGTTCCCTCTCGATCTCCTCCTTCCTCTCCGTCTCTCTCTCCCTCTCTCTTTTTCCCTTCAAGTCGCACCCGCCTTGTAATCAGCAACAAAAGCTGACATAAATCACGGGAGGATTGACAAGAGCTGACAAGTAACTGATTGATTGCGGTCGAGGAACATTGACAATTGATGGAGGGGTGGAGATGCCCAAAGAAGTGGGGGAGGGAGGAAAAGAGGGTGGAAGAGGAGAGTAAGAATGGGGGGTTGGGGGGAGAGACTGAGTGTGAAACAGAGGAAACATGTGACCCCCGCTGCTGCCCCAATCTACGCGTCCCCGGGCGTCACGTGGCCAGGAAGGGCGGAGAGCCCAGCCCTCCTCGCGGTGTTGAGCCGCCGCCGCTGCGACTGCCCATCTAGCTTCTGGT
Source organism: Symphalangus syndactylus (assembly GCF_028878055.3). Lineage (NCBI taxonomy): Eukaryota > Metazoa > Chordata > Mammalia > Primates > Hylobatidae > Symphalangus > Symphalangus syndactylus. The sequence continues at coordinate 98,215,539 of NC_072426.2, forward strand.
TTCTCCGCCGCGGAATCTGAGGAAATCAGAGCGGGCGGGCGGGCTTCTTCCAGCTCCGGCTCCCCACCTTGCCTTCTTACCCTGGTGGCTGCGCTGCGCCGCGCGGGATCTCGATTACTGCGAAGGAAAAAACACTGGGTGTGCAGGTTCCCTTCGCCCCTGGAGTTGACAGTCCGGCCGGTGTCCACACTCCCACCGGTGCTCTTTCTGGACACCCCTGCAGTCTATTCCTCACGCGCACCCGCCTCCAAAAGAAGGTTTCAGTTTATTTTCGACCTGGGGAAAGGAAGAACGACGAGGAGGAAAAAAGAGGGAGGCGGCGGATGGCAAACGTAGAATAAATGTCCATCTCGTCCTCGGAGCGAAATCGAGGGAGGGGACACACAGGGAGGCGGCGAAGAGGGAGCTGCCCATTAAAACCAGCTCTGAGAGTCCTGGCGGCGGCGCGGGACGCGTCACATCCCCTTGACCCTCCAATCACCTCGGGCTCCCATTTGATTGGAAGGCGGCAAAGGCTTTAATCTCCCCCTTGGTGCAGCTGCTTTTGAAGTGAGTTTCCTCGCCAGAGCCCCGGCTGGACACGCAGCGGCTCACATCGCAGAGCGCAGCGCCGGCGCGGGGCCGCGAAAACATAGCGCAGGGGAGCAGCCCGAGGCGGACACCGCGAGCCGCCCGGCACTCCCGCAGTCCAGCCGGCTCCTCTAGCCCGGCCACGGCTCCGCTGCGGGCCACCCAGGATTACTCGCGTCTGGCTCCAGGCGCCCAGAAGGCGCGCTGGGCGCCCGTGGCCGCCGCGCCAGCTCCTCCTCCGCCCGCTGCTCCTGCTCCCCGGGCGAGCGCGCAGCCCCGAGCCCGCCCCGCGCCTCCCGGAGCCCTCCCCCCCGCTGCTCCCATGCGCGCGGGTGGGTCATGAGCACAGCGCCCTCGCTTTCTGCCCTAAGAAGCAGTAAGCACAGCGGCGGCGGCGGCGGTGCAGACCCTGCCTGGACCAGCGCGCTCTCTGGAAATAGCTCCGGCCCCGGCCCAGGCTCGTCCCCGGCCGGCAGCACCAAGCCTTTTGTGCACGCCGTGCCCCCCTCTGACCCCCTGCGCCAGGCCAACCGCCTGCCAATCAAGGTGCTGAAGATGCTGACGGCACGAACTGGCCACATTTTGCACCCCGAGTACCTGCAGCCCCTGCCTTCCACGCCTGTCAGCCCCATCGAGGTAAGGACCCTCTCTCTGGATCGCACTGGGACCACTACCCTGGCTGCCACCCTAGGGCTTTCTTTTTCTCGGGATCTGGGCGGAGGTGGGGGAGTCGGAGTGATTCAGCTCCCGAATGGGGGAAGAGGCTACTGCTTCCGTACCTCAAAACTAGGGCGGAAAAGGGGGAGGAAGTGGAATGGGGCGTGAATGTTAGGGAGCAAGGCTCCCAGTACTTGTTTCTCCTTTTGATATGAAAGCCCCTACCCCGACCCAGGCCCCTTCACTCGGCACCGAAGGCAGGCGGAGGTCTGAAATACGGTTCCAAAGTCGCCGTCCTTCGGATCCCCAGAAGCCAGTGTGTGCACACAGCCTCCGAGGCGCCAGCCGCCCGAGCCCTTACTCTGAAGAATTAAGGAGTGTTTGTGGGGAGGGGGTACGCTTCTGGGTCTAGGAACCGAAAACCAAAACATTTTGCTTTTTAAAAATCTAGTTAGCGCTCAGAGAGGGCAGGAAAGATGCTGCTGGGAGTGGTGGTTGGGCGGGGGGAGCAATCTGCTGCCTTTCCCAAGGGCGAGAATGTTTGTGAGTGGGTGTTGAAGAGGGGGTGCCGCCTAGAATTACGCCTCAGGGCTGGGAGGATCTTCGTGGGCTGTTGCGGAGAGGCATTTAAACCTCAGAAGCCAGGATTCTAAAGGGTTTCCACTTCTTTCTCTGTGTGACCCTCCCCCCCATCGTCTGACCCCGCAGCTCGATGCCAAGAAGAGCCCGCTGGCGCTGTTGGCGCAAACATGTTCGCAGATCGGGAAGCCCGACCCCTCGCCCTCCTCCAAACTCTCCTCGGTTGCCTCCAACGGGGGCGGCGCGGGCGGTGCCGGCGGCGGCGCTGCGGGCGACAAGGACACCAAATCGGGCCCCCTGAAGCTGAGCGACATCGGCGTGGAAGACAAGTCGAGTTTCAAGCCGTACTCCAAACCTGGCTCGGATAAGAAGGAGCCGGGAGGCGGCGGTGGAGGCGGGGGCGGTGGCGGGGGCGGCGGCGGGGGTGTTTCGTCGGAGAAGTCGGGATTCCGGGTACCGAGCGCCACCTGCCAGCCATTCACGCCCAGGACAGGCAGCCCGAGCTCCAGCGCCTCGGCCTGCTCGCCGGGAGGTATGCTGTCCTCGGCCGGGGGTGCCCCGGAGGGCAAGGACGACAAGAAAGACACCGACGTGGGCGGCGGCGGCAAGGGCACCGGGGGCGCCTCGGCCGAAGGGGGACCCACGGGGCTGGCACACGGCCGGATTAGCTGCGGCGGCGGGATTAATGTGGATGTGAACCAGCATCCGGATGGGGGCCCGGGAGGCAAGACTCTGGGCTCGGACTGCGGCGGTTCATCGGGCTCCAGCTCCGGCTCCGGCCCCAGCGCGCCCACCTCCTCTTCAGTGCTGGGCTCTGGGCTGGTGGCTCCCGTGTCACCCTACAAGCCGGGCCAGACAGTGTTTCCTCTGCCTCCCGCGGGCATGACCTACCCAGGCAGCCTGGCCGGTGCCTACGCCGGCTACCCGCCCCAGTTCCTGCCACACGGCGTGGCACTTGACCCTACCAAGCCGGGCAGCCTGGTGGGGGCGCAGCTGGCGGCGGCCGCGGCCGGGTCTCTGGGCTGCAGTAAGCCGGCCGGCTCCAGCCCCTTGGCCGGAGCGTCTCCGCCGTCCGTGATGACAGCCAGTTTGTGCCGGGACCCGTACTGCCTCAGCTACCACTGCGCTAGCCACCTGGCAGGGGCGGCGGCCGCCAGCGCTTCTTGCGCACATGATCCGGCCGCTGCGGCCGCGGCGCTGAAGTCCGGATACCCGCTGGTGTACCCCACGCACCCGCTGCACGGTGTGCACTCCTCGCTAACGGCCGCCGCGGCTGCTGGTGCCACACCGCCCTCCCTGGCCGGCCACCCCCTCTACCCCTACGGCTTTATGCTTCCTAACGACCCGCTCCCTCACATCTGCAACTGGGTGTCGGCCAACGGGCCGTGCGACAAGCGCTTCGCCACGTCCGAAGAGCTGCTGAGCCACTTGCGGACCCATACTGCATTCCCCGGGACAGACAAACTGCTGTCGGGCTACCCCAGCTCGTCATCTCTGGCCAGCGCCGCCGCGGCCGCCATGGCTTGCCACATGCACATCCCCACCTCGGGCGCACCAGGCAGCCCTGGGACGCTGGCGCTGCGCAGCCCCCACCACGCGCTGGGACTCAGCAGCCGCTACCACCCCTATTCCAAGAGCCCGCTTCCCACGCCTGGCGCCCCCGTGCCGGTGCCCGCCGCCACCGGACCCTACTACTCCCCCTACGCCCTCTACGGACAGAGACTGACCACCGCCTCGGCGCTGGGGTATCAGTGAGGGCGGCAGGGAGGGCGAGCGAGGGAGAGGAAGGAGCTGGGGGAGGGGAGGAGCCCAGGGAGGGGCGGGATCACGGCCCAGGTTGCTGACACCCGCGCGTGGGGAGGACTCGGGCCACGAAAGGAAAGAAATATATACCGTATCTATCTACCCGACAGCAGCGACCGAGACCCAGTGGGACACTCCCCTTCTCCCCACTCTCACCTCCCCACCCAAACTTTATAAAAGTTGAAAAAATACCATTTGACTTTTTATAGAAAAAAGGAAAAAATAATTGAGAAAGTGTTCATCTGAGGACTGCATCGGTGGACACTGGTATTTATTTATGTTAGCTCCAAGCGGACCCGTGGTTCAAAAGTGCATTATTTAGTTTGAGCTCTGTAGGTAAAGAGGAGGGAAAAAATTTAAAACTTGAGGGTAAAAATGTGGAAAACAAACCCTCCCATCCCTTGTAGATTATAAATAAAAGCAAAACCGCCACAGAACTAGAGGTCTTCTCTTTAATGTTACTTTAAAATTGCTATGATTGTATTGTACGTTATTTAATGTCTGATTGAAACACAAATTTACATGCATGTTTGTTACAAAAAATGAAAAAAAAGTCACAATTTGTCAGCTCTGATTTCAAATTGCAATTATTTTTAAGGTGTATACCATCGAAGAGAATGGGTATTTTTTTGTATGTATTCTGGAAGAAAACAACAAAAAGAAAAAGAAAAAATTCTATTCCAAAACCTCATTTGCCTTATTTTGTTCTTTAAAAGGAACACTTAACTATTTTTAATTTTTAAGTCCACCCGCTGAGAAGGGGACAAGGTTTACGTCATGTACTAAAATAATAGACAATGTATCGCTTTAAAGATTAAAATTCCGTATATTTGATGTATTAAAGGGTTTTACTTCTTCTTATCTTTTTTATTTTGGTTAAAGAGAGCATGGCAGTTTCGGCCGCAGTGGGTTCCGGGGCCTCACTGCTACTCCTTCTTCCCGGGACCGTGGCCGAATTTCTGATCCCTTTGTTGTGATTTTCTGGGAGGCAAAGGCGTCGGAAGGGGCGACCAGCCGCGAAGTTGGCCTTGGGGAACGTATTTTTAGAGGATATTTCACCATTTGGAAAGATAGTGTCCTTCGCTAGTTATCATTTCGTTTTTATTTCAATTTTCTCTTGGCAGCTGGCTTGTTAAAAGTGAAAGGGGGTGTGTGGCGGGGGACAGGGTTTTTGTTAAATTTCCCTCCTGAGCTTTCTGGGCGTTTGGGTTTCGTTTTGTGCAGAGTGGAGCAGGCCGAGACTCGCCAGCTGGGCCTGGGCCGGGGCCTCGGGGACGTGGGGCAGCGCGCTGCCCCTGCGTTGGCTTCCAAGCCTCCCCTGCCCGCGGCAGGCAAGCCGAATAGACTGGGAGGCGGAGCGGCGCTGGGGGAACCTGTGTCCCGGGCCTGTAGAGAGTACGCAGGGACCCTCTGGTCCCTAGGGGAGAGTGCGTCCTCTTTTCTTTTCTTCTGGCTTCCCAAGGCCTTCTAAACGCTCCCCCCAACCCTCGCCCTCACCCCCACCCCCACCCGCCGGCTCTTTCCTCTCTCGAGTCGGGACCCGGGGCTGGCCGGCGCCACTGCTGCTTTTCCCCGTCCGGGTGGCTCTGCGGCCGGCGCTCTATTCCAGTCCGCGCCGCAGGAGAGCGCGCCCGGCCAGGGACCCGGAAAGCCCCTCCAAGTGCGGCCCCACGAGCGTCCCGGCGCCCAGGCCCGGCCTCTCTGGGGCTACCAGGTGGGCACCTAGGGCCCCGCTCTGCAGAAGCGCGACGGGAGTCTGGGTCCAGGCGCAGCTCCCTGTGGCGCGGGCCGCTGTCTTCTCCCCAGCTGGGGCCTCAGGACAGAGCTGCCCAAAGCGCCGAAGGAAGCACGCAGAAAAAAGTCCCAGTCCCTTTGGGGGGTAGGGGGCCCGAGACCCAGCGCCCCCTCCCAGACGCTCCAGGCCTGGGCGCTAGCCCTGGTCCTCCTGCTGGTCGGGAGCTCTGAGCCCAGAGCGCCCTTTCCGGGGATTCCGGGACCGTGGAGTCGCGGCTCTGAGAGCGCACCCCAAACTCCCCGCTCCCTGGGGTCAGGCTCTTCTGGGTTCTCCGAGTCTCGGGATCCCCTCGGCGCTCAGGTACCCCCGTTGCCTCTGGGGACTCACGGCCGCGCGGAGTCAGCCTTTGGCCTCTCGCCTGCGTCCGACAGCCCGCGGCCCCTGCCGCCATTTGCACCGGGATTGGTGACTTTGAGATTTTCCACCCTCCTCCCAGCGCCAGCCTCACGGCTGCAGGGCCTTTACCCGGGTTGCACGCAAAGCCACCCCAGCGACCTCCCGGACGCTGCGGGGAGCGCGCGGGCCGCCGCCTGGAACTGACTTGGTGGGGACTCTGGCTCCGCCGCCGTCTCCGCACCCCCGACCCTGATGTCCGGACGTCGAGAGACCCCAGGAAAAGGAGCTGGCGCCGAGCAGGACCCCTGGCCCGCAGCGTCCTTGGACGCCGCAGCCCCGCTCCCACTCTGGTCCGGCCGAGAGAGGCTGGGCTGGGCCTGGTTCCTTGAGAATCCTGGCCGGCGGGCTTGTCGCCCCGGCCTCTCGAACAGACATCCCCCGCCCTGCAGGTGGGAGGGCGAGCGCGCGTGGCGGTGCTGCAGCCGGGGTCCCACGCTCCAGTGCCCGCAGCTCAGGACATGAAAGCCAGGCGTCTACCACTCTCTCGCCAGCAGCAGCCACGCACTCCTGGCCACTGCGACCCACAAGCTGTGCCTCTTTTCCCTAGCGTCTTCGGACAGGGGTCCCTGAGCCACCACACCTTGCCGGCCCGGAAGGACCTAGACATTCTCCCGCCCTAGGATTCAGGCTTGGGACCAACAGGGAGACTAACCCGGGACGTTCGTGCCTTCGTGCCCCTTCTTGGTAGTTTATCAACGCAACCCAAAACCAAAGCCCCTTAAAAGTTTGATGAGACCCCTGCCGGGAGCAGCTACACAGAGGCAGCAGCGTTCCGGCGCTGGGGCGCCCGGGGGTGAGGGCAGAAAGGATTCCCCGACGTGTTGGACGGATCCGAGTCACCCCGGGCGCGCGGTAAGTGAAGGGTGGGTGCCAGTATCTGCTGCGTGTCCAGGCCGAGGTGCGAGCCTCCTCGGAGGGACAAATGCCCCTCCCCAAGGCGCGCCCCCCGACTCTCTCCAGCTTTCTGCGGAACAGCTGCGGGATCCTCGGCGCGCCAGCGGGCGGCTGGAGCCCGGGCGGAGCGCCGCGTGTCCACCAGGCGGCGCTGCAGAGCCCGGCGGAGCAGGAAGGAGCCCTGGAACCCTGGCCAGCGCGCGGGCGGCCGGCTGGATGAGCATCCCGAGGCCCCGCGCTTCCACTTTCGCGTGGCTTTGGGAGCGTTGTCCAGGAGGCCCCTCCCTGTGGTTCCTCGCTTCTTTTCTCCTGCTGCGAACCGTCTCCCCTGCTCTTCTCCACCCGCTCCACCTTCTGCCCTTGTTTCCTCCTCGTTCTCTATTCCTGTCAGGAGGATTGGCCCAGGTGTCCGTCCCTTCCCAACCTGGGGAGCTCCCACCGTCAAGGCTCTGACACGTCACCTTGTCTGCCATGCTGAAGCAGTCCCCACACAGGCCTGCATTCATTCACTCCCTCCTTCACTGACGATTTCCTAGCGCCTACCCCTTGCCAAGGGCTGCTCATCCCATTTACTCATCCCTGACACAGTTTGAGAAACCGAGGCTAAGTCCTGGAGGCCAGTGGCAGGGCTGGCGGATAAAGCCCAGGCCTTTCCTCCACCATCCAATCTTATCCCCCTACCTGTCCCTCTGGTGGTGACACAGTGACCCTGGTGTCCTTGTGCTGGGTAACTCCGCATAGATGCAGATCAGGGAGGTGTGCCTCCGAGAGAGCTGCTGAAGAAGGACCAGCTTCTGAAATCTGCCACAAGCCTGTGGACCTCTGAGTAAGCACAACCAACACAAATGCAGGTGCCTGTCAACACACGCACTCACTTGTTTCCACACTTGCACTCCTACTTCCACAGAAGCCACCCCCCCTCTGACTCTGGCACACCTGGTTACGTGTGGCACACACTTATGCTCCGACAGCAGACAGGAGAAGGAAAGATGTGGGCTTGGTCTTTAAGCAGTGAGGAAAGGCAGATAAAAAAGCCCCGCTAGGTGATGAACTTCTTGTGCTTTAGAAAACTCATAAGGCTGCAGCTCCAGCGGCGCAATCGGTTAGCACACAGTACTTACACAGAAAACTCGTAAAGGTTGCCCAGAAGGTGGGACCTATCCCCTGCCAGGTCGTCGGCTGGCCTCTGCTGCACGTATTGGCTTAGGGTTCCTCGCTGAATGTGGCGAGCGGCCTGGTGGTGCTTAGAGTGACTGGAAAACCCAGGCTGACCTGCTCACATCTGTTAAGGGCTATGCCCAGCCCATGGGATCCTATATCGTTCCACTTAAACTTCACAACAGTTCCATGAGGTCATTAGAATCTTCACCCCATTACTAGACTTAATACCTGGATGATGAAATAATCTGTACAACACACCTCCACGACACAAGTTTACCCACGTAACAAACGTGCACTTGTACCCCTGAACTTAAAAGTTAAAAGAATCTTCACCTCGTTTTTCAGATGAGGAGACTGAGGCTCAGCAGGGGGAAGACACTGGCTTGAGGGACACAGCTAGTGAGAGATGGCTATAAGCAGGGATTCTCACCTTGGCTGCTCTTGCCTGATGAAGTTTTAAAGCAGAACAGTGCCTAGGAGCCAGAGATGCTGTTCCAGCTAGAGGAGGGTGTGGTGAACATAGCTGGGTTTTCAAAAAGGTTTTTGGTGTTATTGTTATTATTTTATTTTTTAATGGAGATTTTCTTTTTTCTTTTTCTTTTATTTTATTTTTTTGAGACAGAGTCTCACTCTGTCGCCCAGGCTGGAGTGCTGTGGCTTGATCTCAGCTCATTGCAACCTCTGCCTCCTGGGTTCAAGTGATTCTCCCACCTCAGTCTCCTGAGTAGCTAAAATTGCAGACATGCACCACCATGCCCAGCTAAATTTTTTGTATTTTTAGTAGAGACAGGGTTTCACCATGTTGGCCAGGCTGGTCTCAAACTCCTGACCTCAAGTGATCCACCCACCTCAGCCTCTTAAAGTGCTGGGATTACAGGCGTGAGCCACTGTGCCCAGCCTATTTATTAATGGAAATTTTTCAGACAGAGCAGTAGAATGAATAGTGTAATGAACCCCCATAAACCCATCACCCAGTCTCAACAATGAGGCAAGTTTATTTCCTCGCTACCCCCTCCAACTCATTATTTTGAAATAATAAAGACACCATTTCACCTCCTCAGTGCTTATCGCTTCCAGCTAGGGTTTCAGCCTGTGCTTGGGTTGGCTCCCGATCCAGGGCTCATCCCGCTGCCCCACCTGGGTTGAGGCTCGGTGAGCTAAAGCATATTACTCTCCAGTTCGTGCACAGTATAGCTGGGATTTGAACCTACTTCTTTCAGACCTGGAAGCCAAGCACTTAATCCTATCCCATGCTGGGAGTCCCCAAAACTCCCAAGAGTACTAAGGCCTCTATGCCCAGTGTGACCCAGAGTGAGCCCAGAGGATATCTGGGCTATTAAAAGACTCGAGCCCTGGCTAGGAAATGCCTTAGTTGGGACACTCACAGTACAAGAGATATACCTAGAGTGAGACCATCATAAAGCCACATGGTGCAGTGGAAAAAGCACAGATTTAGGTTCAGTCTAACCTATCTTTTAGCTCCACCACTGACTCATATTTAAGGCTAAGTCTCTCTTGACCTCAGTTTTCTCATCTATGAAATGGGGACATTGATACCAACCTAATGGGGCTGTAGTGAGGCTCAAATTAAGTAATAAATTTGAAAATGGCCAACCTACTGCCTAGTTCATACTGGTTCTTAGTAAAGACAAGTTTGTTTCTTTCTTTCCTTTCTCCCCAAAGTCTCATTTCATTTTGACCAGCCTTCTTGCTCAAGAACTTCCTGTGGCTCCCTGTGGCCCACTGGCTTAGAGCTTCACTCCACTACCTGGCCATCAGGATGCCTGTAATCATGGTTCATCCTCTGATCTTGCCTCTGTTTGCCTGCTCTACCTCATGTCTCACCAATCTTCAGAGTTCAAATCCTCTGCCAGCCAGCTAGCCTCCCAGCCCATCCTCCAACACCCTGGTGGATGGCACCCATCATACATTCCTTCCCTGAAATGCCTTCCTTTTTCCCTTTCTACCAAAATGCTCTCAATACTCTCCTCTTCCAGGAAGCCCTCTAGATTTTTCCCCCACCACACACTGATCTTTCCCTCACTTTGCATTCCCTCAGCACTCAATGCAAAGGCAGAGGGTAAAGATATAAAGGTCACTGTACCAGGGACCAGGACACTTGGTTTTGAGCAGTGCCTCTTTATAGTTGTGTGACCATGGACAAGGAAGTCACATGTCCTCTGTGAAGCTTGTCTCCAAAACTGATACAGGGCTGTGCCTACCAGGGTGAACAGCACATTGCCAACAAGAATAATATTAAAAAGTAACTCAACTGTACACTTACTAGTCCATCCATTCACTTATTCATGTTACTATTACTGTCCCCATTTTACAGATGATGAAGCCGAATAAAGTAACACTGTGCTGGTCCCTGTGCCTGGGATTTTGTCCTCCACCCTCTTTTCCTTATTACCAGCAACACAAAAGTTCTACTTTAGATCTCAGGCCAAGTGTGACCTCCTTCTGGAACGCCCCAGGCCCTTTTTATCAGATTTAATGCCCTTTCCTTTGCTCTATCCTGCCATCGTATTCTCTTCATGTTGTCCAGAAAGCCTGGATTCTGGGTTACTGGGGAGAAGGGATTATCTCCTATACCTACTTCTAATCATGGCAGCTAGCATGGTACCTGGAACATAGTAGGTGCTCAATAAATATTAGAAGGAGGGAAGGAAAAGGAAGGAAAGAAGAGAGGGAGGGAGGCCGGGCACAGTGGCTCACGCTTGTAATCCCAGCACTTTGGGAGGTCGAGGCGGGCGGATCATGAGGTCAGGAGATCGATACCACGGTGAAACCCCGTCTCTACTAAAAATACAAAAAAATTAGCCGGGCGTGGTGGCAGGCACCTGTAGTCCCAGCTACTCGGAGAGGCTGAGGCAGGAGAATGGCGTGAACTCGGGAGGTGGAGCTTGCAGTGAGCCGAGATTGTGCCACTGCACTCCAGCCTGGGCGACAGAGTGAGACTCCATCTCAAAAAAAAAAAAGGGAGGGAGAGAGGAGAAAGCAGAGGAAAGAAAAAAAAACAAAAGACAGAAGGAGGACAAATGTGCATGAATCGGGAACTCTTGGATAAAATTATGCTTCCAAAGAAGGGAGGGTAGGAGGAAAAGTAGCAGTGGCCTTAGAGGAACTTTGAATGTCTTTGCCTGAAGCTCAAAACTCAGGGCCAGGTGAGCTTCCATGCATCAGCTGGAAATAGCATTTGCTGACAATAACAAAGACTCCTAAATAGTGGCTTATGGAAGACAGATATTCTCCCAGACTGGAGGTAGGCAGTCCAAGCTTGGGGGAGCCCTCAGTCACCAGGAACCCAGAGTCCTTCTGTCTTCAGTTCTGCCAACCCAGGAAGCTTTCTTCCTTACGACATCTCGGAGTCCGAGATGGCTGCTTGAGCTCAGGCACCATCAGCTCATTCCAAACCACAGGAAAAGGAACAAGAGGTAAAAGGGACCCTCTCCCTTTGAATAGGTCTTCCTGGAACCCACACCGCTCCTCAGCCTGCACCTCACTGTGTACAGTTGAGTCACTTGGCCACATATAGCTGTAAGAGAGGCTGGGAAATGTCATGTTTAGTTGGGTACACTGCCACCTCAGATAAACTCAAGGCTGCTATGGACTGAAGTGTGTCCCCCAAAAAATTCATTTGAAGCTCTGCACCCCAATGTAACTGTATTTGGAAATAGGGCTGTTAGGAAGGTAAAGTTAGATGAAGTCATAAAGGTAGAGCGTAATCTGGGAGGATTTGTGGCCTTCTAAGAAAAGGAAGAGACACCACTAACCTCCCACCCCCAACCAATGCATAGAAGACAGGCCATGTAAGAAGGCAGCTGTCTAAAAGCCAGGAAGAGAGCCCTCACCAGAAATAGAATCAGCCGGCACATTGATCTTGGACTTCTAGCCTCCAGAACTGTGAGAATAGATTTCTGTTGTTTAAGCCTCTCAGTCTGTGGTATTTTGTCTGGCAGTCCAAGTTGACTAACACAAAGGACTTTGTTACTAAGAGGGGAGGGAGTAGGAATAGAATATTGGCAGACTCCACTGCACCCCATGGGTGGTGTTGCCCAGAACCAGAGTTAAGAGACAGCCCTCTTGTTGCCGACCTTCAGTGGGTCACAGGATGGTGACTTCTGCCTTTTAAACACAAATTCTTGTTGATAAAGTGGGCAGGGGTGCTACTGGAGAAGCCCTCAGAAGTTGTAATTCAGAGTTGGTACAATTCAGTTGACTTTTAGGTGCCTATCAATGTACAATGCAATGATGTAGAGTGGGATTGGCCCTGAGGAGGAAGAGGAGGAGGAGGAGGAGGAAGAGGAGGGTGAAAAGGAGGAGGAGGAGGGGCAGGGGGAGGAGGGAAGAAGAAAGGAGAAAAAGGAAGAGGAGGAGGAGGGGGAGGAAGAGGAGGGAGGAAGAAGGAAGAGGAGAAGGAGGAGGAAGAGGGGGGAAGAGGAAGAAGAATAATATTGGGAAAGGGAGATGGAAATAAAGAGGAAGAAGAAGAAAAAAGGAGAAAAGCAAAGCTGGGTGGAAAGGCAGTAGCATATTAAACCTATCTGCCACCTGCTTCCATGTTACTGATTTAAAAAAAAAAAAGAAATCATGCCTGTAATCCCAGCACTTTGGGAGGCTGAGGCGGGCAGATCACGAGGTCAGGAGATCGAGACCATCCTGGCTAACACAGTGAAACCCCGTCTCCACTAAAAATACAAAAACAAAATTAGCTGGACGTGGTGGCAGGCACCTGTAGTCCCAGCTACTCGGGAGGCTGAGGCGAGAGAATGGTGCGAACTTGGGAGGCGGAGCTTGCAGTGAGCCGAGATCGCACCACTGCACTCCAGCCTGGGCAACAGAGCGAGACTCCATCTCAAAAAATAAAAATAAAAAACCGAATACAGCCTCCAACTCAAAACGGAGGCAGACCTTGCCTTAAATAATTATAGTGTAACTACAGAAACCTGAAAGAAACAAAATCCAACCATAAAGAAGACAAATGATGTCACTGAATCTTAGCAACATGTGAGCGAGTTTTGTTTTGTTTTGTTTGTTTGAAATGGAGTCTCATTTTGTCGCCCAGACTGGAGTGCAGTGGCACGATCTCAGCTCACTGAAACCTCTGCCTCCCGGGTTCCAGCGATTCTCCTGCCTCAGCCTCCTGAGTAGGTGGGATTACAGGCATGCACCGCCACATCTGGCTAATTTTTGTATTTTTGGTAGAGACAGGGTTTCACCATGTCGGCCAAGCTGGTCTTGAACTCCTGATCTCAAGTCATCTGCCTACCTCAGCCTCCCACAGTGCTGGGATTACAGACATGAGCCACTGCGCCTGGCCCATGTAAGCGACTTTTAACCCTGCCTCTATGCACCTACAAAGAGGTGGCCCAGGGGACACCTATGCTGGGTCCAAGAGGGCACTGGGAGGAGAGGGAGACTTGGAGAAGAGAAAAGGAGACCCCTGGGAAACTAGAGGGAGTAAGGAGAATGCAGGAACCAGGAGGGGCACTGAGCATGAATGTGAGCCTTTTGGTTGTCCCGTTGCTGGAAGTTTCCTCCAGCCTTAGGTCTCAACAAGGAAGAGACATCTCAGAGTTCTTGGCTGACTCTGTGTGTCTCTCCATCTCTGCCATTTTTCTTTCGTACACTTTACAAACATCTCCTCTCCTCCAAAACCCTTCCAGGGCAATTAGGCAATTCCTAGAGTGTGGGAATTCTACACGCTCCACATCAGCAATTCTTAAGCCTTTTGTGGGTTGAGGGAAGGATGCAGAAACGACAACCGTTTTTTGACAATTAATGACAGCTGTGGCCCCTCTTCACAGAAATGAGTCCACATGCTTAATGTGGGAAACTTAATTTCACGTAGTTCATGGGCCTGCAGATTTTAAATCCTTGACCTTGAAGGAAATCCAAGATTTTAAAGATAAAAAAGCAAGGCCTTTGGACATGTCCTGAGGAGCTCTGGGTTTTCCTTGCTAAATTATTCTGACCAATGAGACATTCCAACTACTCTGTGTGATCAACTGTAATAAGTAACATTTCTGTCAACCCACCACAGCCCAGTGTACACTTGTGCAACCTCACTGGAACTCTATGAAGGAGGCACTATCATTAGCCCCACTTTACGGATGGGGAAACTGAGGCACAAAGAGGCAAAGTGACTTGCCAAGAACCATACAACCAAGAAGTAGCAGAGCTGGGATTTGTTATAGTGTATTAGGCTCCAGGGTCTATTATTCTTGTTCCTTTCACTCTTTGCTACACTGCATAGTGACCTTTACTTCCCTGTACACTGAAGCCACAGATACCTGCCTTTCTCCCCAAATGCAGGTGTCAGACCCCACCCAGTGGTGTGCTGGAATCAGCTCCTACTGGCTCCCAACAGCCATTTGTGCACATCTCTTCCCAACTCCTCACTCAGCGATGTTATGTTAGTGGCTTGAAATTAGCCATGGTGGGAGTATTTATACTACAGCAATGGGCAAGTACTACAAATGAAAGTATCCCCCCCACCAAAGAGCTGTTTGTTCACCATTTACCAGCTCACCACTGGCCCCACCTGTTCTAGTCCAAATGGCTGCAACCTGCAGATTCAGCTCTCCAGGCCCCGAATCAGTGGCCCCTCCCTGCCAGTGAGGAGGACTTGGACATGGTCTGCTGTCCCCAGGATTAGCGTGCAGGGTATTTAGGGTGAGTGTAATCTTCCTCTCTGACCCCACTGTATGTGGGCCACTTCCAACTGCCCTCAGTACCTCTCCTCTGCTGGAAACCAAGCCTGCTCATGTAGATCCAGATCCTTTACATCAGAGGAAGCTGAGCGCTGTGGGATGATTCTGGCAGCCTATCTGATGCAGAGAGCCCTTGGCTGCCCGGAAGCCCCTGAAGTTTGCCACATCTTACCCCTGACATTGTACCCTTGGCTATAGGCACCTGCCAGCCAGATCTGGTTTAACCAAGCCACTTTGGGCTTAGGAAACAGCCAGCCCCTCACCTTCACCCCATTGGACACCAGCCCTGCTCCCTCTCCTCCACCTTCTGGGAGCACCCAGCAAAACCCAGCCCTAACTCAACTCATTTGTGACAAGGCACATCCTCTGACCCATGTCCACAGAGAAACCTCCATCTGACAACAAGGATTCCAGTGGACCAGGCCTAGTGTGAAGCCTGCCCTGATGCACTCTTACCAGACGGAGTATCACGAAAGAAATTGGATTATGATTATTGATACCATTTAGTGAGCACTTTATTTGTGCCAAATACTGTATGTAGTGCTTTCTCTACATTATCTTTTTATATGCTCACAAGACCTGTAGGAGATAAGTAGCTACAGTAACCTCATGTTACAAAAGAGAAAACTGAGACTCAGAGAGGTTAAGCAATATGCCTGAAGTCCCTCCCACAGCTAAAAAGTGGTGGGGCTGAAATTCAAAGCTGGGTCTGTCTCATTCTAAAGCCCTTGCCAATAAAACCTGTGCATTTCCACTCACAGATTCTGCACTCAGAGCAAACAGAATGTTCACAGCTGCTCCTTCCTCAGGCTCCAGGGAAGTGTGAGGAGGGCAGCACCCCTCAGTTACTCCGGGATTCTCTGGGGAAGCCCTCAAGGCCAGAGGGAAGATAACCCTGATCACCTGTGGCAAGAACAGTGCCCAGAATTGTGAGCCCCCAGCCATGGAAAGTGAGTGTTCACTGGCAAGCACATATTGAGCACCTGCTGCATGCACAGCATTATCTTAGGCGTGGAGGCAATGGGAAGATGACCAGGACAGAGTCTCTGCCCTCTAATAACTTACTGTCCAGTCTAGTGGGTCATGGAAACAACTGTTGCCTTAAGACAGGCTGTGATGAGGGATATAATCAGTGGAGGCCCAGGATGAACTCCAATAGAAACATGTGAAAGTCATCAGGGAGGAGGCAGCACTTGATCTGGGCTTGGATGATGAGTAGGCATTTGATGGCTAGAAAATGGCAGATGTGGGAATCCAGGAGGAAGGACCAGCAGGATCAAAGGGATGGAAGCAGGAAAGATGGTGTCTTGTTCTTCAATAAGCAATAGGGAGCCATTGGAGGTCTTTGAGCAGAGGAAGAACATTATGGGATGGAACAA
Source organism: Symphalangus syndactylus (assembly GCF_028878055.3). NCBI lineage: Eukaryota > Metazoa > Chordata > Mammalia > Primates > Hylobatidae > Symphalangus > Symphalangus syndactylus. Next base: position 98,231,489 of record NC_072426.2, read on the forward strand.
TGAGAGACTGGATATAAAGAAACCAATGTGGAGGTCTTGTAGTTAAGAGGGAGAAAGTGAGAGCTGGAAACAAGGGAGAAGCTGCAGGACAGGCAAAGCAAGGACAGTTCCAGGAAGCAGTGAGAAGGCAGAATGAATGGACTCTACCTGGTGAATGGCTGAGCTGGAATGGACAGCAGGAAGGTGAAGAAGATCCTGAGGCCTTTAGACTCAGGTATTGGGCTACGCAATGGTAAAACAAATACAGGGACTTAAATCAGAAAGAAGTTTCTCTCTCAGGTAATGGTCTCCGTGGCTACTCTGCTTCATGATGTCATTCAGGGGCCCAGGTTCTTTCCATCTTGGAGCTCCTTTGTCCCCTAGGATATTGTGCTCATTCTTGTGATCAAATCTGGGCATATTCCAGCCACAGAAGGATAGAGGGAGGAAGAAGTGCACAGTGTCCTTTCAAACAGGTGAGAAAGAATTTGTTCATAGTCACGTGGCTACACCCAGCTGCAAGAGAGGCTGTGAAATGTAGTTTCTGGCTTCATCTCCAGTCTCTCATTATTCCATGTACCAGGGGAAATTGGGGAATGGATGAAGTAGAACCCACGCCTGGGTCCCTGGAAGAAATTCTAGAGAGACAGCAAACTTTGGCAGGGAGATAGAGTTTTGTATGGCTTGAGTTTCTGATGCCTGCATCGGGTCAGGGCTGGAGCTGTAAATTTGTGAATTGTATACAGAGAAGAGAAAGCTGAAACCTGGGGTGTGAGTGATGTGTACCCAAGGAGAAAAAAACAGAAGAAGAAATTTAGAGTAAGGGTGGAGGCTGAAACTCATGAGGAAGGCTTACAAAGAACAGTCATTATGCCAGTTGTATTTTCCAATCATTGGTGCCACCAATATATCCCACCCCATATACTCTTCTCACACTATGGAGCTGACACTCCTTCCTCGACTGTGGTTGGAGTGGAAGTGATGCCATGGGACTTCCAAGGCTAAATTGTAACCAGTGAAACAGCTTCCTCTGGAAATGCTCACCCCTGGGACCCAGTCATCATGCTGTGAGGAAGCCATGCAGCCACAGGACAGACCATGTGGGAGTGTCCTGGCCAATAGCCCCAGCTGAAGCCCCAGCCAACAGCAGTGTCCAATGCCAGCCACATGAGTGAATGAGGTTCAGACAACTCCTGGCCCAGTCTTTGGGCTGCCCCAGCTGACCACAATGGAGTGGAGCAAGATGAGCCCTCCCCACTAAGCCTCACCCAAATTGGCAATTTGTGAATAAAATAAAAGTTGGGCTTGTTTTTAAGCCCCTTGATTTGAGACTCTTTTTCTTGCAGCAGTAGATAACTGAGACAGGCCAGAATCCCTTTTCCCATCCCAAGAGAATGCTCCCAGCCACACAGAAGAGGGGTGACCTGGGTGACCTTCCTGTGTGTCTCCTGATTGGCCTTTCTCCAGCCATAGCAAGTCCCTCCATCCATGTTTCTGGTTCTCAGCTCACTGCCTTGCTGGCCTCTGGGTCCCAAAGATGGCCACCTCTTTGTCCGTCCCCTAGGCTCTGCCCTTGGCGTGGCCCCATAAGGAACCCCCTTAAAAGGACATTCCCAGCTCCCCAACCCTCATCTATCTCCATCTCGAGAAGGGTGGTCTGGTAGCAGAGAACTGGGAGGATAGCATGGGGTCTCAGCACCAAGGACAGAAAGGTGTCCGAATTCCCTTTGAGCATCTGTGTGAGGAACAACATCAGACTTGGAGATGCAGAGGGATGAAGGTCAGCGAGGAAGACTCCAGACCAACGGGTAGGCCCACGGGGCTGGGGACAGGAAGGTGGCCAGAGGCATCACCTCCTGTGGGGACAAGAGACCTCAGAGGAAAACTGGCTCAAGAGGGAATATGGCCCCAGTGTGGGGACTCAGGGTTCCTCAAACTCTGAGCATGCCCCCAAACAGGTGGGGGCTTTGGGGAGGTGCACAGGGCTCCATGGCCAGAGCATCATTTGGGTGCTGGGCTGCAGGGCTAAGGGCTGTGTCCCTGCTAGGGGCCTGGCTGGGTAGCTACCCAGCTAGGGGCTAGGAGTGAGGATGTGGCAAGGGAAGTGTGTCCATGTGGCACTTGGCTTGATGTAAGAGTGCTACTTGACCTATCTCTGAGTGTGGCATGGGGCTATCTGTGGGGGCCTGCCTGTGATGGAGGACAAACTTACTCTTGGACAAGCCCAAGTGACACTCTATGTGTGTATGAGTGTGTGCTGGTGCCTGTGTGAGTCCATATGGGAAAGTGTGTATGAGTGTGTGTGTGTATGTTTCTGAATTTGTATGTGATCATATATCTGAGTTCATGGGTTTATGTGTGTTGTGTGAGTCTGTGTGTGCATGTGTGAGATTATCAGTGTGTGTATGTGCATGTGTGTGTGTGTCTGTCTGCACCATCAGCAGGAGGGAGGGAGAAACGGGGGCTGGAATCTAGGGCCCTCAGTGTTCTCAGACAGGAGCACCCACCACACAGAGCAGACCGCATCCCCTGCCCCACACCTCCCAGTGCCTGAGGTGAGGCCTGCCTTGGGAGCAAGCCCCACAGGGCTTCCAGTCCCCACAGGAACCAGACTCATCCTAAACTTCCATCACAGCTCCAGAGCACCTCCTCCTGGAGGCTTTGAGGTCTCCTAATCACCTTTGAAGAATGGACTGATGACTACACACCCTGAGAGTTCAGCACAAAGACTAGTGCCTGCCAGGGCAAGGGTCTGGCCATTGATCAAATAGCTGGCATGCTGATTGACCAATAGATCAATTAAACAGCCAACAGACTGCCAAACCAATGACTGATGGACACACACTGGCAGCCGCCCTGGTTGAGGACAGGGTTTGTACCTGTTGTCTGTTTATCCCCACTAACAGCACAGGGCTGGCTCATTCATGTTCAGTGAACGGCTGATCAATGAACAGATACAAATGAAATAGCGGAGTAAGAAGTATCTGAGCACCTGGCCAAGGGCCCAAGCATGTGAGTGGTTAGTTGATTTAACTACCGAAGAGCTGATTGAGTGACTAAGTGACCAGGAGACTGAGCGGCTGAGTCACAAAGTGACTCCAAGATTGCCTGGGTGAGGGTATGACTGGGCGGCCCACAGAGCTCAGGAAATGCTGGGGTCTGAGGGGCAGAGATCACAGTCACCAATACATGCTCTGGTGGGATGACCTCTGCCCTGGTCTCCCAGGACCCTGGAGGTCCGAAAATCCCAGAAAAGAAAGCAGAAGTTGGGGGAAGCTCAGGCAAGAGGAGCTGGAGCCTTAGAGGAAGAGGATTGGACCTGTGGTAGACATCAGGAGGAATGGGGGCTGAGGAGCACCCTAGAATAGAGTTTGCTGCTCAGAAAGTTCTGGTTTTTGCCCAGCCCTAGATGGATGGGTGCTCTGTTAAGAGGCTGCAAGGTGTGTGCTAAGATGGGGAAGAATCCATTTGAGAAAAATCACGAGGACACATGTGTAAAAGCCCAACCTTCTCCCAGGTTAAATGATGAGGACCATGGGCCCCTCGGACTTCCAACCCAGTGTCCTGACATCACGAGCAAGTCGGCCGAGAGCGGTGGCTCACGCTTGTAATCCCAGCACTTTGGGAGGCCGAGGCGGGCGGATCACGAGGTCAGGAGATCGAGGCCATGGTGAAACCCCGTCTCTACTAAAAATACAAAAAAAAATTAGCCGGATGTGGTGGCGGGCACCTGTAGTCCCAGCTACTCGGAGAGGCTACTCGGAATGGCGTGAACCCAGGAGGCGGCGTTTGCAGTGAGCCGAGATTGCGCCACTGCACTCCAGCCTGGGCGACAGAGCGAGACTCCGTCTCAAAAAAAAGAGCAAGTCAAGAGCTGCAGCCACAGCTGAACCTTCAACCAGAGAATCCAGAACAGTGTGTTAGGAAGCCTAGGGGAAGAAAGGCAGATATCAGTATGAAGGATGCAGGCTGGACAGTGCTGGTCCTGAATTGCCCCGGAAGAGAGAGATCATGCATCCCTAGAACATGAGGTCAGAGGAGGAAGTAAGCTGGACCAGTGGCACCAGCTCCCAGAGAAAGAGGAGGCTCCATAGGCAGTTTACCAAGAGGGTGTCGATTCCATTCTCCAACACCCACTACTGAATTCTGCAAGGATTTGGGAGTCTTCTTGAAGAGCAGACCCACGAGATTCTGAGAGAGCAACCAGATACTATACAGCTTTTGCAGCAGCATATTTTGAGAGCTTTCCAGAGAAAAGAGAGAAAACCACTTTTGATCCAGCAGAATGGGGGACTCAGGTAGAAGACCGCTTCTAGAACAGTCATGCATTCAAGGAGCAAGAACCACCTGGGAAATGTGATCCTAAACAAGAAAACTCTCCAATATCTGGGAAGGAGGAAGAGACACCAGTCACCATCTTAGACTCTTCTGAGGAAGATAAGGAAAAAGAAGAGGTTGCTGCTGTCAAAATCCAAGCTGCCTTCTGGGGACACACAGCCAGAGAGGAGGTAAAGAGAATGGAAACAGATAATCTCCGACATGAGGAAACAGAGGAAAACAAGTGAGGACACTGCTTTTACCTCCAGGAAACACGAAAACTAACCAAATCCATCAGCCTTGTTGTTGTTGCCATTTTTTCCTTAGTAAAGAAGATTTGATGTTGTGAAATAACACTTGTTGCTGTTGTGAAAATCTGTCATGAGCATTTGTTTAATTAAACATACCACTGAAACATGAAAAAAAAGTATGACTCCCTCATACTTTAAGGGAGTATTTGACTACCACCATTTTGGCTCATGGCTGAACTGAATTATGGGTTTGTTTATTAGAATTAGGTTCTGTAGGCCGGGTGTGGTGGCTCACGCCTGTAATCTCAGCACTTTGGGAGGCCAAGGCAAGTGGATCACTTGAGGTCAAGAGTTCAAGACTAGCCTGGCCAACATGGTAAAACCCTATCTCTACCAAAACAAATACAAAAATTAGTTGAGCATGGTGGCTCATGCCTGTAGTCTCAGCTACTCGGGAGGCTTAGATGGGAGAATCACTTGAACCCAGGGAGCAGAGGTTGCAGTGAGCAGAGATCGTGCCCAGCCTGAGCCACCAAGTGAGATCCTGTCTCAAAAAAAAAAAAAAGAACTAGGTTCTGTGGCAAGTGACAGAAAATGAAAATAACTCTCTTTATCCATTTGTCCCCCCACTGCACACACACATATACACACAATTGAAATCTGGAGGCAGACAGCCCGGGATTGGCATGGCAAATTCATGAAGTTATCAGAGACTCAAAGTTCTTCCATTTTGTTGCTCCACTATCCTCTTCACATGATCCATACTGGTTGCATGAGTGCCAGCTATCACATCTGCCTCTCAGCCAACAGGAATAAGAAGAGAAAAGTGTACCCCTTCCCTTTAAGAAGACATCTCAGGCCACGCACAGTGGCTCATGCCTGTAATTCCAGAACTTTGGAAGGCTGAGGCGGGGGATTCAAAACTAGGAGCTTGACACCAGCCTGGGCAACATAGTGAGATCTCATCTCTACAAACATTACCAAAAAATATTAGCCAGGCATGGTGGCATGTGCCTGTAGTCCCAGCTACTGGGGAGGTTGAGTACGAGGATTGCTTCATCCTGGGAGGTTGAGGCTGCAGTGACCTGTGATGGCACCACTGCACTTCAGCCTAGACAACAGAGCAAGACCCTGTCTCAAAACAAAACAAAACAAAACAAAACAAAACAAACAAACAAAAATCACACACGCACATCCCAGAAGTTGCCACAACAGTTGCTCTTACATCTTATTGGCCAGAAGTTGGTCACAAGACCCATCTAGCTACAAGAGAGGCTAGATAACGTAGTCTTTATTTTGTTAAAATCAATTACAAATCAGGGTTTCATTACAGGAAAAAGAAAGAATGGAGATTGGAGGGCCTGGATTTCTTTCCAGGTTGGAGTGAGCATGTGGGATTTTCATAAAGAAACTAAAATTTCAGCTGCACTGAATAATTCCAGGGAATGCCATCATGCAATTCAAGGTCTGTATGGCCACTGCCATAAGGGGATCATGATGGGTTCTTTTTAGTGGGTGCAGGCACTTGAGGGCCAAGTCTCAAGTTCAGAGGTAAAATTGCATGGAACTTTGAAACAATATTACCTCTTCTGCAGAATTTTCAGGGGCCACATTTTTTCCCCTTTATCCCTTGGTATTGTAGGGACATTCTGAGCTGAGATGCAGAGAAGCCACCTTTGCTCTTTGAAATGATTGCATTCTATTTCCAAAGGCTGAATCTCGAGGAAGCAGTTTCACAACTTCTTTGATTTTGCTCAGTGCAAAACCTTACTAAAGTTTCCACTCGAGACCTGGCCTCAGTGCTTCTCATTATTGCTGATCTTAAATCCTTCCCAGACAGGGCCCATTCAGGGTTACGGGCTTTAATTCTGGAGTCAGAAGCACAAATCCTGAAAATATGCCCTCCTCACCCCAAGTCATTAGAGCCTGCTTCAGTGGCCTATAGGTACCGTGCCGAGCTCCAGCGCCCCATTGCCTGGGTTCAAACTCCAGCTCTGTAGCTGGCTGGCTCTGTGACCTTGGGCACGTTGCTCCCTGAGCCTCAGTTTCCTCATCTGTAACATAGGATGAGAATAATAGTCCCAACTTCCCAGGGTTATGTAACTGGGAAGAACAGGACCTGGAAGGTGGTAAGCACTCTAAAACCTCTTAGGTATTCTGGAAATGGAGACAGTCATTTCAGGCCTGTCTTAAATCTGCCTCTGCAGTCTTCCAAGGGGTAAGTGGCCCTGCCTTTTCCATCTCTGTTATTCTCCCCTCTCCCTCATGCACTGAAGGGAGAGTCTCTACTGCCAGGTCAGTCTGGGCACAGGTTTGGCACAGAGTGAGCAGGTCTGGTTCACACACTTCTATTCTAACCCATGTTACCAGGCACTCTCTTCCTTCCACTTCAGCCACTTCCCACCCAGAGGTGCTGAGCAGGCCATGCTGTGGGTGTGTGTCGTGCACCCCCTCCCACTGAGCCTGGAAGAGGCACAGGACGAGGACCCCCTGCCCACCTTGCATTTGGACGGCCTCTCTCCTGCAACAAAGGATCACAGGACAAAAATGAAATTTGCGTCCACGCTTCCCTCTGGTTCCTCGAGTGTCACTTTTCTGCATATTTATGGTAATCATCCCTGCAACAAAAACAGTGACTTCACTGTCTAAATAATAAGGTAATTTGTTACAGCTAATTACTCAAGGACTTCCTTAATCTCACTCAATTAAAAGATCCAAGAGGATTCCTGCCCCCTCTCATTCCAGTGTTCCTGAAGATCCCCCTAATGTATTCTGGATCACAGATTAGTGGGGAGCCAAGAACGGTCCGTGCTGGGCAGAACTGCTAAAATCCATCCCAGCGACGTGAAGCAGTGATTTATTGTGACATGGAATGTGGGACATTTCCCCAGCTTTTGTGATTGTGGTAATGAAGCTGTAAACCAAATAGCATGAAATGAGGCAAGGCCTTACAATTTAATCAGCTCGTAAACAGATCTACTGCATCAAGCAAATGACATTATTATCCATCCGAAGTAAATCATGCTAATCTCGGGAGATAAAATCAACATCGTTAATGGTCACATGTCATATTCATCAACACTAAACCATCCCCTTTGACAGATTAATCCTAACTACAGCTCCCAGGATGTATGGTAATAGGGCTTGTAGCATGCATTTCACTCCGCGCCAGGCTAACCAGCACTCTTAGGCTGCTATTACAAATAATTTTTTTATTGATTTACATATTTTAAAATGCATTTAAGGTGAGGCACCATTAAAAACCCTGTCACCCGCCCATATTTCTTTTCTACATTCCCAGACTTTATTAATAGGAACGGGAAGACAAACACAGTAAGCCTTATAAATACTTTGTTTAGGGCACTGTTAGGGGTAATTAAGATCGGGACTGGGGTTTGGGGGGTGTGGAGAGGCACAGGTGAGGAACAGACAGGGTGGTAGGAAACAAGGACCCTCTTGTGGTTCAGGAATAAAGGAAATTGCAGTTTCTTTTGCTTCCTGTTTTCCCTAGAGGTGGCAGGAAGAAAGGAAATAAATTGCCCCCAAAATCTGCCTGTGGGGCCTTCCCTCTTTCCCTTTCTGTCACATCCTACATCCACCCCATCAACTCAGCATTATAGTGTGTGCATCTGTGCTTGTGTTCTGGTCCCTGTATCCTGCCTGCTGACTTCAAACGCCAAATGTATTTATTTATCATGAGGCTGACCTAGGATGAATGCTCCCGGAAAAGTGTCCACTATTCAAAATGTCACTTCCCCTCAACAGGCCGTGCATTATATTGACAGGCATACTTTCAGAGGCCTCTGAATGACGAGGATGGATGGAGGGCTGCTGCAGCAGAGGGCACTGCTGCCTGGGCTGAGGGAGAGAGGGAGGAGGGAGTGGGTCATGGATAAGTGCAGAGTGGGTGGGTACCCAGATTATCTACACTCTCCCCCAGGAAGCATAAGCCGTGGGAGCTGAGACAGTGACCAGAAATGCAATCTGGAGACCACCAGGGCTGTAGTGCTTGGTGGGGAGCAGATAGCGGCCCGCCTTCGCCCAGCCACCCTTCTGATGGGCACATTCGAGGAGCTTCCTGCCCATCTGTGAAGCCAGTTGGGAGTGGGGGTTGGAAAAGAAGGGGTTGTCCTTTTTCTGGGTGACAGCAAGGAGGGTAGGGGTCTGATATGGTTTGGATCTGTGTCCTCACCCAAATCTCATGTTGAAATGTAATCCCCAATGCTGGAGGTGGGGCCTGGTGGGAGGTGATAGGATCATGAGTGCGGTTTCTCATGGCTTAACACCATCCCCCCCGGCCCCCACATCTGGTGCTGTCCTCGCGATAGTGAATTCTCATGAGATCTCACTACCTCATGACACAGTTGTTTTAAAGTGTGTGGAACCTCCCTCCTCTCTCTCTTCCTCTTGTTCTGGCCATGTAAAATGTGCCTGCTTACCCTTCAACTTCCACCATGATCATAAGTTTCCTGAGGCCTCCCCAGAAACAGAAGCTGCTATGCTTCCTGTGCAGCCTGCAAAACTGTGAGCCAATGAAACCTCTTTTCTTTATACATTACCCACTCTCAGGCATTTCTTTATAGCAATGCAAGAATGGACTAACACAGTGTTCTGGGACCACCATGTGTGGCCATGCAGACCTCGCATTGCACAATGGTATTCCCTGCAATTATTCCATGCAGCAACCCTGGAATTACAGTTTCTTTACAAAAATCCCACATGCCCACTTCAACCTGGATAGAAATGAGGGAAGCAGATGGATTCCCCAAAAGGACCTATTGAACTCAATAGAGGCACCTCTCTTGATGCACTAAAAAGACCCCACCTCGGCTTACATGGACTGAGGTAGAACTCAGATGCTTCCAGACACCCCATGCATGTGTCCTATAGCCCACCAACTGCCATGATTTATTTCAGAATGGGACCCTGAAAAACTCCCCAGCCCAGGTCTGTGTTTTATAAAATTGCAGCTATCGATTAGACCAACGAATGAAATGAAGCAGAGAGTACATTAACTTCAGGGTTTAGGTGGTGACAAGTTCAAGTGGTTGGAACCCACTGAGCTCTATAAGAAACTCTGGAGATTTTGTGTTCTGGGCTTTCCATGATCCTTCCTAAGAGCCCTGGAGGTTACCTTGTCACTGGGCGCCTGAAAGGCCCGGGAAAGGCCCTTCTCTGGAGCTGCGTAGTCTGAGTTAGTATGGTTGAGGGCAGTGGTTCCCAAACTTTAGCCTGAGTCACAACGTCCTGAGGGCTTGTGAAGACACGGATTGCTGGGCCCACCCCCAGAGTCTTTTATTCAGTAGGTCTGGGGTGAATCTAGAGGGTTTGCATTTCTAGCAAGCACCCAGGTGATGCTGATGTTGCTGGTCCCAGAACCACACTTTGAGAACACCTGATATAGTTTGGCTCTGTATCCCCACCCAAATCTCACTTTGAATTGTAATAATCCCCACATGTCAAGGGTAGGACCAGGTGGAGATAATTGAATCATGGGGCAGTTCCCCCATGCTGGTCTGGTGATAGTTCTCACTGAAGATCTGATGGTTTTATAAGGAGCTTCCCCTTCGCCTGAGTGAAGGCACGCATTCTCTCTCCTGCCACCCTGTGAAGAGATGTCTTCCGTCATGATTGTAAGATTCCTGAGGCCTCCCCAGCCACACAGAATTGTGAGTCAATTAAACCTCTCTCAGGTATTAAACCAGTCTCAGGTTTTTTGTTTGTTTGTTTTTTGTTTTTTGAGATAGTCTCCCTCTCTGTCACCCAGGCTGGAGTACAGTGGCATCATCTCGACTCACTGCATCCTCCACCTTCCAGGTTTAACCAGTTCTCATGCCTCAGCCTCCCAACTAGCTGGAAAAACAGGTGTGTGCCACCACACCTGGCTAATATTTGTATTTTTCGTAGAGACAGGGTTTCGCCACGTTGGCCAGGCTGGTCTTGAACTCCTGACCTCAAGTGATCCGCCTGCCTCAGCCTCCCAAAGTGCTAGGATTACAGGCATGAACCACCATGTCCAGTCTCAGGTATTTCTTCATAGCAGCATGGGAATGGACTAATACGACACCTAAGACAGGGAGAGGTAGCGGGGCAAGGAAGGAGGTGTAGGTGGGAAACACTGGGCTCCCAGGCACAGATTACAAGCCCAGAGTTGGGTCATGGCAGGAAGCGGAGGCCAGAACACCAAGTGATGTCAGCGGTGGGACTTCCACATCTCTGGGGCCTTTCCTCTTTTAAGTTCCTGGCACTTCTTTTTTTTTTTTTTTTTTTTTTTTTTGAGATGGAGTCTCGCTCTGTCACCCAGGCTGGAGTGCAGTGGCGCAATCTCGGCTCACTGCAAGCTCCGCCTCCGGGGGTTCATGCCATTCTCCTGCCTCAGCCTCCCGAGTAGCTGGGACTACAGGCGCCCGCCAACACGCCCGGCTAATTTTTTGTATTTTTAGTAGAGACGGGGTTTCACCATGTTAGCCAGGATGGTCTCGATCTCCTGACCTCGTGATCCACCCGCCTCGGCCTCCCAAAGTGCTGGGATTACAGGCTTGAGCCACCGCGCCCGGCCCCTGGCACTTCTTAAGAGTAAGTGAGCAAAGCACTCTGGGGTCCAGAACCCCAGAGTCAGGACTGAAAGCAGCATGTATTCTGGAGTCTAGAGATGGCTGATTCTAGCCCCAGCCTCACTTCTGATCTGCCTTGTGACGTGCAGTACCTCCGGTTCCCACTCTGGGGTTCCCTCTCTCACTTCTCACTTCCTCCTCTGTGAAGAGGATGTGGAGCACTAGATTTCCTCCAGAATCCCTTGCATTTTGGATAGATGTGAGGTTATGCCACTGTTTCCCAAAGCATACTCTGTGGGTCCTTTACTCTCCTTGAAAAATGGGTTCTGCAGGCTCAGTGGCTCATGTCTGTAATCCTAGCACTTTGGAAGGCTGAGGCAGGCAGATCACTTGAGGCCAGGAGTTCAAGACCAGCCTGGCCAAAATGGCAAAACTCAGTCTCTACTAAAAATACAAAAATTAGCTGGGTGTGGTGGCATGGGCCTGTAATCTCAGCTACTACAGAGGCTGAGGCATGAGAATCTCTTGAACCCGGGAGGTGGAGGTTGCAGTGAGCTGAGACTGTGCCACTGCACTCCAGCCCAGGGGACAGAGCAAGACTCTGTCTCAAAAAGAAAAAAAAGAAAAGGAAAAAGATGGATTCCATAGTCAGATAGTTTGGAAAACTTTTCAAAACATAAGCCCCCACTTGGACTTATATTTACATATGAAAGCCTCTGGGCCAGGTACAGTGGCTCATGCCTGTAAATCCCAGCACTTTGGGAGGCTGAGACAGGCGGATCACGAGGTCAGGAGATCGAGACCATCCTGGCTAACACGGTGAAACCCCTTCTTTACTAAAAATACAAAAAAATTAGCCAGGTGTGATGGCATGTGCCTGTAGTCCCAGCTACTCAGGAGGCTGAGGCAGGAGAATTGCTTGAACCCGGGAGGCAGAGGTTGTAGTGAGCTGAGATTGCACCACTGCACTCCAGCCTGGGCAACACAGCAAGACTCCATCTCAAAAAAAAAAAAAAAAGGGGGCTCTGAAAAATCCTGGAGTTGGGAAACCTGTTTAACTTTACTTAATCCTTCCCAAACTCATTGGATCACAGCCTTTTTTCCATTTGCCAGGGACCGATCTGGCCACCGAGCAGCTAATAGAGAGATAGTGGGGCAATGGCTCCTGACCTCAAGAAGCTCCCGGTTGGGGTGGCAGGAGAGATCCTAGGTACTGCCTTGGCCTGGCACAAACTTTAGATTCTAGCCAAGCTTGGGGACTTTTATCCCTCCTTTTCCAAAGGCTGGTATCAATTTGCCCTGGTTTCACTAGTGGATTTGCTTTGTTCAGTTTCACCTGCCTGTGAAGCATACAAACAAGCTCATTCATTCACTTAACAAAACATATTGTGCACGTATTTCATGCCAGATGCTGTTGTAGGTACTGGGAGACAGTAGACTGTCCTCTCTTCCAATGGAGAAAGACAAGTAGTGAATAAAGAAACCACATGGCATGTTAGATGGTGAGGAGTGCTGAAGTGGAGAGTTGGGATAGGCAAGGCCAGGAGTTTTGCTATTTTTAATGGGGCAGGGGTGTCAGGAAAGGCCTCTCTGACCTTCGGGTAAGAATTTGAAGGAGAGGGGAGTGTGAGCTGGGTGGAAAGCTGTTCTAGGGTGAGGGGGTGGCAAGTGCAAAGACCCCAGGTGGGAGTCTGCCTGGTATGCGTGCTGCACAGCTAGAGGCTGATGTGGCTGGAGAAAATAAGAGGTTCAGTTGCAGAAAAGGATCAGAAAGACAGGAAGCCATGGGAGCAGTGGACGTGACTTAGTTTTTTGTTGTTGTTGTTTGTTTTTTTGAGACGGAGTCTCACTCTGTGGCCTAGGGTAGAGTGCAGTGGCGTGATCTTGGCTCACTGCAACCTCCATCTCCCAGGTTCAAGTGATTCTCCCACCTCGTAGTTGCATCCACAGTTGTGCACCACCATGGCCTGCTAATTGTTGTATTTTTAGTAGACGGGGTTTTACCATTTTGGCCAGGCTGGCATCAAACTCCTGGCCTCAAGTAATTCATCTGCCTCAGCCTCCCAAAGTGCTGGGGTTACAGGCGTGAGCCACTGTGCCTGCCCATGACTTACCTTTTAATAGACCTTAAGTGACTTACATTTCAGAGTATGCCAAGTCACTGTGGAGAGCCAAAGCCACAGGTCCCCTGGTGGGGGTCACTTGGCCCTTCTGCTGCTGGCCACACCTGTCCTGGAATGATGTGTGGAAAAAGGGTGGGGATAGAGGCTGGTAAGGAGCTGGAGATGGGCAGGAAACTCTGAAAGCCAAACTTTCACACTTGTGTATTTCTACTTTGTGCCCCGCACTGTGCAAAGCCCATTCACTTATGAATTCTGAATTAATCCTACGAGAAAGGAAATTCCTCTCCTTGTTTTGCATTTGAGAACCTTGTGGGTCAGAGGAGTTAATGGACTTGCCTAAGTCACCCGGCTCACCAGTGGCAGAACCCAGGGCTTCCAGATTCTCTCATTCCAGTGCCACTCCCTCAGCCTCACATGGTCTGGTGTTGAGAACGGTGCGCAGAGTTCCCTTGGTCTCTAGGAAAGGGAGTCCCAGGTGGGTGAGTGACCACAGCCTTTAATGGAGGCTCCAGATATCCTGCGGGTACCCAGAGTCTGCGAGGTGAGTGTCTTCTGTTGGAAAGATACTCTGAGACGAGGAGATGCATGCAGGTTTATTGGGGAGTGCTCTCAGGAGATACATCTGTAAGGAAACTGAGAAGACAGGATTGGGTAGAGAGAAAATGACCCCAAATGTGGTTGCAGCAGACACCTCATTCAGTCTTGCAGGATGCTCCAGAGTTGTCCTTAATTGAGACAAAGGGCTGGCCTTTATGCCTCCATCTGCCAGTCACTGGCCACAGGCCACACAGATAGAGCCATAACTTTGGGCAAAGCAGTTCCCTGCAGCCAAGAGCAATGCCCAGTGAAGGGCTGAGCTGTGAGCCGTCCACAGCTGACAGTCGCGGAAGATGGCGAATACGTGCACGACCCTGAAGGGGGCGGAGCTTGTGCGCCTTAAGAAGAGGTTCTTTTTTCCCAGTGTACAAGAGCACATTGGCTCCTTCCCTTCCTTCCCCTTGCCTCCCTTCCTTCTTTCCTTCCTCTGGAAGGAAGGCACTGGGTCTCTCTGGAAGGAAGCTCTCAAGGATACAGGGATGAACAAGAAAAGGTCTTTGCCTTCTCTGGCTCTCTGCCAGAGGCAAACCAAGGTGTGAATGAGAAAGTGCCCCAAGAGTCTAAGGAGGCTGTAATGGAAATGGGTTCAGGGTGCCACGGGGACCCAAAGAGGGCTCAGTTGGGAAAATACCCCCTGAACCCTCCCAAACCTGAAAACAATCCAGGAAACTCGGGCTTGGATTGGGGGTCGTTGCCTACAGTACGTTAGCCTGACCTTGCAGTCAACTCTGAAAACACCGAGCTACCCTTATCAAACCACAATAGATTTGTATTGAATGCTCCTAGTGTTTGAGTTCAAACCATTAAGCAATCCTGTCCCAGGCTGAGTGGATTTCCCAGCCACTCTGGCCACCCTTGCCAGGCTGAGCCTAGGGGTACAGTCGTTCATTGAATCAGGCAAGTGCTTACAGAAAACCTATGCACTACTTTGAACTGTTTTGATGCTGTGGTGGATACTGTCTCCGCTCTCGATTGTCTGGTCCTTTAGTGGAGTAGACAAGCCCAATCATGATGCTCAGTACAAATGTCACTGAGTTACTTGTTCACCTCCCTCTCTGGACCACATCGTTTTTTATTTTCTGAATCCAAGAGACTTGTGCTTCTGGGCACATAAGAGTCTATCTTTCTACAGTGAACATATGCTGCTTTTGTGTTAAGAAAAATACACAATAAAAACTTTTTAGGCCAGGCATAGTGGCTCATGCCTGTAATCCCAGCACTTTGGGAGGCCAAGGCGGGCTGATCACCTGAGGTCAGGAGTTCGAGACCAGCCTGGCCAACATGGTGAAACCTTGTCTCTACTAAAACTACAAAAATTAGCTGGGCAGTGGTAGCGGGCACCTGTAATCCCAGCTACTCGTGAGGCTGAGGCAGGGAGAATGGCTTGAACCCAGAAGGCGGAGGTTGCAATGAGCAGAGATTGTGCCACTGCACTCCAGCCTGGGCAACAGAGTGAGACTCTGTCTCAAAAACAAAAACAACAACAACAACAACAAAAAACCCTCTTTTTAATTGAAAGATAGACTGAATGAGACAGGCAGGCATGTTGAGCAAGACAGTGGCAGAGGTAAGATGGTAGGTGTGGCAAGCCTTGAAAGCCAGGGGGAATATTCACGGTCTCCCAGGAGCAGCCTAGGGGAAATTACCTGGTCTGCTCAGAGACCACCCCACCCCTCCCACCTCATCACTCCCATCATAGATCGGAGTATCTGCAGACTTAATACAATGGACTCCACCCCCATGTGCAGCAGATTGGTCCAGGGATGAATGCCTGATGGGCACCTACCTGATCCAAGCTGGGCCAATCACAAATGGCTTCAGGAATAAGGTGTTGAGACTCGAAAAAGAAGTCAGTCTGGCTCTGGGTGTGAAATCAAGGATGTATGAGTCTGAGAGCAGCCATGGTAAGCCGTATAGACTGAGGAGCCGGAAAAGATCTTTGGCAGTGACAGGAAAGGCTGAAGCAGGTGCAGAGAGAGAGAGAAGAGGTAGAGAGGGATCCAGTCAGCTCTGGAAACACCAACCCACTCTTGCCAAACCATGACAGATTTCTATTGAGTGCTCCCAGTGTTTGGGTTCAAACCATTGAACAATTCTGTCCCAGGCTGAGTGGCCTCCTGTATTCCCTCCTGAAGCCCTGCAGCCTTCCAGGCCTTTCTTGATCCACATCTTAACCCTTAGATGGAGACTTTGTGGACCAGGGGTGCTGACTCAGCTTCTCTAAGAGGAATTTCGGAGCTCCCTGGATGCTGTCTCTGCTCCAGGCACAATGCCTCTGGGGCCAGTCCTGGTCCTCTCAGATGCTCACCTCTGAACCTCCCAGGTCCCCATTTGCTAGTCTTGGCAGTGAGATATTCTCTTACGTCATTTTTACTTCTTTCCCTGGACCCTTTTTCCTGCCCCTCACTTTTCTGACTTTGAGCTAGGTTTTTAAAAGTCGAAAGCCAGGACATCTCTTTCTGCTGTCCTCTCTTACTTGAGGCATCCAGCATAAAACAGCTTCGCTTGAAAGGGTTGCAGGCTGGAGAGAGACAGAGAAGGAAACAGCCAGAATTGTTAAAAATTAGTTAATAGTTCCAATGTATCCCACTGTAAAACAATGGGATTTTTTTTTTTTTTTTTTTTTTTTTTTTTGAGATGGAGCCTCTCTTTGTTGCCTAGGCTGGAGTGCAGTGGCACAATCTTGGCTCACTGCAACCTCTGCCTCCCAGGTTCAAGTGATTCTCCTGCCTCAGCCTCCCGAGTAGTTAGGATTACAGACATGCACCACCATGCCTAGCTAATTTTTGTATTTTTAGTAGAGACAGCATTTCACCATGTTGGTCAGGCTGGTCTCAAACTCCTGACCTCACGATCCGCTTGCCTCGACCTTCCGAAGTGCTGGGATTACAGGCGTGAGCCACCGTGCCCGGCTGGGAATTTTTAAATGTAAAGCACCCCAGCCTCAGGATTCGGCCACAAGCACCTTCCCAGATGAGCATCTGTGTTTGTGAGGCCAGAATGTTAATGTCAAGATCATTCATTGATTTGTGTGCCAGAATAGACAGCCCACTATTTTCTTAAGAAAAATTATTGTCTTGCCGGCAGATTCTTTCCTGGCCCCTGCCCTGAAGGGGTAGGGTGCCATTCATTTGCACAAGTCTTGGTTAGGCTTCTTCATTGTCATAAAAGACAGTCAACTTAACAGTATTAGCTTAGTGTTTTTAAAATTATTATAAACATAAATACCTACTTATTAAAATGTTACAGAAATTAACTTAGAAGGTGGAAGTCTGTTGTACTCTAACCTCCCCAAGATAACCACTTCATTTTATTTATTTATTTATTTATTTTGACATGTAGTCTCGTCCAGGCTGGAGTGCAGTGGCGCAATCCTGGCTCAGCGCAACCTCCACCTCCTGGGTTCAAGCGATTCTCCTGTCTCAGCCTCCCGAGTAGCTGGGACTACAGGCACACACCACCACGCCAGGCTAATTTTTATATTTTTAGTAGAGACGAGGTTTCACCATGTTGGCCAGGCTGGTCTCAAACTCCTGGCCTCAAGTGATCTGCCCACCTCGGCCTCCCAAAGTGCTGGGATTACAGGTGTTAGCCCGGCCACCAAGATAACTACTTCATATCTATCCAGATTCTCCCTTCATATCTTACTTCTTCAGTAGCACTAATATGGTTCATTCTTTTTAACAAAACTGCATTGTTTTCTCAATTAGCTTTTCAAAACCTATTTTTTAAATCTAAAAGTGTAATTGTTCTCATGCTGCTATAAAGAACTGCCTGAGACTGGGTAATTTGTAAAGGAAAGAGGTTTAATTGACTTACAGTTCCGCATGGCTGGGGAGGCCTCAAGAAACTTACAATCATGGTGGAAGGGGAAGCAAACATGTCCTTCTTCACATAATGCCAGGAAGGAGAAGTGTGAGAGCCGAGTGAAGGGGGAAGCCCCTTATAAAACCATCAGATCTCATGAGAACTCACTCACTATCACGAGAACAGCATGGGGGAAACTGCCCCCATGATTCAATTATCTCCACCTGGTCATACCCTTAACCTATGGGGGTTATGACAATTCAAGATGAGATTTGGGTCTGGACACAGAGCCAAACCATATCAAAAAAAATACATAATTATAGTAAGGAGGGCTTAGATAAGCTATGAAATTCTCACACAAAGTTAAACACTTACCAATTTTTGTGTATCCTAGAAATTTTCTATACCCACATTTTATTATTAATTTTTGATACAAGTGGGATCATACTATACCCACTGTTTTGCAACTTGCTTTTCCCCCCCACTTAATAATGTATCTTAAACAACCTTTCCTAACAGCATGTAAAGTCTCCCTTTTTCCTATTGGTGTTTGCATAGTATCCCACTATACAGATGTGCTCTAATTGATGTATCTAAACCCAATTCTCAGTCATATGGAATACCTGCATTCCAGTCTTTGATTGAAACTATAACCTTCAGCTATCCACTGTTCAGCTTCCAATAAAAGCAGAGCCAAAAGAATCACTTTGTATGGAGAATAATTTGGAGGTCAGGTTGGAGTTAGTCCTTGCACTTTTCCAGTATTAAAGTCTCACCCCTGAATGAAACCATCCATTAGTAAACCACATATTTGATGCACATCTCCTGGATTTCCCAGAGAGTTGGCTTTGCCAGGTCATCCATTTCCAATGCAGGGATCTCCATGAGCCTTACCCCTGCCTTAACTATGAGGGTTTGTGGAGGATGATGCCAGGCACATGACCCACATGAGGTCATGCAAAAGAACCTTGTTTCTGCTAAGAAGATGGTCTTTTTCTTTAAAAACTGCGTAACATTTGTAAGTAATCGTATGTCTTATTTCCCTTCTTTGCTTTGGCCTCCAGGAAGCCCAGAGCCAAAGTTTAGTAATTACATAAGATTTATCTGCATATCTGTTTACTATTCTTCCTCCTTTCATCTTATCTGTCTATTCCTTTCTATTCCTGGATCTTTAATTTTAAAGATCTTGATTTTTTATTTTTGAACCCTTCTCTTTCTATTTTGCAGAGATTTGTTATTCTTATTGGTACCCTTGAGAATCCGCTTATTTTTTAAACTTGCAGAATGAGCTGCAGAGCATTAGAAGAATATTTGTGGAAGATGCTTTTGGGACATACCCCTTTCTGCTCAAATGCCTGCTTCTCCCCTGTATTGTTGACGCAGAGAGGTTTGAAGGGCACCATGGAGACCACAGAGCTGGACAGGGCAGTGGGTAGCCTAAGAGGAATGATTTGTAGCTCAAGGACATGGGGTCAAAATTCATTTGAGCTGCCTGAACTCCCTCCTAGTGACGTGTGGGGTCATTCCAGATGCTTATCGAGGTTCAATGCGCTAACTCGAGGTTTACTGGGCCTTCCCCAAGCCCAGTAAGTGGCTCTTCCTAACAGGATTACTACTCCTGGGATCAGCTTGGAAAATGGCAGGGCCAAGCAGGACTTGAAATGCTTTCAGAATCAGAGCCAAGAAAGACCCCTGGGTCTTCCACTAAGTAAGGGGGAGGTGTGGCAGTCCCCGCAACCCTGTAGGTTAGATACTGTCCTGTCACCTTATGTGAGGAATGGCTGTGATAAAATAATAACCAGGAACAGTAGGTGACCCAGTTTGAACAAAGGGGATGAGGATCGATGCTCCGCAGCCGCCTTCTGCTTTGTGGGTCCTTTTACTACAACATTATATATTATATGCAAATCGCAGCACAAACTTAAGGCCTCTTTTCATGTCAAGAGGCTTCTTTGAGCCTATATGTTATATTTTACATATCTTGGACAGTAACATTTTTCTTTTTAGCACGAAGTTGCTCAAGGTTCATCTGAGACTCTTTTAAATTGCTGCTTTCAGAGAAATAACAATGTAAAATGACATGATGATGTATGGCCCCGTCCGGCAGACCAGGGCTGCAGCAGCCGCAAACGCCACCAAACCTCTGGGAATGAAGCAGTCTCCGGAGCGCCATTGTGCAGTTGTCCTAACCGGATCATTTTTAATTAGTTGCAATTAATTTCAAGTGACAGCATCCTGCAATATCAAGTCAGAGAGGCTCCGGTGCGTGGGTGGGGTTGTTAGGAACAGACAGCTGGTGAGAGAGAAGCCAGAGAGGGAGGTCTCATCAGAGGATACAAGATTTTCTGGGTGGGGGATAGAGAGACAATTTCCTGAGCTGGGGGAAGGAACTTCTTCCTAATGATGCAAATGTTCTGGTTCTTTCTGGGCTGTTTGTAGGCCCTGCTAGGTGGATACTTATCACGCCCTGCACACGGGGCCCTTCTGGTGGGCAAGTGTGTTGGCAATTATCTTGCTTCAGTAACACAAAGTGGTGCAGCCAGCTAACCTCTGCCTTAGTTTGGCAGAAGCAGATTCTGAGATGAGGATTTGGGAGGTGACCCCAGGAGTGGGAAGTGAATCAGGAAAGGGGAGGAGCCAGTAAGAGATATATTAAGCAAGCTAGCAGTGTGGGTACCTGGAGCTGTCTCCCATTGGGAAACTCTGGGAGACGTTGTAGAACCTACATCTCAGAGTTATCTCATCCACGGGACAAAGGAGCTAGGATATTTACACAATGATCATGTTGGTCACTGGTTGAGGACTGCTTCCAACCTGCCTTGTAAAGGCAGACCAAAGGCTGGAGAAAGCTCTCAAAGAACTGCAGATGCTGGCGGCTGGAATCAGGCTCGGAGCACAGACATGGTAAGGGCAAAGGCCTTGGGGCACTGTGTCTGCTACAGCCTCCAGGACCTTGTACAGTTCAAACATCCTACAATTTCCCCAGTACCCCTTGGATGTCCCTCTGAGGCACTTACATGTGGGGACACAGAGGCAGAGCAGTTAAGTGGGGTGAAGCACCCAGGGTCCCCACACCTGATGGAGGAGAGCTGAAAAGTCAGGTCGCCTACCTTTTGGTAGCAGGCAATCACCATCCTGCCACACCATTGCTCGGGATGTGAGAACCCAGGCTACCTCTAGCCAGGCTATTATGAGCAGACGGTGTTTTTTACTCTCCAGCCAATGCTGACACTTTTGTCTCCTGTGTCCCTAGCCGACATCACTAATTATTTGATCTTGGCACCCTTTCCCTGGCATCCAGATGTGGATTCAGAATCCCCAATAGGATATAGCCCACAGCTGTTATCAAGCAATGGTATATACAAAAGAGCTCAAACCTACTTGCTGCCATGGCCTAGAGGGAATATTCCTCCTTAGCACGATGTTCTCTGATCAAAATGTTTTGGGGGGGCGCAGATTACCTATGTAGATAACTATATAGTGACACGGTCACTCCTTGTCACCTACTAACTGAATCTTTGCAGCTAAGGGGGTAATCTCCACTTCAAATGTACTTGCTACTCTAAACAGTGGATTTAGAACCAGGACCAGAGCACTTGACCTCCTCACTGGGGTTCCTCTGGGAAAGCAAGAGGCATATA
Organism: Symphalangus syndactylus; assembly: GCF_028878055.3. NCBI lineage: Eukaryota > Metazoa > Chordata > Mammalia > Primates > Hylobatidae > Symphalangus > Symphalangus syndactylus. Next base: position 98,252,758 of record NC_072426.2, read on the forward strand.
TGCCTGCCCTGATTCCTCCCTTATGTTCCCAGAGCCACCCTTCATTGGTTAATCAGCAGGAAGGGAGTGGGAACTAATACAACTTGGCCCTTTTCTTGAAAGTAACAACAACCTAAGCAGACACTTACTGAGCACTCACCATAGGCCATGCACTATTCTAAGCATTTTCATATACCATATTAACTCATTTCATTTTCATAAGCCAGCAAAGTAATATTACTAACCCCATTCCAGAGGGGAGAAAGCTGAAGCACAGATAGATTAAATAACTTGCTTAAGGTCACCCAGCTATGCAGTGGTGGGGCTAGGACATGAACTCAGGCAGTGTCTGGAACCCAGGGATGAAGTCAACCCACTATACTCCTACTGGGTTTTCTTTCATGATTCTTCTGACCTGAAATACATACACATTTAAAAACCGACTTTCCAAAAATGCAGCATGAATCTGATCATTTCTCCTTTTTCCTTTCTTTGAAAAACTGAAGTGGGGCCGGGCACGGTGGCTCATGCCTGTAATCCCAGCACTTTGGGAGGGCAAAGCAGGCGGATCACAAGGTCAGGGGTTTGAGACCAGTTTGACCAACATGGGGAAACCCCGTCTCTACTAAAAATACAAAAATCAGCTGCGCGTGGTGGCACACACCTGTAATCCCAGCTACTTAGGAGGCTGAGGCAGAGAATTGCTTGAACTCGGGAGGCAGAGGTTGCAGTGAGCTGAGATCATGCCACTGCACTCCAGCCTGGGCAACAGAGCGAGACTCTGTCTCAAAGAAAAAAAAAGAAAAACTGAGATGGACTATCGCATCCATATGGGGGACCCCTAGAAATAACCCAAGACCCAGCAGTGCCTCCTTCCTTCCAGGTTCTGGGCCCATGGTCTGTCTCAGGTTGGGACACAAGGACTCTGCCTCAGGAATGTGCAGTCATCCCCCAGATATCACAAGTGCTGCTCCTAAGTGGAGCCAAGTTCCCCTTAATAACCTTTTATGGCGCTATCATCCATTAATTTACCTAAGCCTGCTCTCTGAGCCTGGCCAATCTGCCCATTTACAAAGGATGCCTCTTTGCCACAGAAGTCGCTTTAAAGTCACCATCTCACCACACAAGATGTCTTTTTCATTCCTCAACATGTCCTGTCTTTGGATTTCCAATAAGCTATTTTTAAACAGTCTCAGGCTTTGGGTGGTTTACTTGTTTTTCAATGATTTCCCATGAATTTGTTTTTCTAATTAGTCTTTAATTTGATGAGATAATGAAACGTCTCTTCTAGAGTCTTGGGGCCCTCTATTTTGCCCCAGCTCTCTCAAGCTGGGTGATGGGGCTTTCTGGACTTTGTGTTCCTTTGCTGTGGGTGCCTGTCTCTGGTTTCTGCTCCCGGGGCCCTACCACTGCCAGACTTGTGTATTTCAGATCAGCACGCCAAGCTAGTGTCCTTTTCTCCAGGACCTGGTCAGGGCCATGAACAGTGACCACCTCAAGGCTGTCCTTGGAGAGCTTTCATGTTTCTTGGGACACAATTGACATGATTGTCCCTGAGATGATCAAGGAAAAAAAAGTAGAAAGTAGACATTATGAACTTCATTTCAGGGAGGAAGGAAAGCAGGCTTTGGGGGGAGCGTGGGGTAAAAGTGGTCAGAAGAGGCTTCCTAGAGACGTTGAGGCTGGAATTCTCTGGCTTCAGCGCCCAGTCCGTCAGACCCACAGCTTTCTTTTATTCTCAGGTTTGTCATGCCCATTTACTATCTCAGAATGGAAAGCAGAGATAACATAAGCAACCTATCCATGGAATTTTTTTAAAAATCAATATATTGACCCAGCTGTAAGGTAAAGGAGAAATCAAAGGAAAGTCAGTTATAATAAAATATGTATTTCAATATGTAAATGCTCAGGAATAATGAAAAACTGGAATGCTTGCACCTAAAGACAAATCCTCCCAGTGGGACTGTAGTCAGTGCCACCTGCCATGGGGCAGCATCCTGGTGACAAGGTCCACAGTATGGCTGCATGAATGGTGGTTTCTGAAATGGTGCACAACTCTTGGTAAGGATCTGTGCAGAATAGAGGACAATTTCCTTCTCAATTGTCGCAAAAGTTGCAATCCTAGAAAATCCAGTGTATATTAGAGCCATGCAAAAATCCTCAGTGCTTATATGTAAAACAGCTAGGTTTAGAACTCTGGTCACTGTAAACAGGTTTTTCCACTGGGATGACTGTCAAACTTAGGACCTCTCTGATGGTTGTGCAGGTTGTGCACTGCACAGCCATTTACTTCATCATGGAAATGAATAGTGTCCCCTAGGGCTGAGGAGTACACAGCAACCTGGGTGGGCATTTCAAAAGTTGTATGGAACGCGGGAGAATTATTTGCTGGGCGAGACTGTCCTGCACATTGCAGGATCCAGACAGCACCCTTGACTCACGCACACACACATAAGCCAAATGCCAGCATTTCCACATGGATAAACAGAGACAGAAGGGTTAAGTAACTGGTCGCTTCCTGGCCATGGCTTTGAGCAAAAGAGGTCGGCGGCATCTCCAGTCTCTGAGAAGGATGCTCCTAGACCCCACAGAGAATCACAACAACCCATAAGAGGACATTCCCCAATGCCTGGCTGCAGGGACTGCTCCAGCCAAGTCAGCTGATGACAAGAAAGACCCACAATACAGCCCCAAAGGGTCTGCTCAGCTCCATCCTGGGCCTGTCTCCCAGGCTGGGGGCTGTGACTAAGCCTAGCTGTGGGGTAAAGGTGGACTGGAGCCTCCTCTTCTGGGCTGCTGGGCTTCCATAGCTGGCAGGCCTGGCAAAGCAATTCCTTAACAGGGACGGGAGAGAAAGAGGGAGAGAGAGAGAGAGAGTGTGTGTGTGTGTGTGTGTATGCATGCACACACACACCCATGCCCACACACGGACTGCTGCCACCTCCGCTGCTGTCTTATAGGAGGGCAGACATTTAAACCCCTCCTTGTAGCTTTCACCCCCAGGGGTGGGGACTTGGCCAAGGCTGGGGTGGCGGTAGAAGTGGAATGGGGGATTGAAGAGCAGGAACTCTGAGATTTCATTCCGGCCATTTTGAACAAGCCCAGGTAGGAAGGCAGGAACGAGGAGCCTCGATTCCCAGCTGAAGCTGAGCAGTGTTTCCCCCACCCTCGCACAGGGCCTGACTCTAATGTCTTCTGATGGGACAAATTGGTGAGCACAACTATTAGCTGAGTGACATCAAAAGGCATTAATCTCTGGTTCCTGAGCAAGACCAGCACCACATTAGTGCCTCACACCCAGTCATTATTAAGACTTTAGCCCAAGGGTGTAATAAATGTTTTATGGCATGCAAACCAAGGTAATGGAATGCAAATCCCATAATATAGCCATACATTTATTTTCTAATGGAGCAAATGATGATGTATTTTATCTGAGAAGAGCTGCCCGATAGGGTCTGCTTGGGAAATTTGAAGTTAGAGACCCAAAGGGTGAGTGGGTGGCCCTGCTCTGGTGTGGGCTGGGGGTGAGCAAGGGTAGCAGTCACGGTGGGACTTCCCAGAAATGGTCAAGTCTTCATACACACAAACCTTTTGGACAAGCCCATCACTCTTGCTCCAGGTCCCCCAAGTACCGCCCCCCTTTTGGGGCATATACCGAACATTCTGAGGCTTAATTACATCCCCTTTGCAGAGTGCCCCCCTCCCAGGATCCGCCACCCCTAACCAGAGCTGCATACCAATAAGCTACTCGGCCAATATGAATTGGCTTTCCGAAAATATGGCCGCATTAAGGTGCAAAATGTTAATGGATGGAAGGGCGCAGGGCTATTTCTCCAGTGAAGTTAGGGCTTTGCATTGGTGCTGTTTTTATTAAGAAGCGAACACTGTTCATTTGCAGCCCTGGGGCTGGTAGGGAAGTTGGGCTAACTAGCTGCGGCCACTGCAGCCTTGGGAAGGGCTTTGGTTGACCCAATGCCCCAGGTTTTTCTGGCTGCTGCTTCCCCAAAAACAGCTTTCTGATTATTCCAGTTGTCCAAAAAGTGTATGGGCTCCCTTTTAAAGTCAGAGGGCCTCTTCGTTTCCAGAAACCCCTTTAGTGACCTCTCTTTTGTCCTTCCCACGCCCAGGCACACAGCACCCACCTGGGGAGCTATCAGGCTCATGGGCCTTGTACTGATGTCCAGGGACCTACTCTGTACCTAGATTTACGGGGGCATCAAGAAATCTAAGACCTGTCCCTACCTTCAAGGTCCTGATGATGTAACTAGGGAACAAGACACACATCTGAAAAGAAATTAACAATGTAAATTATTTAATGGTCACCTGAGTGGTGTATTTGAGGAGTACAGGTTTCCTTGTAGGATTTTTTTTTTAAGGCATCCATTGAGAAAAAAGAAATGAACACTATCAGAGAGGAATCCTGATGGAGATACTGTTTGGGGCTAGAGGTATTGAAGACCCCTTAAGAGAAAAAATGCACGACTTGGCTCTTCCCTCAGAGAGCTCATACTAGGTGTTCAATTCACATTGGTTTCTGAATGGCTTGAAAACAATGATATCCATTCTCAGAGGGCTGAGACTGGATCTAGAATTGGCATTTCAATGCTTGGCAGTACTTTTGATCTTCTAATATGCCCTCTTGTTTTCCAGAACAATATTGACAACAATAATTCATTGAAAATTTACATCAGACCCTGTGCTAAGCCTTCATTATTTTACTGAATTTTAACACAACACTAAGAGGAAAGTACCTTTATGATTCTATTGAGAGATGACAGAAGAAACTAAGTCTTAGAGTGAGACTTACCCAACTTAGTAAGAGCTGGGATTATAACTGGACCTCCCTGCCTACAAAGCCCATCCTATATTGTCTGCCTCTCCAAATCACAGTAACAGGGGTCAGAGAAGTAAAGCATTGTATTCACGGACACAGAGAGAGCCTCTGGCTTCAGGCCCTGCTGTCTCCTGCACCACAGTGAGCACCTCTTGGTTTTTTGTGTGTATTATCCCAGGAGAGGTCTCCCCACACCCAAGGGCCTGTCTCTCTCTCTACCTTCAACTAGTCTGAGGCCAGGAAGAATATCTTCTCACTCTAAGGTATGTCAAATCATGGTTGAACACAACTAAGATCTTAATAACAGTAAATTCAGTGACCCAAATGGATTCTGAGCCTAACTTGAAGATTCTCCATGGATTTGATTACTCTGTGCTTGGATACTGTAGGTTGATTGCCCTTGAAGAATAGTTAGGCTGAGATGAGTTACTTGTTGGGTTCTTCTCTGGTTTGACCTGGTAAAGCTTCAGAACAGGCCTCTATAGAATATTATCTTCCAAAGTCTAGAGAATGGGCCAAGCCCACCTGTGGGGGAAGAAAGACAGTAGTGATCAACTCTGAATTCTTCAGGCTGGGTTCAGGGACAGATAGGGGTGGACTTCCAGCGGCCTAAGCAGGGCCAGGAATAGGGAGAAGAGAGAGGCACCTGGGGTACAAAATATAAGGAGGCACTCACTCTCAGAGTCGCACAAGTGCAAACCTTAAAAACAAGGGCCCCCAGGCCGATCACAGCGGCTCACGCCTGTCATCCCAGCACTTTGGGAGGCCAAGATGGGTGGATCACGAGATCAAGAGATCGAGATCATCCTGGCTAACACGGTGAAACCTCATCTCTACTAAAAAAATACAAAAAAATTAGCCAGGCGTGGTGGCGGGCACCTGTAGTCCCAGCTACTAGGGAGGCTGAGGCAGGAGAGTGGCGTGAACCCAGGAGGCAGAGCTTGCAGTGAGCGGAGATTGAGCCACTACACTCCAGCCTGGGCGACAGAGCGAGATTCTGTCTCAAAAAAAAAAAAACAAAAAAAACAAAAAAAAAAACCTTGGCAGCCATCCAACATCCTTAACCATCTTTTTCTTTCCATTTCTCATCTCTGCTTTCCTTGATATTCTGCTTGGGCACAGACTAGTTGAAGGGAGACAGAGAGTCTCTTGGGCCTGGGTAATAAACACACCTAAAAACCAAGAGCTTCTCATTGCGGGGCAGGAGACAATAGGGGCCTAAAGTCAGAGGCTGTCCCTCGGGAGCAAATGAAGCAGGCCATGGAGTGGTGAGCGAGTTCGTACAGTGAGCGAGTTCAGGTTCATGAAGCCTCTCCCAAGTGAAGGCAAGAGGGTTACTAGCAGCTCCAGGCTTACCTCTGGCCAGTCCCAGTGGAGAAAGAGAACTCCTCCTTCCCAGGAGCTGCAGCAATAGCTTTCACTGGCCCAGCCCAAGTCTCATGCCCATGGCTGAAATGATCACTGTGGCTGGGGACTAACCTGCCCTGAATGGTTAGCTCTACTCATGGGCTGACTCCTGGGGACCCCAGACATCCAACCACATCTGGAACCACATAGATTTAGTGAAGATGTGGGTTCTCCAAAGGAGAATCTGGGTGCTCTTGTAGGAGGGATGGGTGCTGAACAGGCAAACTCAAGAGCAGTCAACTCAAGAGCTGGAGATGCTTCTAAAACTCTGGCTTCTCCGGAGGCCCACAGGACTCCTGCCCAAATCTGCATTATTTGTGGGCCTCCTCTGTAGGCTTTCCTAAGGCATGAAATGCTTTAAATGCTTCTTGCTCATCTTTAGCCACCTAACCCTCTTCCCTCAGGCTCTGGCCAATGACTTGTGCATTACAGTCACTCAGGAAGAATTTGCTGACGTTATGAAAGAATGAATGAGGAACTGTGCTAGGGCTGGGCCCAAAACTTTTATTAACTGTGGGGTTAAAAGCTATCGAGGGTCAGGGGCACCGCAAAGAGGCAGAGGGAGTGAGTCAATTAACACCTGCCTTTTTATTTCCAAATCGAATTGTTGCATGAGGTTTGGGGATGATGTAACCACTCGGCAGCGTTGGGGCAGGATTTATGAGCTAGGGTATGTGAAGCAATGGTCTGAGTAGGCAGCTGGTGAGAGGCACTTACCCTGACTGCCCTCACTTGGAATCCTCCCGAAAATAATAGCTGTATGATATGAAGGCATCTTGGCAGAAGGACCGCTGCACCCAGGGTGGACCGGAGCTGAATCACTTTTTCCTGGGTTGGTATGGAAGGGTGTCCAGTTCAGGCATGGCTTCTTGTTGGGAGGGGAAAGGAGTGTGAACGTTGCGGGGTGGAGAATGAAGGGGCAGGCAGGATAGCACATTAGCGCAGCGTTGGGGCCCGGGAATGGGGACATGCGCCATTGGAGTCATCCTAGGTTGAGTAGGGAGTGACATTAGCTAATGCAGGGAGTCCATTTGTTAATATCCATTCATTGTCTCCTACCCAAGAGGAGCAGGATTAACCTCTGCTGGAAGTTTCTGGGAATGTGGCTGGCACTGTACGAACTCGCTCACCACTCCATGGCCTGCTGCAGGGCTCGGGAGGGAGGAAGGAAGGCAGGCCTCCCCTCCTGCCTTTCCCACCAGTGCTTGGGTCCAAACAATGAATTTTCGACTGGGTCATTAAATGCTGATTAAAGTACTGGAGAAAAGAACGGAAGAAAAAACCAGCATCAAGTGTTGTACATGCACACTCTCACCCCAGGCCCCCCTTTCCCTTTCTCAAGCTGCCTGGAAGTTTGTTCCAACCCTCCATTGGAAATGCTATAAAAGGCCAGGTTAATTAAGTCCTATATATTACCAGCACAAACACTTCCAACTTTATTCTGGCGGCTCGGTGAGTGAGGAGGAGGCCAGGCAAGGTCCAGGCAGCTCAGGGTAATAGAAGACTCAATTACCTTGTACATTTGCAGTTTTATAAAATCATTTAAAGTTCTGCCAATGAAAAGCACAGTAGAGAGGCACTGGAATTCTGACATCCAGCAAAAGCTTAGGGAACCAGGATTCCCTTGGAGTTGCCACAGATAGCAAAGTCATCCTGGCCATCTCCCTCTTCCCTGGGCAGGAAAGTCCTCTCCATAGAGTGGCCCACAGCAAAATATGGAGGAAGGAAAAAAGGAAAGGGACTCTCCAGCGGTGCACTGAGCACCCACTGGGTCTGGAGTCCTGTGCTAGTGCCTTACATAACTCACTGGGGTAGGTATTATCCCCATTTCCAGATGAGGAGACTCAGGCTGCAGAATGAGTCTTTGGTGTCTAACCAAGAGAGACCCAACACCCAGAGCCTGTGTGCCTCGCCTGTTATATTCCAATTCCTGCCCCTCCCTTTAAGCTACCAGGCCTGCTAGCTGCATATCATGGCCCAGTGTTAGAGGACAGTCTCTGGAGCCTATGGGTCTGGATTCAAATCCCAATTCTACCACATCTTAGCTGTGTGCTCTTGGGCAACTTACTTAACGTCTCCGGGCCTTAGAGAAATTACTTTCCTCATCTGTGCCATTTAATCTGCTAACAATGCTGTCAGAAAGGTACTAATATCGTTTTCACAATGCTGTATAAAATGCTCGGAGCCCAGAATATGATATATATTGGTTATTATTGTGATTAGTCATTTTCTTTCTTTCTTTTTGAGACAGAGTCTCACTCTGTTGCCCAGGCTGGAATGCAGTGATACCATCGTGGCTCACTGTAGCCCCAGCCTCCTGGGCTCAAGCAATCCTTCCATCTCAACCTCCTGAGTAGCTGGGACGACAGGCGTGCACCACCATGGCCCAGCTAATTTTTTTTTTTTTTTTTTTGTAAAGATGGAGCCTCACTATGTTTCCTAAACTAATCTTGAACTCCTGGGCTCAAGCAATCCTCGAAGCTCTGCCTCCCAAAGTGTGAGCTACTGTGCCCGGCCCTATTGTGATCATTATGCTAGCTATACCTCTACTTGTCTTGACCCACTCATTATGCTTTCCAGTATAGTAGCCAGTGAACCAGCTATACAAGCCATGCTCCTGTGCTAAAAAAAAAAAAAGGGTTAGAGGAGTTCTTCCAACTTCTTTCTTTATACCACAGTGACCTAATTCACACACGGATTCTCCCATTTCTAAGTCTTACGGAAGGGCAGGAACCTCTTTCCAATTGAGGAACCCTGTTTTTTCTTGTGGGATAAACAAAAACAAGAGCTATATAAAATAAAAAAACAGGCCGGGCGCGGTGGCTCACGCTTGTAATCCCAGCACTTTGGGAGGCCGAGGCGGGCGGATCACAAGGTCAGGAGATCGAGACCACGGTGAAACCCCGTCTCTACTAAAAAATACAAAAAATTAGCCCGGCGTGGTGGCGGGCGCCTGTAGTCCCAGCTACTCGGAGAGGCTGAGGCAGGAGAATGGCGTGAACCCGGGACGCGGAGCTTGCAGTGAGCCGAGATTGCGCCACTGCACTCCAGCCTGGGCGAAAGAGCAAGACTCCGTCTCAAAAAAAAAAAAATAAATAAAATAAAATAAAATAAAATAAAAAAACAACTTGTTTTCTTCTTCACTAAATAGAAACTGTTCGACATGCCTACACCTTGAGAAATAGGAGTAAAAACCTTCCATTCAACAGCAGCCCCCAGGGGGAGGAGTTATTCTCTGGGCTATAGCCACAGTGACCCAGAGCAATGTTTCCCAAGAGGCTGGAGAGAATTAAGCCCAAACTTCTCTCATCTTGATCAAATCTGTCAGGGCCTCAACGGGAGAACCTGGGTGGGGCTGGGGCTGAAAGGCAATGCAGCTATGGACCACCAGGGTCGTGAGGGGATAGCAGCTGGCACATGGTAGACTCTGATCACTTGTGCTGACTGAATGAATGACGTTCCAACACCCTGAGCACCTCCCAGACCCTCCCACGTGGAGAGCTTCCTCTGAGCTAGGCAGATGAGCTACGTGATGTTTTCTTAAAATATTCACTGTAGGCTGGACGCGGTGGCTCAAGCCTGTAATCCCAGCACTTTGGGAGGCTGAGGCAGGTGGATCACGAGGTCAGGAGATCGAGACCATCCTGGCTAACATGGTGAAACCCTGTCTCTACTAAAAATACAAAAAATTAGCCAGGCGTGGTGGCAGGTGCCTGTAGTCCCAGCTACTTGGGAGGCTGAGGCAGGAGAATGGCGTGAACCCGGGAGGCAGAGCTTGCAGTAAGCCGAGATTGCGCCACTGCACTCCAGCCTGGGCAACAGAGCGAGACTCCATCTCAAAATAAATAAATAAATAAAATTTTAAAAAAGGTTCACTGTAGTATCTCCAGTGCCACCCCCTTTTCTAGAATCTTGACATCCCCACTGCTTGAAATTGGGCAGAACTTGCAAATGAAACGTAGCAGATGTCATGCTGCACAACTGGCAAAGCTAAATCCTAAGAGGTAATGTGGCTTTCACTTGTCACTCTCTCCTGGGAACCTGGCTGCCATACTGTGAGGAAGCTCAAGCTATCTGGAGAGGCCACATACAAGATATTTTAGCCCAGAGTCCCAGCTAAGGTCCCAGCTGACAGCCAGCCCCACCCACCAGACACATGAGTGAACAAGCCTTCTGATGATGCCAGCCCACAAAAGTTGAGTCACCTTCAACCTTCGAATCTTCCAGCTGAGGCCCATATGCTGTGGAGCAGAGACAAAGCTTCCCTGCTGTGCCCTATCTGAATTCCAGACCCATAGAACCTATAAACATAATAAATGGTTGTTTTACACCACTAAATTTGGGGTAATTTCTAACCCAGCAATACATAACCAGGATAGCCAAATGTACCTTTCAATGCCAGGTTCAGTTCTGGGGACAGCTATGTAAGAAGGTCATTGACCAACTGAAGAAATTCCCAAGCACTGTCATCAGGGGAGAGGGGCCTGAAACTCTGACCTAGATGTTGATGGCTAGATGGGAGTGGAGGGTGGGGAGGACTCAGTCATGACCCTCCTATTCCTGAGAGAGGAGTAGGCTTCTTCTGGGGCAGCAGGGAGGTATCGTGGGAAGAGAACAGGCTTCAGACAGGGATCCTAGTATCTCTCTTGCAGGACACTTATGCAGATTAAATAAGTGGCAAGCTTGATGCAAGGACTCTGAATAAATAATATCATGAAAGGTCTTTTGATTACCCATTCCAATCTGCAAATAAATAGGAGGTTTTTATTTTAAAAAAAGGTGCTGTAGGATGTCTCCTCTGATTTAAGGAGGGGAAGGAAGATTAAAACCTAACTCCGCTTGTCTCAAGGTTTTAACATGTAGAAAATAGGCATAAGGAGGAGGATGTGGATTGAAGCTTTGGCTTTACAAATAGCAGCAGATGGCTGGGCACTGTGGCTCACGCCTGTAATCCCAGCACTTTGGGGGGCCAAGGCGGGCAAATCATTTGAGGTCAGGAGTTTGAGACCAACCTGACCAACATGGTGGAACCCTGTCTCTACTAAAAATACAAAAAAAAATTAGCTGGGCGTGGTGACACATGCTTGTAGTCACAGCTGCTTGGGAGGCTGAGGCAGGCTTGAACCTGGGAGGCAGAGGTTGCAGTGAGTCGAGATCGTGCCCCTGCACTCCAGCCTGGGCAACAGAGTGAGACTCCATCTCAAAAAAAAAAAAAAAAGAAAAAAAAAAGGAAAAGAAAAGAAAAGAAAATGAATAGCAGCAGATGCCCAATAACAACAAAGGAAGGGCAGCCATTGGAGCCTGGCATTCTCTGTGTGGCGATCTTTCATTCAAGATGCAAGTTATTTTCTTTATTTTTTTTTTTAAGAGACAGGGTCTTGCTCTGTCTCCCAGATTGGAGTACAGTGGCATAATCATAGCTTACTGCTGCCTCAACCTCCTAGGCTCAAGTGATCCACCTCAGCCTGGGACTGGGACTACAGGCACGTGCCACCATGCACAGCCAAATTTTTTTTTTAATTTTGTAGAGATAGGGTCCTACTATACTGCGTGGGTTGGTCTTGAACTCCTGGCCTCAAGCAATCCTCCTGCCTCAGCCTCCCAAAGTGCTAGGATTATAGGCATGACCTACCAAGCCCAGCAGGATTCAAGTTCTTTCATTGTTACAGGATTATTCAGGCTTTCTATTCTTTTGTCAGTTTTGGTAATCTGTATTTTTCTACGACTTTGTCCATTTTGTCTAAATTTTCACGTTTATTGGCATAAGGTTGCCCAATTGCCTTTTTAATCAATCAGGAAGTTCCCTCTTTGATCAAACCTCCAAAATTGTGTTGTGGGGTAACCCCGTGTTCTCTTGTCTAGTGGCCATGGAGGTAGTGGTTTTGCCACCACCACTTGCAACCACCCACTGCATTTTCCTGGGCTTCCCAAGGCAGAGTAGAGAATGCATTCTGAGCATCAGCAAGTTAGAACTGCTGTTCACCCAGAAAGTTCAAGGAAAAGCCAAATCCCTTCTCAGCATAGACTCCTGAAGACAGCTCAAATGTGCCACTGGATGATTAGGGTTTGGGGCTGACCAAGCAATCTTCCCTACCCCACTTTCAGCAAGTAGCTCCTTTCCTCCTTGCTGATTTCCCAAGCTGAGCCAACGCTGAGCTCACTTTGGCAGGAGTGGTCATGCATGTTCCACTCTCGCATCTATTGCTTATTTATTCTCCACTGAGGACAAGCAGCATCTAGCAGGCTGGGATCTTGGGGTGAGAGGAGAGCTTATGGGGTAGCAAGGGGTTATCTGTTTATCCCAGAGTGATCTCCCATTTGCTCATGCTGAAGTGAGGATGGACAGGTGTCACCTTAGCAATGGTTCAGTGAGCTGCCTGTTTGGGAGGTACCCTGCTGTTTGCCTTTTCCAGGGGAGCCCCCCTCCCTTCTTGACAGTTTCAGAAAAACTGCAAAGGATGGGACTGGTGGGTGGTTCTACCGAGCCCTGGCTTTTTGGGGAGTCCCTGGCTTGCAGTCTTCAGACTCCACCTGCCTCCTCAGTTGGGTTTTCCCTGGCACCCCCCTGAGCTCTGCCTCCTTCCGAGGGTGGCTGCCCTGAGGGTCCTGGCCGCACTGCCCTCCATCTGGCTGCTCAGCTGAGGAGAGCACAGGACACAAGCAGCCGCTGTGCTGTCTGCCAGGGTCAAAGGTCTCCACAGGGTCGGCCAGGAATTGGCCGCTCAGCCAGCACTGGAAACTGATGCTCTGGGAGATAGGTGAGAGCCTGGGTGGGCACTGAAGGGGTTAAAAGAACGTGGTGGAAAATGGGAGAATGGAGGCACGCGGCACTGCTGGAATAAAGCTAGCCCTGTGCATGGATAATTAGAACTGAACATCAGTAAACAATGCCTTTTCCCCTCATTAAGGACAAATCTGTATGTATAATGTGCCTATTTTCTCTTTCATTAACTTATAAATGGCCACTACTTTAAAGCCATTTAACCAGCAGTTTTGACTTGCCCGTCAACTCAGGGTCTGACGTGTTTTCTCCCCTCCTACGAGGACAGAGGTGCCCCCCCTCGGCACACAGCTCCCATGGGGAGAGGTTGTGTGGGTGCTCCTCTAAAACACCACCTACAGACCTGCAGCAGTTTCCAGAAGGCAGTGCAGATAGGTACGGTTGGGGGAGGCGGAGGCCTGGCTCCCATGTGGTCCTTCTGCCCTAGGCCCAGGCAGCCCCTCCTGGTCCATCCCGTACTCTCAGCTGTCCTTGATGACTCACTCACTCTCACGCTCTGAATTGCTTTGTCTGTGCCCTTGAGTTATTTAAGGACCCTGGCTCTTCTTTAAATAGGGAGCCCATGAGAATGTGCCCAATCTGCAAGCATTCTTCAAGATGGCCAGCAACAAGCTGGGACCAGAGATCCCAAAAGTAAGATAATATGCCTGCATTCAGGCAGCTCAGTCCAGTGGAGACCAGCATGCATTCATACGTAGGGAAGTGGTGCCTGAATAGAGGTTCACGTCAAGTGGAAGTCTTCACCGAACCTTGGGAAGGCTTTCCAGATGACAGTGTGTTTCCTCCATCAGCCTGGAAACTTTCTGAGAATTGATATCAAATCAAGTCTCCCTCATCAGGCAAGGTGCTTCAGAGGATATTGACTAGGCCCTTCCCAACAGGCTAGGAGATCTGGGGAAGAAGACCAGGTCTCTAGACCCCAGGGTTAGGAACTATTGCTCCTATCAGATTGAAAATCCCATAAGGCAGAGATCTATCCGAGGGCAGGGCCTTGCCTCTCTGTCCTTTGCTGGGTAGCCTTCCCAGCACCCTGCATAAAGACAAAGCCTGACCCCTACAGCAGCCCCTTTGCATCTCTACCTCCTTTTGGGGGCTCCAAATGTGCCCCAAACTTGTGCCAGGGCTTGGGAAGATGAGAGTTAGTGGCAAATGGGAAGAAGGACAATCCCTGGTCTCTGGAGCACCCATAGGTATTTCAAGATTGGAGTGGCACTAATCCACACAGAGCAATGGCGAGAGAGGGAAGGGGACTAGAGTGATGAACACTTAGGGAGCGCTCACCTTGTGGCAACAAGGGGCATATACATGACCTGTTCTGTTATCCAACATATAAACTCATAATCCTGGGAGGTGGATAATATTTCCCTATTTGTAAAATGGGGAAGAACTGGAGGCCCAGAGAGGTAAAGCAATTCACTCAAAGTCACATAGCTGGTTGGTGGTGGAACTGGGAATCAAACAGTCTATCCCGTTCTAAAGTCCAGGCTCTTTCCACCATATCCAAATGCCACCTTGGATAAGTAAAAGAGGCTCATGAATAGTAGAGGAAAGGGAAGATGAGGAATAAAGAGTAAGAATGGAGGAGTCGACTCTCCTGGGAACCTCTGCTAAACCTCAACTGCAGGAAAGATTTGGAGAGGCCAAAGACCTTCTGAGGATCTTCTGATGGTGAAGCTGGGGAGATCCCCACTTCTGAACTCCATCTGTATCTTCCCTGGATATGAGAAGTGGAGAGTCCTCAGGCCTAGTGAGGGACCATGTGCATAAATTCAGTTGTGCCTCAAAACTGCCAACTCCTGGCTGGGCATGGTGACTCACACCAGTAATCCCAGCACTTTGGGAGGCCGAGATGGGCAGATCACTGAAGGTCAGGAGTTTGAGACCAGCCTGGCCAACATGGTGAAACCCCGTCTCTACTAAAAATACAAAAATTAGCCAGGTGTGGTGGTGCATGCCTGTAATCCCAGCTACTCAGGAGGCTGAGGCAAAAGAATCACTTGAACCTGGGAGGCAGAGGTTGCAGAAGCTAAGATCACGCCATTGCACTCCACCCTTGATGACAGGGTGAGACTCCATCTCAAAAAAGAAAAAAAAAAATGCCACCTCCTGATAATATTTTAACATTAGGCTGACTTCTGATGGATACTAGGTTGTTCCACTGTTGAGACAAGATCCCCATCATCATGATCATTAGCACTATTAATCATTCCAAAGAATTGGAAACAACCTGAATACCCATCCACAAGAGGATGTAGATGATTCATCTGTGGAATATGTAGAATGCTATACAGCATGCATTGCTCAAAGAAATGAAGTAGCTCCATGTGGCTGAGTGAAAAAAGACAACTTGCGTGTGATATTATTTATGTAAAAAGAAAAAGTGCCAGGCTGGACGTGGTGGCTCATGCCTGTAATCCTAGCACTTTGGGTAGCTGAGGTGGCACTCCTGGATCATTTGAGGCCAGGAGTTCAAGGCTAGCCTGGGCAACATAGTGAAACCCTGTCTCTAGGAAAAAAAAAAAAAAAAAAACATCCAGTCCTGGTGGTGTGTGCTTATAGTCCCAGCTACTTAGGAGGCTGAGGCAGGAGGATCACTTGAGCCCAGGAGCTCCAGATTACAGTGAGCTATGACCATACCACCACACTCCAGCCTGCAACAGAGTACCTGTCTCAAAAAAAAAACAAGGAAAACAGAAATGGCCAAAGCACTTTCAATGGCTACATATTGTACTTAAAGGGTCTGCAAAATACACATCAAGCTGATAACAGTGGTTACCTCTGATTGGGGGTGGTTGTAACCAGATGGGAGGATCGAAGGGTCCTTCAGGTTTCGCAGGGTGACCACCTGTCCAGGTTTGCCCAGGATGGCTTCTGTTTTCTCTGTTGCTGGTGAAACTAACAACAGCACTGCCTTTCACTCCCCAAAGCGTTCAGTTTCAGTGATAAATTATATAGACCCTACTTATCTGCAATGTTTAATTTTTTACACTAAGAATGTATTAATTTATCACTTATGTCATGTCTAATAATGCATAAGGTAGAAGGTAAAGTCCTCCTTCAGCCCCCCAGGCTCCCAGCCCCATTCCTCAGAGGTGAATATTGGTAACAGTTTTCTAGTGTCCTTCCTGAAACTGTAAATCCATATATAACCACATAAGCTTCAAACGGAGAAAGAGACATATGTGATTACGCAGTATGCACTGTTCTAAAACTTGCTCTTTTCACTTAATGTTGTCTGTATGAGGATCATCAGGCAAACCTAATTCACTAGATCCTCAGGGTCCACCAACTGAGGTGCAGATTCAGTGGGTTGGCAGCAGGGCCCACAGATGTATATTTCTGACAGGCTTTCTGGGTGACTCTGGTGACACTGGTCCATGGACTCCATGTTAACTTCTGTCCACAGAACAAACATTCATTTTTTTTGTTCAATAAACAATTTGGACCCTGGTTCTGGGTTTGGCCCTGGCTAAGCTTGGCACTCTGCAGAGAACAGAGTGGAGGCCCTGCCTCCAGGCACAGCCTCAGGTCTTCTTCCAGTGGGACCAGCCGTCACTGGCAGTAGTGATTGCCACTACAGTAGTCGGCTGCAATGGTTATGGGCATGGGCACTGGAGTCAGACAGACCTAATCCCGGCCTGTCCTCTTTCTATGTGACTTTGGGAAAAGTACTTAGCCACTCTCTGCCTCAGTTACCTCATCTGCACAATGGACACAATAATCCCCACATCACATGATGGACACTCAATAAGTTGCAGCTACTATTATAAATAATAAATTAATTATAAGTAATAAATAAGGTTAACATTAAAACTCATGTGGCATTCTTGCCGAAAATGTTTAAATTGAGTTCAATCATGAAGAAACAGACAAATCCAAACTCAAAGACATTCCCCAAAACTGGCCTATATGCTTCAAAAATGTCAATGTCATAAAAGATTTTTTGTAAATGTAGAACTGTTCTACATTAAAAAACACTGAAGAGACATCCGACTAAATGCAAAGTGTGTCCCAAGATTGGATTATTGATTTTAAAAATATATATATCCGTAAAGAACATTATTGGGATAACTGGGGAGATGTGTATAAACTTACGTTACATTGTAGCAAGGTTAAATTTCTTGAGTGTGGTAATTGCACTCTGCAAATGCCCTTGTTCTTAGGAGATGTGTGCTGAAATATTTAGAAATAAGGTGTCATAATGTCTACAAGTAACTCACAAATGATTCAAAAAATGTGTAGTGGTGGGAGAGAGAAAAGAGAAACAGGAAGGGAGAGAGAGTATACAGCAAAATGTTAACAACTGGTATATTAGGTGAATATATAGGTGTTCCTAGTCTAGACTTACAATTTAGTTTATAGATTTGAAATTTTAAAAATTAAAAAATTGGGAAAAGTGAAATCTAATGGTTTTAAAAAGTAATAGGGGAGGCCGGGCGCGGTGGCTGACGCCTGTAATCCCAGCACTTTGGGAGGCTGAGGCGGGCGGATCACGAGGTCAGGAGATCGAGACCATCCTGGCTAACACAGTGAAACCCTGTCTCTACTAAAAATACAAAAAAATTAGCCGGGCTTGGTGGCATGCGCCTGTAGTCCCAGCTGCTGGGGAGGCTGAGGCAGGAGAACGGTGTGAACTTGGGAGGCAGAGCTTGCAGTGAGCCAAGATTGTGCCACTGCACTCCAGCCTGGGCAACAGAGCAAGACTCTGTCTCAAAAAAAAAAAAAAAGTAATAGGGGCCAGCCGTGGTGGCTCACGCCTGTAATCCTAACACTTTGGGAGACCGAGGTGGGCAGATCACTTGAGGTGAGGAGTTCAAGACCAGCCTGGCCAACATGGTGAAAACTTGTCTCTCCAAAAATTTCAAAAATTAGGCCAGGCACGGTGGCCCATGTCTGTAATCCCAGCACTTTGGGAGGCCGAGGCAGGCGGATCACTTGAGGTCAGGCGTTCAAGACCAGCCTGGCCAATATGGTGAAACCCCATCTCTACTAAAATATAAAAATTAGCCAGGTGTGGTGGCACATGACTGTAATCCCAGCTACTGGGGAGGCTGAAGCAGGAGAATCGCTTGAACCTGGGAGGTAGAGGTTGCAGTGAGCCGAAATCGTGCCACCGCACTCCAGCCTGGACGACAGAGCAAGACTTTCTCAAAAAAAAAAAAAAAAAAAAAAAACAAACGAAGGGAAACAAAAATTAGCCAGGTGTGGTGGCGGGTGCCTGTAATCCCAGCTATTCAGAGGCTAAGAGGCTAAGGCAAGAGAATCACTTGAACCCAGGAGGTGGAGGTTGCAGTGAGCCGAGATCGTGCCACAGCACTCCACTGCACTCAAGATGGGACAGAGGAAGACTCCATCTCAAAAATAATAATAATAACAGGCAAGGTAGTGGTGAATTTGGGAAGAAGGGAGTAACTGGGCGGAGAGCTCGCTGGGGACTTCCAGGATGTCCTATTTCTTGACCTCATTATTTGGGAAGGTTTTTGAGGTGGCAACCTATTATTTCTCCTCTTTTATGTGTGTATGTTAGGTGTCAACAAAAAGCTTTTTTGGAATAATCATCATAATAAACCATCCTTCACAATATCCTATCCTCTGATCTCTGTCTGGAAATGTGAGACAGGCTCAGAGGGAGAGAAGGCTGGGGCTGGGCCCCCCATTTTGACTGCAGTGCCATCTCAGGGAAGGGCAATGAGGCCCGAGTTAAGGACAGCCTGCCCCCTAGGCTGGCCCCTTGGGGACGATGCAGGCTGCTTCCAGGAGGTGCCCTATCCCACCCCTCAGAGCCATGCCTGACTTCTGCTGCCAGCCCCTCCGGCAGGAGGTTGGCCTTGACTCCACACTTCTCGGGCTTCCACATTCTCCTCTCTTGTCAGCCCTGCGGGCCCAGATGGATGTGGGATTAATGAGGCATGTCTTCTTGTGTGAGAAATAAGTCGAGGGGTCACATTTTCCTCTCCTTCATTGTTTCCCTATGTACTTGATCTGATATGCTTCACCAGCTGGAGACATGAACGTAGTCACATCCCTGTATTTTGCAAATTAATTGCCGGAGTCCTCACTTGCCTCAGTTAACAGGCATGATAGCAATTGCTAACACTTACATGGAGCTTACTACATGCCATACCCTACTCTAAGTATTTTGTGTGTATGTAACTCACTTAATATTCACAACAACTCTCTGAGGCAGATAATATTTTAAAAATCCGTTTTAGAAATAGGAAAACAGAGGCATAAGAGAATAGTTTGCCCAGACATGACTGGCTATGTAATTTGCAGGGCTCAATGCAAAATGAAAATGGGGGGCCTGGCCAGGTGCGGCAGCTAATGCCTGTAATCCCAATCCCAACACTTTGGGAGGCTGAGGCAGGAGGATTGCTTGAGTCCAGGAGTTTGAGACCAGCCTGGGCAATATAGGGAGACCCTGTCTCTACAAAAAAAAAAAAAAAAATTCTTTTTAATTAGCCGAGTGTGGTGGTGCATGCCTGTAGGCTCAATTACTCAAAGCGGCTGAGGTTGCTGGGTGTGGTGGCTCACATCTGTAATCCCAGCACTTTGGGAGGCCGAGCCAGGCAGATCACTTGAGCTCAGGAGTTTGAGACCAGCCTGGGCAAAAGGTCAAAACCCCATTTCTACAAAAAAATACAAAAAATTAGCTGGGCCTGATGGCGCGTGCCTATAGTCTCAGCTACTTTGGAGGGGGCTGAGGCAGGAGGATTGCCTGAACGCAGGAAGTTGAGGCTGCAGTGAGCCAAGATTGCAGCACTGCACTCTGGCCTGGGTAACAGAGCAAAACCCTGAAAAAAAGAAAAGAAAAAAGATAGAGAAAGAGAGAAAGGAAAGAAAGAAAAGGAAAAGAAGAGAAAAGAAAGGAAAAAAAGAAAAGAAGAAAAAAAGAAAAGAAAAGAAAAGAGAAAATAGGGAGCCCTTGTTCAAAAATTACTAAGATTTCTGAGACACCAAACTTCAAGCCAAGCATAGGGATCTATTTAAGGACAGAGCCCTGTGAGACTGCACAGGTCTGCACATCTGTGAAGCCAGACCTGTACACAAGGTAAACCAGTAAGTAGCAGAGCAGGAACACAAACCGAAGCCATCTGGCTCCAGAGCCCATTCTCCTAACCACTGGGCTATATTACCTCTACCTCTCAGGATCTCCCTCCCCTCACCTCACTTCCTCCAAACTGTCCAAGAACAAGAGACGCTTACTCTTTTCATCAGGATCTGCCGTTTCTAAAAGCCAGATGCAGACAGAACTGAACAGTCTTATCAGTCGGCTGCCACAAGAGGTTACTGTTGAACACTGATCGCGCACAGTTTGACCCCCCTCCATATCCACCAGCAAGTGACGCTTTTGTGCTCCAGATGGCTGGATGCACACAGCATAGTGGAGCCCTACCGTGCGCTCCAGTCTACAATTCCTTTATTTCACACTCCTATGTGCAGCCATTGTTCCCACAGCACAGAACGCTTGGGTCCAGGATCATCTCTACCCTGCCACATGCTGGGCTGGCACCAGCCCCCATAACAAGCATCTAAGCCTGATATCAACTTGACTCACCTATTCCCACTCCCCATTTCCTGATGGTGAGCTCCCCTCTGGGGTCTTTTTTTTTTTTTTTTTTTTTTTTGAGACAGAGTCTCTCTCTGTCGCCCAGGCTGGAGTTCAGTGGCACAATCTTGGTTCACTGCAACCTTCGCCTCCCCGGTTCAAGCGATTCTCCTGCCTCAGCCTCCTGAGTAGCTGGGATTACAGGCACCCACCACCATGCCTGACTAATTTTTGTATTTTTAGTAGAGACGGGGTTTCACCATGTTGGCCAGTCTGGTCTTGAACTCCTGACCTCATGATCCACCTGCCTCGGCCTCCCAAAGTGCTGGGATTACAGATGTGAGCCACCGCAGGGTCCTTTCTACCCTTTCATGCCAAAGGGTCTTAGAGAGACTGACTCAGTTCATCAGAAAGGCTCTAGTAACCTTATACCCCAACAGGGAAGGATCAGCCAGGGTCTTGTTCTCAGTCCTGCCAGGAGACTGCCTGGCCCCTATGAAATATCCCAACCTCTGTGACCAGCTCTGCACACCCAAACCCGCTCAGCATCACAGCATTCCTTGTCACACCCCTTTCCCAGAGCAGTGCATTTCCTACTTACCTCAAAGTCACACAACTAAGAGAGGAAACATTGTTTATCTGCCAGAAAATCTAGTTTTGCCTTACCAGGAACTCCATTGCATAGAGTTTAACACCACTGATATATCAATGTCACACCAGATACTTTCTGAAACTTTCTTCATGACATGGGTAGCTTAAAGGGGTTGGATAATGAGACTTTAAAGGACAAAGAAGTGCAGAGGCTGCATGATTGGAGGCGCAGAGCTGGTGACACTGGGTTACTGTTACCACTATAGCCTCTCTCATGCCCCATGGACTGGCGAAGCTTGGGGATGTCTGAAGTACTCTATGGACCTTGGGCATCTCTGCAATGAGGCTGGCACCAACCAGAATTCCCTCTATATTAGAAATGTCTTTGGCTACAGGTAACAGAATACCCAGCCAACAGTGGCCTAAACAAATAGAGATGTATTCTTTTCATATAACGAAATCTAGAGGTAGAATGGTTACTGGCATTGGTTTATCAGCAACAATGTCAGGGCTGGTGTCACTACAGTTCTCTTGGTCTTTCCTTCATAGAGGCTGATGGCTGCAGGAACTCCAGCCTTCAAGTCTTCATTCAAGGCAGCAAGGAGAAAGGGCAAGAAGGGGTAGGACCAGCGGCATCCAATGTCTTCTGTGAGGAAAGGAAAAGACTTCCTAGAGCCAGGCTGAAGGTTTCAGCTTATGCCTTATTGGTCCGAGTTGTGCCATCTGGTCTTCCTTAGCTGCAAGGGAGTCTGGAATTTCTTGTCTGGGGCTAGGCACATTTTCACCATGAACGTAAGTAGAATGTTGAAGCAAGGAGGAAGAGGAGATGCCATACCTTTCCTCTGACATCTCAACTGCCACAGGGCCCCAGAGCCCCTTCCCAGCCACCCGAGGGACCCTCATAGAGGAGCCCCTGTGGCCTTCTCAGTGCTACAGACAAGAAGGGCCCACCCAAGGAGGCTGATTTCCCCTGAGCCCCAAGGCACTGCTGCTGGCTTTCTCCTTTGGTGATTAATGGTGCTCTGCCAAGCTGAGGAGGCAGCTAATTAGCTACAGACTGATTAAGGACAAGGCAGGCAAAGTCCCAGACATGATAAATGTGAACTTTCCATCTTCCTTTCCCTTCCACACCCAGTCCTGCCACCACCAGCTGAAGCCAAGCCTGTGGCCCCCTGCATGGGAGGCCCAGCAGATGTCACCCCCGGCACAATTCACAAGGCCTGGCACCCACAGGGGCATCATGTAACAGGGGTGGGCATGCTGGGTTTTCTTTCAGGGCTCAACTTCTCCTGCAGCCTTTTCCCAACCTCTGTGCTCTGGAGCAGGCCTGGGACCAAGCACGGGATTTCTCAAACAAACCAAGTCTCTGCCCTAAAGAATCTGCAGCTAGGGCCACAGAAATCCAGGGAGGGCTGAGCATAGCAGGACCTAGAGTCACTGGGCAGGGCTCCATGGAGGGGATTTGGGTGGATTTTGTGCATCAAGAGGGGCACTGCAGAAAGGGGAGGCCCCCTGAACAGGTGTGGAGGAGAAATGAAATGTACAGGCCACAGTCCTCGGGCAGTGGGGAGTAGAGACAGGCCCAGAGGGGGTAAGGGTGGCGCAGAGTAGATAAGAACAGATGAGAAACACGGGCTTAGGTGTGGGGTGGCCCAGCTGTTTCCACCCTCAGTTCCTCCACAACATGCCACAGCCATGTGCAAACCCCTCCCTGGGCAATCCCGGGTTAGGCACCCCCCCACCTCCAGCCGTGATGCCTTGCCTGTATGTACCAGCCCAGAAAGCACATCCAGGTGCGGGTGATTCCATCCCACAGCAGCCTGGGCTGAGTTCTGGTGGAAATGAGCTCACGGACACATGAATCTTGTACAAGATAAGGCTGTGATACAGACAAAGGATACATTTCAGCAACAGATAACAGGATACATTCAGTGAGCATGCCTTCTCATTTCTGTTTCCTCCCAGGAGACACACACAGGAGGTGGCAAAGCTGAACGCCTGTCCAGGGGAGGCTTGGGAAGCACCCCCTTCCCCCCATTTTGCCTGGTTCACTCTTAACCAGTCCTTGGGTCTCAGCTCAAGCGTCACTTCTTTGGAGAAGCCTCCTCGATCCCTCAGATTAGATCAGATTCTCTATTTCCCTTTGTCAAGTGTATCAAGTTCACATTAATGCATTTAAGTAACAGTTTGTCTTTAGTCTTATATATTCAATCAGCAAATATTAATGGAGCTGTGAACTGGGCTAAGGTCTGGGGATACCATGAGACATGAGCCTGCCCTTCTGGAGCTTATGGTCTAGGCAGAAGTCTCAGCAAGGGTTCACTCTAACACCAAAAGCAACACTTCCCCCGGTGCCAGCAGAACATTGGGACAACTCGTGTATCAAAGCTATCAAAGCCAGGAGCAAACCACACCCACAAGCCCCCTCCCCACCGCCCCCCCCGCCGCCCCACCACCCGGGAAGCACTGCTTTGAGAACTATCCCCAGTGTCAGCTTTACTTGTTACTAGTAATGAAATCCCCTATTAAATCCTCCTTGGCTGTGGTCACTGGGCTGTCACCTGCCAAGCCATGGAACCCATCGCTGTGTGGTTAACAATTTGAATAACAATCCCCACCCTTTGTCTCAATCCAAGACATTCTGGAAGGATGATCCCAGCTTCAGAGCTTTCCATGGAGTTGTTCAACTTCTCCTTCTGCATAGTCCTGCTTCTCTCGCTCCTATACAGGGTGGTAGTTCTGAAAGCGTTCCCCAATAAGACTCCTGCATGCAAATCTGTTTCCTGGGGAACCTGACCAAAAAAAAAATGGGAGCTGAAATCCACCCTGGTGTGTGACTGCATCTGTCTGGAGGAAGGGACTCCTTTTTCTAAACTGCATGACAATGTCCTCTGATGACTTGATAGTAGCCCGGCCCACCCCACCCCACCCAACCTGGAAGGTGGACCAGGGATACAAACCAGTGCCAGAAAGGCCTTGGCACAGGAGAGGGGAAGGAATAGATCCTTGCAGCCAAGTGATTTAGAAGACTCCAGAGGAGAGTATATCTGCAGTAAGAAGCCCACCAGCCCCTGGAGTTTGATTCTAGCTGATTAAGAGGCACCCAGGGCCTGTATTTCAGCAAGACAACCAAGAAATAAGCCAAGGGAAATTGTTAACCTGTGTGCCAGGGATTCCCAACAATGCAGTTCCAGACCAGCCCCAAACATCCTAATTCAGACCCAGTGTGTGGGAACTTGCCTGGGTGGGAGCGGGAGAAGGGAGTGGGGGAAGCAGGAAGAAATTAGGCTTGCACAAACTTAGTAATTGAAATCATTAATAGCAGTAAAATAAGTTGTCTATCCTACATGTAATTTGTAGTAATGTTTCGTTACTGAGATTAATTTCTAGTAATGAAATACTAATTAAACCATTTATTGAGTAATGTATTTGCTTGGTGGTGTTTTATGGGTGTTCGCTTATAAATATTTTAATTACTTTTGCTAAGTACTTAGAATTTACTAAATATTTCCAAACTATTTATTAATTTCTAGCAATTCTCAGCCAACCCACAAGTAATTGTTTTACTTTATATCAGTAATTAAAGTCTTTTTTAAAAAACTTTGAGTGAAGAGAAAGACATAAATGAAGACTTGTCTGTTCTATTCACACGAGGCTGGTGTGTTACAGCAAAAAAAAAGAGACAAGTCACTCATGATCCAACATTACTCAAACACTGTTAACATTTTTATTTATATTTTCACAGACTTTTCCTATGGGTGCATATACTATTTTTTCAAGGTTGAGATCATATCAACTACATGTATTCAGGATACCAAACTTTGCCAATTTTTATATTATAGTTTCTATCCTATTAAAATATCAAACTGTTCTAGAGGGGCAGCTTCTTTACAACTTTAAGGGAGTTTCTGAAAGTAATATTTTTTCTACCTCTAAGCACTACTATGTATCAGACACTATGCAAAGTAATGTACACAGTCTAACTGTAACCTTCACAACATGGCAATATAAACTAATCTAGAGCAGTAACCTGTGTAAAACTGGGTGTCCACATGGTGCAGTCTCAGCAAAAAGTCACCTTCAATGAAATAATGACTGAAATAGAGGAATTTATCTACTTTTATCTATAAAAATAGGATCAGAATGAATATATTGTCCTGGGATCTGCTCTTCTCATGTAAAATATTACAACCATCTTTCCTTATCAATAAATATGAGGTGGAGTGTGGCGGCTCACACCTGTAATCCCAGCACTTTGGGAGGCTGAGGTGGGTGGATCATGAGGTCAGGAGTCCGAGACCAGCCTGACCAACATGGTGAAACCACATCTCTACTAAAAATACAAAAAAAAATTAGCCCGGCATGGTGGCGCATGCCTGTAATCCCAGCTACTTGGGAGGCTGAAGCAGGAGAATCGCTTGAACCTGGGAAGTGGAGGTTGCAGTGAGCTGAAATCGTGCCATCGCACTCCAGCCTGGGCAAGAAGAGCGAAACTCTCTCTCAAAAAAAAAGAGACAGCAGCAGTGTCCTTTTCAATAGATGCATGGTATTCTATGAAGTTACCTTCATTTATTATCCAATCTCTAATTGCTGGATATTTTGGTTGCTTTCAGTTGTTCACAAATGTGAACAAAACTATCATGGATATCATTATATGCTGATCTTTGTGCACTTGTCCAACTATTTTCTTAGAACACATTCCTAGAAGTGGAATTGCTGGGATAAAGTGTATGAACATTTTTAAGACTTTGATACTGCCCAAATGCCTCAAGAAAGACCAGACAAATTTACACTCCCACCAGTAGAGTTGAAAGACTTGTTTCACTGTACTGTGTGTGACTATTATTATTATAGTCGTTATTTTGAGACAGGCTGGAGTGCAGTGGTGTGATCACGGCTCACTGCAGCCTCGACCCCCTGCCCCCTCCCCCACCGCACCTCCCCCCCCCACCGCCACCTCCCAGGCCCCCATTCAGGTGATCCTCCTACCTCAGTGTCCTGAGTAGCTGTGACTACAGGCGCACACCACCACACCAGCTAATTTTTGTATTTTTTGTAGAGACAGGGTTTTGCCATGTTGCCCAGGCTGGTCTCAAACTCCTGGGCTCAAGTGATCCACTTGTTTATCTCCCAAAGTGCTGGGATTACAGGCATGAGCCACTGCACCCAGTTGATTATTATTATTTTAAATCTATGTCACTTGTTTTCACTCCCTAGTCTAAGCAGAGAGGTGGCCCAGAAAAACATTCTGAACCAGAGAGTCTCACAACCCATTTCCCACGATGAACCAATGGTTGGTTGGCAGAAGACCTATAGGCTATGTCTTCATAACTTAAATAGCATCAAGATGTATAAAACCATTTTCTACCATAACATTCGCCTTTGCCCTACAATCTCCTTTCCTCCCAGGGACTCTGCCTCCTTAGGGCATCACCAAGGCACGGGTGGCTTGGCTCCTCGCTGGTGGACACCCGCCTGTGTGTTGGCAGAATAGGCACCTATCATTGGGCTCTCTCTTAGCTCTTGACAAAATATCTCCCCCACCAGCATGTTACAGCACCTTGAATGTCTACCACTGGTGGCATACACCAAGCAGTTTTCTAAATATTTAGAGGTTATCTCAGGTGACATTTTATGAGCTAATAAATGTTTTGGAGGCTCTCCCATCTTCTTTCCGAAGCTCCCCTCTCACCTACTGCCAAGTGACCCGGTGCCTTTGGCCATCTGAATGCCTGACTCTAGCCCCCTTTTTCCTCTTCTGACTGCCACCTGAAGTCCTTTTTTTTTATAAATGAGATAAACACCTTCCTTCTCCAAACAGAGCAAGAAGATTTTTTAGAGAGAGGAGATATTTCAACAACTCTTTCTTTTCTTTTCTTTTCTTTTTTTTTTGAGACGGAGTCTCACTCTGTCACCCAGGCTGGAGTGCAATGGCACGATCTCGGCTCACTGCAACCTCCACCTCCCAGGTTCAAGCGATTCTCCTGTCTCAGCCTCCCTAGTAGGTGGGATTACAGGCGTGTACCATCATGCCCGGCTAATTTTTTGTATTTTAGTAGAGATGGGGTTTCACCATGTTGCCCAGGCTGGTCTCGAGCTCCTAAGCTCAAGCAATCCACCTGCCTCGGCCTCCTCTAGGATTACAGGCGTGAGCCACTGCGCCACCGCGCCTGGCCTTCAACAGCTCTTTCAATAAAGAGAGGGAGGCAAAGAGAGAGAGTGACTTGGGAGGAGGCTTAGGGTAGAGACAGAATGGGAACTATTGCAGCTGCCTCACTCCCTGCAAGATTCTCGAAGCAGGGCACACCGCTGGTGCCCAATCTGTGTTTGTTGCTTCTCCAAAGAATGGATGATTCCCACAGGCATGTCCCTATGGCGACACCTTCCATTATTTCCTTTACTTTCTGTATCCATTTGCTCTCTCTCCAGAAAGTTCCAGATCTCAGGCACCTTCCCAGACTCTCAAAAGTCCCAGGAGAGGGGAGGAGAGGGATAAGGGCCCTGAGCACTGCTGCCACTCCCCAGAGAGGTCAGGGAAACAAGGCCCAGCTCCCCTTAGCAGAAATCCCTTCTCCCCTTGGACCAGAAAAGGGTTAATTTTATAATTGCTAACATCTATTAGATCCTTACAATGTCATGGGCCCTCTGTTAAGCACTTTACACACATGATGTCATTTAAATAATATATTTCCCCTTACTTATCTGATGAGAAAGTGAGACTTGTAGAATTTAAGTGAGAGACTTCAGGATCAGAATCCAGGTATCTCTTTTTCCAGAGCCAAAGCCTTAAGTACCATCTTCTGTTGTCTTCTACAGCAAGCATTCCATAAATGCAAGGTGAAAAAAGGAAAACAGAGAGAGTGAGGGAAAGAGGGCAGAAGGAAACTTTATGTCATTGTAATGCAGGGAATACAGCATCATTTGCCATAAGTAGAAGGTAACATTAACATAAAGACATTATGATTACAATTTAAAATGTTGGTCTACATGTCATCTAAAGTCACTGTTTCTATTCTTAAGAAACACTGGAACATTTGATCTCTGAGGTCCATTTCTAGCACACAATTCTATAATTTCCAAGGATTAAGTAGCTATTTTCTTAAGATAAACTTCCATGGACCTTGGATGCATAGGTAACAAAATTCTAAGGGCAGATGCTGGGTCTTATTTATCTCTATATTCTCCATAAGCATTTAGTACAACATCTGGCCCAGGGTGAATATGTAGAAGATTAATTATAAATTCCCTTCCCCTTTCTAGGTATTGGTGTTCCAATCCAGAGAATAAAAGGGCTAGATTAGGTGATCCTGAAGGGTGCTTTTGCTCTGCAAGCCACTGGTCCACTGAACCTAAGTGGTCCTTTCCTTACTAGTTCTCTGGCTTTCTGCTTCATCAGTTCTGTGGTTGGCAAAATTCTAAAGATGATTACCCAAGACTCCCATACCCTGGTTATTCAACAAAACACTAATCTAGGTACTGCTGTGGATAATTTTTTTTTTTTTTTTTTTTTTTTTTTTTTTTTTTTTTTTTGAGACGGAGTCTCGCTCTGTCACCCAGGCTGGAGTGCAGTGGCGCGATCTCGGCTCACTGCAAGCTCCGCCTCCTGGGTTCTCGCCATTCTCCTGCCTCAGCCTCTCCGAGTAGCTGGGACTACAGGCGCCCGCCACCACGCCCAGCTAATTTTTTTTATATTTTTAGTAGAGACGGGGTTTCACCATGGTCTCAATCTCCTGACCTCGTGATCCGCCCGCCTCGGCCTCCCAAAGTGCTGGGATTACAAGCGTGAGCCACCGCGCCCGGCTTAATTTTTGTATTTTTAGTAGAGACGGTGTTTCACCATGTTGGCCAGGCTGGTCTCGAACTCCTGAACTCGTGATCTGCCCACTTCGGCCTCCCAAAGTGCTGAGATTACAAGTGTGAGCCACCGCACCCCACTGAGAATTTTTTTTTATGACAGGGTTTCACTTTGTTGCCCATGCTGGAGGGCAGTAGTACAATCTCAGCTCACTGCAACCTTGGCCTCCTGGGCTCAAGCCATCCTCCTACCTTAAGCCAGCCTCCCGAGTAGCTGGGACTACAGGCGCGCACCACCACGCCCAACTAATTGTTGTATTTTTTGTATAAATGGGGTTTCGCCATGTTACCCAGGCTGGTCTCAAACTCCTGGGCTCAAGCAATTCACCCGCCTTGGCCCCCCAAAATGCTGGGATTGCAGGTGTGAGCCATCACACCCTGCCAGAATTTTTCAGATATAATTAAGACCCAAGTCAGTTGGCCTTAAGATACAGAGATTAGCTGGGTGGGCTTAACCCAGTAAGTCAAGCCTTTTAAAAGCAGAGAGTTTTCTCCAGCTGGTAGCAGAAAAATAAGGCAGGAGAATTCAATGCATGGGAATTCTCTGTTGCTGAGATTAAGGGGGCCACATGGAAGGATCTGAGAGTGGCCTCAATAGGCTGAGAGTGACCCCCTAGCCAGCAAGAAGATGGTGACCTCAGTCCCACAGTTACCAGGAACGGAATCTGCCAACAACCTGAATGAGTTTGGAAGTGGATTCTTCCCCAGAGCCTCCAAGAAGATCCCAGCCTGGCCAACATCTTGATTTTGGCCTTGTGAGATCCAAAACAGAGAAATCAGACAAGCCACCTGGACTTCTGACTCACAGAACTGAGACATAATAAACCGGTGTTTTCAGCTGCTGTGGTTGTGGTCATCTGTTATGCAGCAGAAAAAAGTGAGTGCAATTCCCTATCCTATTCCTACCAACCCATGCTCCTCCCCAGAGCTCCCTAACATTTAGCAACATGTGCCTTATTTCTAAGGCAAATAATAATAATAACGATGATTTGAAAATCAGTTTTGGGAATTTTCACCTTCGGCTTTTTTTTTTTTGACAATTCTGTGTAGGTCTAACAAGGAAGTATTAAATATTGAGTTCCTAATATGTTTCCAAGTCCTCCTCTGGAACATATAATTTGGACCTAAAATTGTGAATAGACAGGGTGAGTAGAAGCATGGGAAAAGCGGAAGAACAGTTTGCATTGGAGATGCTTAGTAGGCGTAATAGAAGAAGTGAAACTTTGAGATGGAGGAGACCGCAAATTAGCAGAGAGACGGGAAGGAGTAGATATTCTAGGCCAACGAGGTAGCCCAAAGAAACTGAAGTAGAAATGAGAATGATGTTGGCCAAAGTCAGTTCCTGAGGGCAGGCCAGGTTTCTCCAGCCTTATGATTGGAAACTAGCTACCATGCCATGCTGCCAGTTGATAATGTCAGGGAAATAGATGAAAAGTGTGTTTCTAGTGAGGAATGGGAGATGTCTTAGTCTTGGATAGAGAAAGGTTAAAAGTCTTCAGCAAAAGGTCTGGAAGGATGAGTAGAAGAAGAACAGAAAGCAAAAGAACACATGGGAAACATTGCTATGAAACAGATTCAAGTTATGGTGAACCGGAAATGAAGGCCAGGAGGGAGGGACAAAGACAGAGGTTCATGCCTGTGTCCCCACCCACACAACCATGGAAGGGAGGGAGAAGAGATAAATCATCAGCTTCTGAGCCTTGCATGAGCCACCAGGAGATCATATAGGTGCAAGTCTGGACCTTGAATAGATAGGCTTGCTACAAGGAAATGTCCATGTTGGGATAAAGGAGAATTATGGTTAGAAAGATAGGTTGGGGCTAGACTGTTAGTGATCTTGAAAGCCAGAGGTTTTCAATCTTGGCTGAACATTGAAATCACCTGGGGATCTCTTAGAACTACTGATATCTAGATCCTATCTCAAAAATTCTAATGTAATTGGCCTGGTTTGGCTGGGTTCTCAAGAGTTTTAAAAGCACCACAGATTACCCTGCTATTCTACCAGGGCTGAGAACAGCAGATGTAGAGTTTGGACTTTATCCAGTAGCCAGTGGAGGCCTATTAAGGATGTGTCACTGAAATTATACAATGGAAAACAATTGGAAAGAAAATTTAGTCAAATAAAAATAATGATAGAAAATGCCAATATAGCATTTTTTGCATCTCAGTGTTCTGGGCACTTTTCTAAGTTTACACACACACACACACACATTCTAAATTATAACAACAACCCTATAAGGTAGCTACTGTATTATCCACATTTTAGAGATACGAAAACTGATGCTCAGAAAAGTTAATATCTTGCTCATGATCACAATGCAAGTAAATGATGGAACTGAGATTTGAATCCTGGAAATTTGATTCTGAAGTCCATACTTTTAATTTTGCTTCTGGATATGGTGGATTGACTCATATCAGACCAGCCTCCTTGCCATAACCAACTAGGAAATCTGGTTTGAAAATGAAGAAAAGTTAACAGGGAGATGAAGACAAAGATCATGAAGAAAAATGAGATCATTCATGTGAAGCAGACATCTGACTGCATTTTTCTCCAGAAGTAATTTGCAGATTTGCACACAAACAGTTGAAGGATCCAGAAGCTGAGCAGAGATTTCAGCAGTCTCTTGGGACTCAGGGTTAGAAAAAACAAAAAAGACTTCTGGGCTGGCATAAGCATAGGAACCTAGAAAGCATCTCCAGCTTTCCACTGGGACTCCTAATGGGATATAGTTTTAAAATAAGGCCTAACCTTATTTCTAGAATATATAAATAAATCAGCCATTGCAAAAGCTGAAGCACAGATTTAAACCAGCCCGATCCAAGATGAGAGTAAGATGATTTGACCCTGACATGAGACAAAAGAAAATCCTCTCTGGAGGAAGAAAGTGTTATCTAGAGCCTCAAATCTGCACTATAATTTCTTATCCACAACGTCTAGCATTTAATAAGAAATTATAGCATACCAACATGGCACATGTATACATATGTAACAAACCTGCACATTGTGCATATGTACCCTAAAACTTAAAGTATAATAATAATAAAATTTAAAAAAAGAAATTATAAGACTTACCAGGAGACAAGATCAAGCGACCAAAAACCAGAGAAAGACTAAATAATAAAAATAGACTTATAGGTGACT
Organism: Symphalangus syndactylus; assembly: GCF_028878055.3. Taxonomy (NCBI): domain Eukaryota; kingdom Metazoa; phylum Chordata; class Mammalia; order Primates; family Hylobatidae; genus Symphalangus; species Symphalangus syndactylus. The sequence continues at coordinate 98,284,895 of NC_072426.2, forward strand.
AATATATGGGAGTTCTCAGATACAGTTTTTTAAAATGTCATTAATACATTAAAGAAAATTAATTCCAAGTGGAGAATTTCAACAGAGAACTTAAATATGTTGTTAAAAATAATCAAATGAAAAATTTAAACTGAAAAACACAATAACTGACATTAAGAAATGGATAGATAGGCTTAACAGCAAAGTAGATACAGCTGAGGAGAGAATTAGAAAGCTAAAAAATATCAGTAGGAAACATACAAGCTGAAACAAAAGGAGAAAAAAGAAAACAAAATTAAAGATTTGGAACAGAGTGAAAAGGCATAATATATGTGTAATTGAAGTCTCAGAAGGTGAGGAGAGAGAAAATAGAGCAAAAGTAATATTTAAAGAGATTATCGACTATGAATTTTCCAAAAACAAAAAACATCGAGCCACTTATTCAAAAAATGCTAAGACATCCAAGTAGAATAAATACAAGAAAACTACACCCACACTTTTGGCACATCAGAGTAAAACGCTCAAAGACAAAGAAAAACCTTTAAAAACAGTCAGGAACATAGACTGAAGGTGAAGGGCTAGAAAAAGATATTCCAAAAAAAACAGAAACCAGAAGCAAGCAGAAGTAGCTATACTTAGATAAAATAAACTTTAAGTCAAAGACAGTAAAAAGAGACAAAAGTATCATTATATAAGGATAAAGGGATCAATCCAATAATAGGGTATAACAATTGTTAATATACATGCACCCAACACTGGAGCACCTGCTATATCAAGCAAATATTATTAGATATAAAGGAAGATACAGTAGCAAGGCACCAAGGCTTGTGCCTATAATCTCAGCTACTTGGGAGTCTGAGGCAGGAGGATCACTTAAGTCCAGGTGTTCAAGACCAGCCTGGGCAATATAGCAATACTTCATCTCTACATTTGATCTTAGCCAAAAGGCCAAGAAGCAAATGAGACCCCATCTCTAAAAACAAATTTTTTTGAGCCATGCATGGCGGCACCCACCTGTAGTCCCAGCTACTTGGGAGACTGAGACAGGAGAATCACTTGAGCCCAGGAATTCAAGGCTGCAGTGAGCCATGATCATGGTACTGCATTCCCACCTGGTGACAAAGTGAGATTCTGTCTCTAAAAAAACTAAAATAAAATAAATTAAAGGGAGAGATAGACTCCAATACAAAATAGTTGGGGACTTCAACATCCCACTCTTAGCATTGGACAAATCATCTAGACAGAAAGCCAACAAAGAAACACTGGATTTTAACTGCACTTTAGGCCAAATGGACCTAACAGACATTTACAGAACATTTCATCCAACAGCTGCAGAATGCATATTCTTTTCGTCAGCACATGGAACATTCTCCAGGATAGACCACATGTTTGGCCACAAAGCAAGTCTCAACAAATGTAAAACAACTGAAATCATATCAAGTGTCTTTTCTGACTGCAATGAAATAAAACTAAAAATCAATAACAAGAGGAATATTTGAAACTGTACAAATATCTGAAAATTAAACAACATAGGTCAATGAAGAAATTAAGAAGAAAGTTTTAAGAACACAACATATCAAAACCTACAGGATACAGCAAAAGAAGTGCTGAGGGAATTTAATAGCAATACATCCCAACATCAAAAAAGTAGAAAAAGTTCAATTAAAAAACCTAACAATGCACCTCAAGGAACTAGAAAAGCAAGCATAAACCAACCCCAAAATTAGTAGAAGCAAAGAAATAATAAAGGTCAGAGCAGAAATAAATGAAATTAAGGCCAAAAAATACAATATATTAACAAAATGAAAATTTGTTTTTTAAAAACATAAATTGAATGGACAAACCGTTAGCTAAACAAACCAAGAAAAAAAAGGAAAAGATTCAAATAAATAAAATCAAAAATGAAAAAGGTATTACAACCGATACCACAGAAATACAAAGGATCATTAGAGACTATTACAAACAACTATATGCCAACAAATTAGAAAACCTAGTGCAAGTGGATAAATTCCTGGACACATACAACCTACCAAGACTGACTCAAGAAGAAATAAAAAGCCTGAACAGACCAATTACAAGTAACAAGATTCAATCTGTAATAAAAGCCTCCCATCAAAGAAAGGCCCAGGACCCAATGACTTAACAGCAGAATTCTACCAAACATGTAAAGAAAAAGTGATACTAATTCTTCTTAACCTCTTCCAGAAAATGGAAGAGAAAGGAATTCTTCCAAACTCATTCTATGAGGCCAAGATTACCCTGATACCAAAACCAGACAGACACAACAACCAAAGCTCTCAGCCAATCTCCCTGATGAAGACAGATGCAAAATACTCAGTAAAACATTAGCAAGCCAAATCCAGCAGCCCAGTAAAAAGATCATTTACCATGATCAAGTGACCACGCAACCCCTGGATGCAAGGATGATTTGATACAAGCAGGTCAATAAATGTGGTACATCACATCAACAGAATGAAGGACAAAAACCATATGATCATCTCAATAGATGCAGAGAAAGCATTTGATAAAACTCAACATTCATTCATAATTAAAGCTCTCAATAAGTTAGGTATAGAAGGAACATACCTTAATGAATAAAGACCATAAATCACAAACCCACAGCCAACATCATACCAAACAGAGAAAAGATCCTTTAAGATCTGGAACAAGACAAGGATGCCCACTTGCACCACTTCTATTCAGGATAGTACTGGAAGTCCAAAACAGGGCAATTAAGCAAGATAAAAAAAAATAAAGGATATCCAAATTGGAATGGAGGAAGTCAAACTGTCCCTGTTTGCAGACATGATCTTATATATAGAAAAGCTTGGCCAGGCATGGTGGCTCATGCCTGTAATCCCAGCACTTTGGGAGGCAGAGGCAGGAGGATTGCATGAGGCAAGGAGTTTGAGACCAGCCTGGGCAACAAAGAAAGACTCCATCTCTATTAAAAAAAAAAAAAAAATGGTTTAAATTGGCTGGGTGTGGTGGTGCATGCCTGTAGTTCCAGCTACTTGGGAAGCTGATGCAGGAGGATCACTTGAGTGCAGGAGGTCAAGGCTATTAGACAGCTAAGAGCACACCACTGCACTCCAGCCTGGGCAACAGAGCTAAACTCTATCTCTGTAACGAAAAAAAAAAAGAAAGAAAAATGCTGTTTTATGATAGTCTCAATGAAAAAGAGAAAAAAGAAAAGAAAACCCTGAATGTGCCACCAAAAAAAACTCTTAGAACAGATAAATGAATTCAGCAAAGCTGCAGGATACAAAATCAACACACAAAAATCAGTAGTGTTTCCATACACCAATAATACACTAGCCAAGAAAGAAATTAAGAAAGCAATCCCGGCCGGACGCGGTGGCTCACGCTTGTAATCCCAGCACTTTGGGAGGCCGAGGTGGGCGGATTACGAGGTCAGGAGATCGAGACCACGGTGAAACCCCGTCTCTACTAAAAATACAAAAAATTAGCCGGGCGTGTTGGCGGGCGCCTGTAGTCCCAGCTACTCGGAGAGGCTGAGGCAGGAGAATGGCCTGAATCTGGGAGGCGGAGCTTGCAGTGAGCCGGGATCGTGCCACTGCACTCCAGCCTGGGTGACAGAGCAAGACTTCGTCTCAAAAAAAAAAAAAAAAAAAAAAGAAAGCAATCCCATCCACAATAGCTACACAAAAAAAATCAAACACCTAGGAATAAATTTAACCAAGGAGGTAAAAGATCTCTATGATCTTTTACTATAAAACACTGATGAAAAAAATTTAAGAGGATATTAAAAAATGGAAAGACAGGCCGAGCACGGTGGCTCACGCCTATAATCCCAGCACTTTGGGAGGCTGAGGCAGGTGGATCACCTGAGGTCAGGAGTTCTAGATCAGCCTGGCCAACATGGTGAAACCCCATCTTTACTAAAAATACAAAAATTAGCTGAGTGTGGTGACATGTGCCTGTAATCCCAGGTACTCAGGAGGCTGAGGCAGGAGAATCTCTTGAACCCGGGAGGCGGAGGTTGCAGTGAGCCGAGATTGCACCACTGCACTCCAGCCTGGGGGACAAGAGCAAGACTTCATCTCAAAAAAAAAAAAAAAAATGAAAAGACATTTCATGTTCACGGATTGGGAGAATTAATATTGTGATAATGACCGTACTACCAAAAGCAATCTACAGATTTAATGCAATCCCTCTCAAAATATCAATAACATTCTCCACAGAAATAGAAAAAAAAATCCTAAAACTTGTATGGAACCACAGAAGACCCCAAATAGCCAAAACAATCCTGAACAAAAAGAACAAAGCTGGAGGCATCATAATACCAGAATTCAAAATATCCTACAAAGCTATAGCAACCAAAACAGCATGGTACTGGCATAACAACAGAAAACAAACATATAGGTCAATGGAACAGAATAAGAACCCAGAAATAAATCTATGTGTTTACAGCCAACTGATTTTCAACACAGGTGCCAAGAACACTCACTGGGGAAGGGAGAGTTTCTTCAATAAATGGTGTTAGGAAAACTAGATATCCACATGCAGAATAAATGAAACTAGACACTTATCTCTCACCATATAAAAAATTAAAATAAATTAAAGACTTACATGTAAGACCCAAAATGATGAAACTACTAGAAGAAAACATAAAGGAAATGCTTCCAGACATTGGTCTGGGCAAAGTTTTTATGGAGAAGATCTCAAAAGCATAAGCAACAAGCAAAAATAGACAAATGATATTACATCAAACTAAAAAGCCCCTGCACAGCAAAGGAAACAATTAACAGAGTGAAGAGACAACTTGAAGAATTGTAGAAAACATTTTCAAACTATTATCTGACAAGATATCTAGAATACACAAGGAACTCAAACAACTGAACAGCAAAATAATAATTATTATTATTTGATTTTTAAATGGGCAAATGAGCTGAATAGACATCTCTCAAAAGACAGAATACAAATGGTCAACAGGTATATTTTTTAAATGCTCAGCATCTGCTGGGGGCGGTGGCTCACGCCTGTAATCCCAGCACTTTGGGAGGCCGAGGCGGGTGGATCACCAGGTCAGGAGATCGAGACCATCCTGGCTAACACAGTGAAACCCTGTCTCTACTAAAAAAACAAAAAATTAGCCGGGTGTGGTGGCGGGCACCTGTAGTCCCAGCTACTCGGGAGGCTGAGGCAGGAGAATGGCGTGAACCCGGGAGGCGGAGCTTGCAGTGAGCCGAGATTGCGCCACTGCACTCCAGCCTGGGCGACAGAGCGAGACTCCGTCTCAAAATAAATAAATAAATAAATAAAAATAAATGCTCAGCATCACTAATTACCAGAGAAATGCAAATCAAAATCACAATAAGATATCTCACCCCAGTTAGAATGGCTATTATCAAAAAGGTTTTTTTAAAAATGCTGGTGAAGATGCGGAGAAAAGGAACTATTACACACGGTTAGTGGAAATGTAAACTAGGACAGCCATTATGGAAAACAGTATGTAGCTTCCTCAAAAAACTACAAATAGAACTACCATGTAATCCAGCAATTCCACTACTGGGTATATCCAAAGAAAAGGAAATCAGTATGTCAAAGAGATTACCTGCACTCCCATGTTTATTGCAGCACCATTCACAATGGCCAAGATATAGAATTTATTTAAGTGTCTACCAACATATGAATGGATAAAGAAAATATGTTACATCTACATAATGGAATACTACTGAGCCGTAAAAAGAACAAAAGCCTGTCTTTCGTGGCAACATGGATGTGCCTGGAGGACATTATGTTAAGTGAAATAAGCCAGACACAGAAATACAAATACTAAATGTTTTCACTCATTTGTAAAATCTAAAAGGGTTGATTTCACAGAGGTAGAGAGCAGAATAGTAGAATAGCAATTCCTAAGGGTAGGGAAGGGTAGGGGCCAGGGGCAGGGTGGGTGGGAATAGCCAAAGGTTGGTTAACAGATATCAAAGTAGAGCTAGACAGGAGGAATAAGTTCTAACGTTCTAAAGCATTACAGGGTAACTATAATTAACAACAATTTGTTGTCTATTTTCAAATAGCTAGAAAAGCAGATTTTGAATGTTCCTAACACAAAGAAATAATAAATGTTTGAAGTGATGGAATGCTAATTACCATGATTTGATCATCACACATCGTATACATGTATCAAAAATACCACACTGGGCTGAGTGTGGTGGCTTATGCCTGTAATCCCAGTACTTTGGGAGGCCGAGGTGGGAGGATCACTCAAGGTCAGGAGTTGGAGACCAGCCTGGCCAACATGGTGAAATCATGTCTCTACTAAAAAAATAAAAATAAATAAATAAAAATTAGCTGGGCGTGGTGGCACGAGCCTGTAATCCCAGCTACTCAGGAGGCTGGGGCACAAGAATCGCTTGAACCCAGGGGGCAGAGGTTGCAGTGAGCTGAGATGGCACACAGCGAGACTTTGTCTGAAAAAAAAATCACACTGTACCCCATAAATATGTACAATTAATTATGTGTCAAGAAAAAAATAATAAAACAATAAACATTTTAAAAGTCAGACAGAAAAAAAAAGGAAGATTGCCTTCAAAGTAGTAGCAATAACTTACTTCTCAACAAAAACAATGAAGGCCAGAACAATGAAAGATATCTGGAAAGTCCTAAGTTAAAAATAATTGCCAACTCATCATTATATATTTTGTAAAAATATCTTTCCAAAATAAATGGAAAATAAAGACATTTCCAGCCAAGCAAAAGTTGAAGCATTTATAACCAGCACACTTATATCAAGAAAAGAAAGAAAGAAAGAAAGATCTACAGGCAGAAGGAAAATAACCAGATTAAGATCATAGATATTCAGAAAAGAATGAAGAGCTAAAGGAATGGTAAAGATGTCTGTAAAACCAAAATGAATATGTTGTCTATATAGAAAATTCCAAAGAATCTACCCAAAAAACTCTTAGAACTAACAAGTGACTTTAGCAAGGTCATAAGATGCAGGGCAAATATACAAAAAAATCAGTTGTATTTCTATATAGTGGCAATGAACGTTGGAATTCCAATTTTTGTTAGGTTGATGCAAAAGTAGTTGATGTTTTTGCCATGACTTTCAATGGCAAAAACTACAGTCGCTTTTGCACCAATCTAACAAAAGCAATACTGCAGTCAGGCACGTGACTCATGCCTTCAATCCCAGCACTGAGGGAGGCCAAGGCGGGAGGATCACTTGAATCTAGGAGTTGGAGACTGTAGTGAGCTATGATCACACCACTGCACTCCAGCCCAGGTGACAGAGTGAGACCCTATCTCAAAAAAAAAAAAAAGAAAAAGAAAAAGAAAGAAAAGCAATACCATTTACAACAGCACCCCCAAAACATGTGCAGGATCTGTATGTTGAAAACTACAAAATACTGACAAAAGAAATCAAAGAAGAACTAAATAAATGGAAAGATATGCCATGTTTATGGATTAAAAGAATCAAATATTAAGATGACAATTCCCCCCAAATTGATCTGTAGATTCATTGCAACCCCAATCAAAATCTCCATATACTTTTTATTATCACTAACAACGAATTGATTCTAAAATGTATATGAGAAAGGCACAAGATCTAGAATAGCCAAAACAATTTGAAAATGTAGAAATAACGTTAAAGAACTCAAACCACCCAATTTCAAGACTTACTCTAAAGCTACAGTAATCAAGGCAGTGTGGAGCTGGGTGCTGTGCCTTGCACCTGCAATCCCAGCTACTTAAAAGGCTAAGGCAAGAGGATCACTTGAGCTTGAGAGTTCAAGGCTGCAATGAGTGAGCTGATTGTGCCACTACACTCCGGCATGGGCAACAAAGCAAGACCCTGTCTCAAAAAAAAAAAAGTGTGGTATTGGCAAAAAGATAGATATGTAGATCAATTAAACAGAACAGAGTCTAGAAATAGACCCAGACAAATAGAGTCAGCTGATTTTTGACAAATGTGCAGAGGCAATTCAATGGAGAAAAGATAGTCATTTCAACAAACGGTTCTAGAATAATGAACCTCAACCTATACCTCACGCCTTATACAAAAATTAACTCGACACTCCTAGATGTATACCCAAGATAATTAAAAGCATATGTGTACTCAAAAACATGTACATGAATATTCATAGAATTATTATTCATAATAGCCAAAAAGTGGAAACAACCCAAATGTCCATCAAATGATAAATGGATAAGTAAAATGGGTATATCCATAAAATGAAATATTTTTCAGCCATAAAAAGTCATGAAGTACTGATACATGCTACATAATGGATGAACCTTGAAAATATTATGCTAAGTGAAAGATCTACAGAGACAAAAAGTAGATTAACAGTTGCTTAGGGCTGAGGGGAGGAGAAACAAGGAATCCCAGCAAATAAGCATGGGAATAAAATGCCCTAGAATTAGATAGCGGTGATTGTTGCACAACTTTGTGAATATACTAAAGACCACTGAATTATGTAATTTAAAGGGGTGAATTTTATGGTATGTGAATTATATCTCAATAAAACAAATATATATACAGATATAATTAATTCTAGGTGGATCATAGGCTGGATGCAGTGGCTCACGCCTACAATCCCAAAAATTTAGGAGGTGGAGGTAGGAGAATCACTTGAGGCCAGGAGTTTGAGACCAGCCTGGGCAACAAAGCCAAACCCTGTCTCTAAAAAAATTAAAAATTAGCCAGATGTGGTGGTGTGTGTCTGTAGTCCAGCTACCTTGGGAGGCTGAGGTGGGAGGATCCTTTGAGCCCAGGAGCTTGAGGCTGAAGTAAGCAATGACCACACTTTTGCATTCCAGCCTGGTTGCCTGGGTGATAGAGCGAGACCCTGTCTCAAAAAAAAGAGGATCATACACCTAAATGTACGATGTAAAACCATAGTACTTCTAGAAGAAATACAGGAGAAAATAATCATGACCCTAAGCATGATCCAAAAAAGCATTATCCATAAAAGAAAAAATGACAATTTTAACTTTACTACAATTAAAAAATTTTGCTTTGCAAATAATATTGTTAAGAGAATACAAAAGCAAACCATAGATTGCAAGAAAATATTTGCAAATCATATTTCTGACAAAGACTTGCATATAAAATGTATAAAGAATCCTCAAAATTCAACAATAAGAAAACAAGCAACCCATTTTTTATTTTTTGAGATGGAGTTTCGCTCTTTTTTGCGCAGGCTAGAGTGCAATGGTGCAATCTTGGAGGCTGAGGCAGGTTTAAGCAATTCTCCTGCCTCAGCCTCCCAAGTAGCTGGGATTACAGGTGCACACCACCACGCCCAGCTAATTTTTTGTATTTTTATTAGAGACAGGGTTTCACCATGTTGGCCAGGCTGGTCTCGAACTCCTGACCTCAGGTGATCTGTCCGCCTTGGCCTCCCAAAGTGCTGGGATTACAGGCATGAGCCACCGTGCCTGGCCGCAACCCAATTTTTTAAATGGCAAAAGTTCTGAACACACACTTCACCAAAGAAAATATATGGAGGGCTAATAAGCACATGAAAAGGTGCTCAACACAATTAGTCATTAGGGACATGCAAATTAAAACCACCAAGAGATACTAAAACAAACAAACAAACAAACAAAACCTGACAATATCAAGTACTACCAAAGTGTGGAGCAATTGGAAACCTCAAATATTGCTGGCGGAAATGCAAAATGGTACAGCCACTTTGGAAAACAATTTGGCAGTTTCTTAAAAATTAAACATACACATACAATACAAACTAACAATTCCACTCCTATGTACTTGGCCAAGAGAAATGAAAACCTATGTTTATAAAAATAAATAATTTTAAAGAGCTTTATTTATAAATACCAAAATCTGGGAGTAACCCAGAGGTCTTTCAGCTGGCAAATAGATAAACATTGTATAGTGCAACCATACAATTCAACACTGCTCAGCAATAAAAGGAACAAACTATCGATTCATACAACATGTATGATGAATCTTAAATGCATTTTGCTATGTGAAAGAAGTCAAAGCCAGAAAGCTATGCAGGAAAACAGATACATTCAGGGGTTAGAATTGGAGAGAGGTTGATTGCAAGGGGAAAACACGGAACAAGGGAATTTTGGAGTAATGGATTGTTCTAAATCAAGACTGGTGATGGAGGTACAACTCTGTGAATTTCACAAACCTGTAGAAGAGTACACAACAAAGAATAAAATTTACTGTATGTAAATTTTTAAAAATCAACCAGGATGTGGGGAAAACTCAAAATGAAATACAAATTATAACAAAAAAAAATTACATATTGGTTGGTTGGTTGGTTAGTTGGTTTTGAGACAGGGTCTCACTCTGCTGCCCAGGTTAGAGTGCAGTGGCATGATCACAGCTCACTTCAGCTTCAAACGCCTGGGCTCAAGCAATCCTCCTGCCTCAGCCTCCAGAGTAGATGAGACTACAGGTATGCACCACCATGCTCAGCTAATTTTTTTATTTTTAATTTCTTTTTTGTAGAGATGGGGTCTCACCATGTTGCGCAGCCTGGTCTCCAACTCCTGGCCTCATGTGAGCCTACCACCTCAGCCTCCCAAAGTGCTGGTATTATAAGCATGAGTGACAGTGTCTGGCCAAAAAATAAACATTGTTTCCATAGAAAAATTGTATCATGTGTGGTTTAAAATATATGTAGAACTAATATACATGAAAACAATAAACGTGAAACTAATATACATGAAAGCATAAAAAATTGAGAGTGGGCTGGGCATGGTGGCTCACATCTGTAATCCCAGCACTTTGGGAGGCTGAGGTAGGCGGATCATGAGGTCAGGAGATAGAGACCATCCTGGCCAACATGGTGAAACCCTGTCTCTACTGAAATACAAAAAATTAGCTGGGCATGGTGGTGCACACCTGTAGACCCAGCTACTCAGGAGGATGAGGCAGGGGAATCACTTGAACCCAGGAGGCGGAGTTTGCAGTGAACCAAGATTGACCACTGCACTCCAGACTGGTGACAGAGCAAGACTCTGTCTCAAAAAAAAAAAAAAAAATTGGTGGTGGTAAATAAAGCTAAAGTATTCCAAAAGTATTCCAAGGTGCTTGCATAGAATGAGAAGTGGTAAAAGAAAGTACTATTTTGTATTGGGCTTTAATAAATCAAAGATGTATATTGAGTGGTCCATGGCAACTACTGAAATAATTCTAAGAGAATGTATATTAAGATACTAGAAGAACAATAAGAAAAATACTTGTTATTAGTTATACAAATTTTCGTAGCCTCCTTAAATTCCTCCCTGAAAATAGGCTTTTCTTTTCTGCCAGATGGCCAGGCTTCAAATTTTCCAAATTTTTACTCTCTGCTCCCCTTTTAAATATGCTTTAGTTTTAGGTCATTTCTTTGCTCATGCATATGAGCTTAGGTTGTTAGAAGCAGCAGGTCAAATCTTATATGCTATACTGCTTAGACATTTCTTCCACCAGCTACACTAAATCATCACTCCCAAGTTCAAAGTTCCAAAGATCTTTGGAGGCAGGGGCACAATGCCTCCAAGTTCTTTGCTAACCCATAACAAAAGCAACTTTTGTTCCACTTCCCAATAAGTTCCTTATTTCCATATGAGACCTCCTCAGCCTGGACTTCATTGTCTATAGCACTAACAACATTCTGCTCATAACCATTCAACAAGTCTCTAGGAAGTTCCAAATTTTCCCTAATGTTCCTTTCTCCTTCTGAGACTTCCAAACTGTTCCTGCCTCTGCCGTTAACCAGTTCCAAAGCTGTTTCCACATTTTCAGGTATCTTTATAGCAATATCCCCCTTCTGTTACCAATTTTCTGTATTAGTCCATTCTCACATTGCTACAAGAAAATACCTGAGACTGGGTGTTTTATGAAGAAAAGGTTTAACTGGTTCATGGTCCTGCAGGCTGTACAGAAAGCATAATTCTGGCATCTACTCAGCTTCTGGGGAGGCCTCAGGAAACTTACAATCAAAGCAGAAGGTGAAGGGGAAACAGGCTCCTTTTACATTGCCAGAGCAGGAGGAAGAAAGAGACAGGAGAGGTGCTACACACTTTGAAACAACCAGATCTCATGAACTCTATCACAAGAATGGCACTAGGGGGATGGTGCTAAACCATTCATGAGAAACTGCCCCCATCATCCAATTGCCTCCCACCAGGCCCCACCTCCTGCACTGGGGGTTACAATTTGACATGACATTTGGGATCCAAATCATGTCAGTACCCTTTATCTAACTTCCCCACATAGTAACATCTTGCAAAACTATACCATGAATGAGTGTGAAATTTTATCAAAAGCTTTTTCTTCATCAAATTCCTGTCACCAAGAATTATAAGATTATGATTTTCCTCTTTATCTTGTTAATATGGTAGATTACATTGATTAATTGACTTTCAAATATTAAAACAACTTTGCATCCCTGAGGAAAAAACCTATGTGATTGTGGTATATAATTATTTTTCTATATTGCTGTATTCTTTTTCTTATCTTTAATTTTTTTTAGAGATGGGGTCTTGCTATGTTGACCAGGCTGGTCTCAAACTCCTGGCCTCAATTGATCCTCCCATCTTGGCCTCCCAAAGTGCTAGGATTACAGGCATAAGCCACCACGCCCAGCCTATATATTGCTGTAATCTATTTGCTAATTTTTATTTTTATTTATTTATTTTTTGAGACAGTGTCTCACTCTGTTGCCCATGCTGGAGTGCAGTGGTGCGATCTCGGCTCACTGCAAACTTCGCCTCCTGGGTTCAAGTGATTCTCCTGTCTCAGCCACCTAAGTAGCTGGAATTACAGACACAATCCACCACGCCAGCTAATTTTTATATTTTTAATAGAGACAGGGTTTCACTGTGTTGGCCAGGCTGGTCTCAAACTCCTGACCTCAGGTGATCTGCTTACCTCAGCCTCCCAAAGTGCTGGGATTAGAGGCGTGAGCCACCGTGCCCAGCCGCTATTTGTTAATTTTTAAAAGTTTATTTTCATTGATATTTATGAGGAATATTGGTCTATAGTTTTCTTTCTTTGTACTGTCTTTATCTAGTTTTAGTAACAGGATAATACCAGCCTCATGAAATGAGTTGAAAAATTTTCCCTCCTCCTCTATTTTTCTGGAAGAGATTGTTTAGAATTAATGTTAAAGTTTTGTGGAATTCTCCAGTGAAACCATCTGAACCTGGAAATTTCTTATTTGGGATTTTAAAAAATTATAAATTCAACCATATCAATAGTTACAAGACTTCAAATTAATTCCTTCATAATTGGGTGAGTTATGGTCATTGTTTTCCTCGAAACTGGTTCATTTCATCTAAGTTACACCTGCTCTCTTGTGATTAATGTATGCATGATACATCATTTTCTAGCCTTTTACTGTAAACCTGACTATATCATTATACTTGAAAGGAGTTTTTGTATATAGCACATAGTTGCCTAATATTTTAAAATCTGTTTAGCCAGTCTCTGTCTTTTAATTATATCTAGACCATTTATATATAATGTAATTATTGATATGTTTAGGACTTAAGTCTGCCACTTTATTTTTCATTTGTTCTTTCTATTTTTTATCTCTTTTCTCTGTCTTGCCTTCCTGCAGTTACTTGACTTTTTAAAAAGAAGTTCCTTTTTAAATTAACTGTAGGGTGTTTGAGAGTAACTCTTTGTATAGCTTTTTAGTGGCTGCTCTAGGTATTACCTTATATATACATAACTTGCTACAGTCTGCTTATGTTGTCATTGTACCAGTTCAAGTGAAGTATAGAGACTTACCTCCCTTTATGTTCCTTTTCTCTCCCCTGTTTACAACAAAATTGTTTTAAATAATTCCTTTATATACATCAGAACCACTAAGATGGTGTTATAATTTTTACTTTAATCATCAAACATTATTTTGAAAATTTGGCCTGGCACAGTGGCTCATGCCCGTAATCCCAGCACTTTGGGAGGGATTGCTTGATTCTTGGAGTTTGAGACCAGCCTGGGAAACATGGCAAAACCCTGTCTCTACAAAAAATAAAAAAATAAAAATTAGTCAGGCATGGCACTGCACACCTGTAGTCCTAGCTACTCAGGAAGGTGAGGTGGGAGGATTGATTGACCTCAGGAGGTTGAGGCTGCAGTAAGCCGTGATTGCATCACTGCACTCCAACCTGGGCAACAGAGCAAGATCCTGTCTTGAAAAAGAAATAAGAAAGAGAGCGAGAGAGAGAGGGAAAGAAGGAAAGAAGAAAGGGAGGAAGGAAGGAAGGGAAGATTTTAAAAAGAGGAGGAAATCCTATTATATTTTTACAGATTTTTGCTTACTGTGTTATTTCTTCCTTCCCAATGTTCCAATTTTCTTTAGTTTATTATTTCCTTTCTGTTTAAAGAACTTCCTTTAGCTATTTTTTTAGAATAGTTCTGCTAGTGACAAATTATCTTACTTTTTTTTTTTTTTGAGACAGGATCTTGCTGTGTCACTCAGGCTGGAGTGCAGTGGCACAATAACAACTCACTGCAGCCTCCAACTCCTAGGCTCAATCGACCCCCCTGCCTCAGCCTCCTGAGTAGCTGGGACTACAGGCATGCACCACCATACCCAGCTAATTTTTCTATTTTTTGTAGAGACAGGGTCTCACTATGTTGCCCAGGCTGGCATCAAACTCTTGGGCTCATGTGATCCCTGCCTCAGCTGCCCAAAGTGCTGGGATTACAGGTGTGAGCCACCATGCCTGGCCTCTTACTTTTCCATCATCAGCAATTGTCTTGTCTTTTTCCTTCATTCCAGAATATTTTTGCTGAGAACAGCATTCTGAGTTGGCAGTTTTTTACTTGCAGCTCTTAGAAATATTATGCTACTCCTTTTTGGCCACTGTGGTTTTCTTTTCTTCTTTCTTAGCTTTATGGGGTATAACTGACAAATAAAAATTATTTAAGGCATACAACATGATGTTTTGATACATGTACACATTGTGAAATTATTACCACAATCTCACTAAGTAATATATCTATCACCTCACATAGTTAACTTTCTATGTGTGTAGTAGGAATACTTACAATCCACTTGCTCAACAAATTTCAAGTATAAAAGATTTATGTATGTATGTATGTATGTATTTGTTGAGACAGAGTCTCACTCTGTTGCCCAGGCTGGAGTGTAGTGGCGCAATCTCGGCTCACTGCAACCTCCACTTCTTGGGTTCAAGCGATTCTCCTGCCTCGGCCTCCCGAGTAGCTGGGATTACAGGTGCCTGCCATCATGCCCAGCTAATTTTTGTATTTTTAGTAGAGATGGGGTTTCACCATGTTGGTCAGGCTGGTCTCAAACTCCTGACCTCAAGTGATCTGCTCACCTCGACCTCCCAAAGTGCTGGGATTACAGGTATGAGCCACCACACCTGGCCACAAGACATTATTTAATAACCATGATATGCGTTAGGTCTCCAGAACTTATTTGCTATGATCTGAACCTCTGTCATCTCCAAAACTTATGTTGAAATTTAATTTCTATTGTAACCATATTAAGAAGTAGGGGCTGGGCATGGTGGCTCATGCCTGTTATCCCAGCACTTTGGGAGGCTGAGACAGGTGGATCACGAGGTCAAGAGATCGAGACCACCCTGGCTAACACGGTGAAACCCCGTCTCTTCTAAAAATACAAAAAAAAATTAGCCAGGTGTGGTGGTGAGCACCTGTAGTCCCAGCTACTCGGGAGGCTGAGGCAGGAGAATGGCATGAACCCGAGAGGTGGAGCTTGCAGTGAGCTGAGATAGTGCCACTGCACTCCAGCCTGGGCGAAAGAGCGAGACTGTGTCTCAAAAAAAAAAAAAAAAAAAAAAAAAGACGTGGGATGTGTGGGATGTTGGGCCAGGTGTGGTGGCTCACACCTAGAATCCCAGCACTTTGGGAGGCCAAGGTGGATGGATCATTTGAGCTCATGAGTTCGAGACCAGCCTGGCCAGCATGGCAAAACCCTGTCTCTACAAAAAATACAAAAATTAGCCAGGAGTGGTGGTGTGCACCTGTAGTCCCAGCTACTAGGGAGGCCGAGGTGGGAGGATGGCTTGATCCCTGGAGTTTGAGGCTGCAGTGAGCTATGACTGTGCTGCAGTACTCCTGCCTGGGTGACAGAGCAAGACCCTGTCTCAAAAAAATAAAAATACAATGTTTTAAAACTTCCCTCTAAGAACTGCTTTTGCTTCATCTCATAAGTTTTGGCATGTTGTGTTTCCATTTTCATTTGTCTCAAGATATTTTAAATTTCCCTTTGATTTCTTCTTTGACCCATTGGTTGTTGAAGAATGTGTTGTTTAATTTCTACATCTTTGTGAATTTTTCAATTTTCTTCCTGTTATTACTATTTTCATATCACTGTGGTCATAAAAAATGCTTTATATGATTCCTATCTTCTTAAATTTGTTAAGATTTGTTTTGTGAGACCAGGTATCGTAGCACATGCCTGTAATCCTAGCACTTTGGGAGGCTGAGGCAGGAGGACTGTTTGAGCCCATGTGTTCAAAACCAGTCTGAGTAACATAGAGAGACCTTGTCTCTACAAAAAAATTAAAATAATGTTGGCCAGGCACAGTGGCATGTGCCTGTAGTCTTAGCCACTCAAAAGGCTGAGGTGGGGAGATTACTTGAGCCCAGAAGGTTGAGGCTGCAGTGAACTATGATTGTGCCACTGCACTCCAGCCTGGGTGACAGAGTGAGACTGTCTCAAAAGAGAAAAAGAAAAAAAAAAGGAAAAGAAAAGAAAAGGCTTGTTTGTGGCCTAACATATCATCTATCCTGGAGAATGCTCCATGTGCACTTGAGAAGAATGTGTATGCTGCTACTGTTGGATGGAAGGTTCTGAATATGTCTATGAGGTTGATCTGGTCTAAAGCGTGGTTCAAGTCCAATGTTTCCGTATTGATTTTCTGTCTGGATATTCTATCCATTGTTGAAAGTGCGGTATTGAAGTCCACTATTAATATTGTGTTGCTGTCTGTTTCCCCCTTTAGATCTGTTAATATTTGCTTATATATTTAGGTACTCCACTGTTGGCTGCATATATATTTATAACCATTATATCTTCATCATAAATTGACCCATTTATCATTATATAATGACCTTTGCCTCTTGATACAGCTTTTGATATAAAGTCTATTTATGTCTACCCCACTCTCTTTTGGTTTCTATTTACATGGAATATGTTTTTCATCCCTTCACTTTCAATCTGTGTGTGTCCTCAAAGGTGAAGTGAATTTCTTGTAGGCTGCCTAGAGTTGAGTTATCTTTGTTTATTCGTTCGGTTCCTCTATGTCTTTTGATTGGAGAATTTAATTCACTTGCATTTAAAATAATTATTGATAGATAAGTGACTATAGCTATGTTATTAATTGTTTTCTGGCTATTTTGTAGATTCTTTGTTCTTTTCTTGCTCTTTTGTTGTCTTCCTTGGTGACTTGATAATTTTCTGTAGTGTTATGCTTTGATTCCTTTCTTCATTGTTTGTGTATCTACTATAGGTTTCTGCTTTTTGGCTGCTATAAGACTTACATAAAATCTTATAGCTATTACAGTTTATGTTAACATGATAACACCACCATTTCAATCACATATAGAAACTCCACACTTTACTTCCAACCCCCATATTTTAAGTTCCTCATGTCACAATTTACATCTTTTTATATTCTGTATTTATTAACAAAATATTAAAGCTATAGCTTGTTTTCGTTTTTGTTTTGAGACAGGGTCTCACTCTATCACTCAGGCTGCAATTCAGTGGCATGCTCACAGCTCACTGCAGCCTTGACCTCTGGGCTCAAGCAACCCTCCCACTTCAGCCTCCTGAGTAGCTGGGACTATAGGTACACACCACCATGCCTGGCTAATTTTTAAATTTTTTGCAGAGACAGGGTCTTGCTATGTTGCCCAGGCTGGTCTCAAATTCTTGGCCTCAAGCAATCCTCCTGCCTTGACTTCTCAAAGTGCTGGGATTATAAGCATGAGCTACCATGCCCAGCTATAGTTATTTTTAATATTTTTGTCTTTTGACCTTTATACTAGAGTTATAAGTAATTTATACACCATCATTACAATATTAGAGTAATCTGAATTAACTATATACTTAATTATACCAGTGAGTTTTATACTTTCATGTTTTCATGTTATTAATATGCATCTTTTCATTTAGCTTGAAGAACTCCCTTTAGCACCTGTAAGGCAGGTCCAGTAGTAATAAACTTCCTCAGCTTTTGCTTGAAAAAGTCTTTATGTCTCCTTCATTTCTGAAATATAGTTTTACCAGATAAAGTATTCTTGGTTGGCAATTTTTAATATATTATTCCACTCTCTCCTGGCCTGCCAGGTTTCTCTTGAGAAATCTGCTGATAGATGCTCATAGATAACTACATTGATGTACGTATCTCTCCCCAGATTTGCGAAGTTTTCAGCCTTATTTTATTACCTAATCTTTCTTTTTTTTTTTTTTTTTTTTGAGACGGAGACTTTCTCTGTCCCCCAAGCTGGAGTGCAGTGGCGTGATCTCGGCTCACTGCAAGCTCCACCTTCCAGGTTCATGCCATTCTCCTGCCTCAGCCTCCCGAGTAGCTGGGACTACAGGCGCCCGCCAACACACCCGGCTAATTTTTTGTATTTTTAGTAGAGATGGGGTTTCACCGTGTTAGCCAGGATGGTCTCGATCTCCTGACCTTGTGATCCACCTGCCTCGGCCTCCCAAAGTGCTGGGATTACAGGCTTGAGCCACCGCATCCAGCCTATTACCTAATCTTTCTATATCTTTCTCTCTGTGTTCACCTTATAAGACTCCCATAATGTGAATGTTAGTTCTTTTGATGGTGTCCCATAATTTCTATGGATTTCTTCATTCTTTCTCATTGTATTTTCTTTTTTCTCCTCTGACTGGATATTTTCAAATGACCTATCTTCAAGTTCACAGATTTATTTATGCTGCTTGATCAAGTCTGCTGTTGATGCTCTCTATTGCATTTTTTATTTATTGTATTCTTCAGCCTCAGAATTTCTGTTTGGTTTATTTTATGATTTCTACTTCTTTATTGAACTTCTAATTTTGTTCTTATATTGTTTTTCTGATTTCATTGAGTTGTCTGTGTTCTCTTGCATCTCACTGAGCTTTCTTAAAACAATTATTTTAAATTATTTGTCTAGCAATTCACAGATCTCCATTTCTCTGAGGTTGGTTACTGGAATATTATTGTGTTCTTTGGCAGTGTTACGTTTCCTTGATTTTTCATGTTCCCTGAAGTCTTGCATTGTTGTGGCATCTTCACATTTGAAGAAGCCTCCACTCTTTACCGGCTGGCTTTGGGAAAGAAATGACTTCACTCATGTGTTTCCTCCACATCTCTTGTTCCCTCTTAGGAGTGGCAAGATTCTTAAGATTGCATGCTTTCTCTATATTTTGCAAAGCTAGCCAAGACTCTGAGGGTCTCTCCTTTGTTTTCCTTAGGTCAGTGCCCTGAAATGCTCAAGTTCATGTCCCTTCTCCCAATCCCACAGATTTGAGCTGGCTGTTTACATGAGATATTTGCACCTGCTATCTGCAGGGGCATGCCCAGGAATCCAGGTTGGGGGAAGAGTTGCAGAGCATTTGGGGTGCCCACAAGCCCAGTGGGGACCACAGGCAAGGCATCCCAAGTGGGTTCATGTGGAAGCTTCTTGACAAGGTCCACAGTGTTTAGTAGAGTCCCCAGACTCTCTTTCCTACTCCTAGCCTCTGCCACCCACTTAGCTTTGCTGATCACCTCTGTATCCTGGTTGTGCAAAAAAGAAGTGAGCATCATCCTACATGGCTGTGGGAACCAAATGCTCACTCACTACACTCTCACTTTTCCTTACTGACAAAATCACAGGCCTATGGGGGTCTCTCTTTGGACTGAGCTGTGACACCTTGTGGGAGGAGTGACATGAGTCTAATACAACTGTTCTTCTTACCCTTCTGAATGAGTCTATTCTTGGATTTGTTGCTCAGTGGTGTGCTGGAACTTGTCCATTGGATTTCTGAATTCCCACAAAGGTATTCTCATTGTGGATAGGAGACAAATGCAAAAAGCCCCTATTCTGCTATCTTGCCGACATCGCTCTACCTCCATGGTTTCTAATGAGAAACCAAGTGTATTAGTCTGTTCTCATGCTGTGAATAAAGACATACCCAAGGCTGGGTAATTTATAAAGGAAAGAAGTTTAATGGATTCACAGTTCCAAATAGCTGGGGAGGCCTCACAATCATGGCAGAGGGCAAAGGAGGAGTAAAGTCACATCTTACATGGTGTCAGGCAAGAGCATATGTGCAGGGGAACTCCCATTTATAAAACCATCAGATTTCGTGAGACTTATTCACTATCACAAGAACAGTATGGGGAAACTCATTTAATTATCTCCACCTGGCCACACCCTTGACACATGGGTATTACTACAATTCAAGGTGAGATTTGAGTTGGGACACAGAGCCAAACCATATCACCAGCTACTATTCTCATTGTTTTCTCATATAGTTAAGGTGATGGGTTTTTTTTTTTAATCTGTCTGCTTTCAAGATTTTTTACATTATCTTTAGTCTTCAGTAGTTTAATTATCATGTATCTTAACATGGATTTCTTTGGATTTACCCTATTTGGATTTCACCCAGCTTCTTGAATTGTAGGTTTATGTCTTTTGACAAATAGTGATGGAAAGGTTTCCACCATTATTTCTTTTCAAACTTTTTTAGCCGCACTCTCTTTCTCCTTTCCTTCCTGGATTCTGGTATCCTGAATGTTAGGTATTTTGTTATATACCTACATGTCCCTGAAACTGTGCTCATTTTTGATTTTTTAGTCTATTTTATTTCTGTTGTTCAGATTGGGTAATATCCATATTTCCATATTCTAGTTTGCTGATTCTTTTCTCTCTCTTCCATTCCACTTTCCTCCGATCCCATCCACTTGAGGTTTTATTTTAGTTATTGTATTTTTAGTTATAATATTTTCATTTGTTTTTTCCTTTTATATCCTATTTCTTGACTGAGGCTTTCTAGTTTGTCATTTGTTTCAGGAATGTTTGTTTTGTTTTGTTTGAGACAGGCTCTCACTCTGTCACCCAGGCTAGAGTACAGTGGCGCGATCTCAGCTCACTGCAGCCTCCACCTTCTGGGTAGCTGGGAGACAGAGATGCTAAAATTATCTGACAGATTTGAAAGCAGCCATGATAAACATGCTTCCATAAGCAATTACAAATATTCCTGAAACAGGCTGGGTGTGGTGTAATCCCAGCTGTTTGGGAGGCTCAGGCAGGGAGACCACTTGAGGCCAGAAGTTTGAGAACAGCCTAGCCAATATGGCAAAACCCCATTTCTACTAAAAATACAAAAAAAAAAAAAATTAGCTGGGCGTGGTGGTGCACACCTGTAGTCCCAGCTACTTGGGAGGCTGAAGCCTCTATCTCCATGGTTTCTGATGAGAAACCAACTGTATTAATCTGTTCTCACACTGCTAATAAAGACAAACCTGAGACTGGGTAATTTATAAAGGAAAGAGGTTTATAAAGGAGGCCTCAGCCTCCCAAGTAGCTGGGAGGCATGCACCACCACGTCCAGCTATTTTTTTTTTTTTTTTTTTTTTTTGTATTTTTAGTAGAGATGGGGTTTTGGCATATGGGCCAGGCTGTTCTCAAACTCCTGGCCTCAAGTGGTCCACCTGCCTCAGCCTCTCAAACAGCTGGGATTATACAGCACCCAGCCTGTTTCAGGAATGTTTGTAATTGCTTATGGAAGCATGTTTATCATGACTGCTTTCAAACCTGTCAGATAATTTTAGTATCTCTGCCTCTTGGTGTGGATATTTATTGATTGTTGCAATGGTTAATATTGAGTGTCAATTTGATTGGATTGAAGGATGCAAAGTATTGTTCCCGGGTGTGTCTGTGAGGGTATTGCCAAAGGAGATTAACATTTGAGTCAGTGGACTGGGAAAGGCAGACCCACCCCCAATCTGGGTGGGCACAATCTAATCAGCTGCCAGCATGGCCAGAATAAAAGCAGGCAGAAGAACGTGGAAAGACTAGACTGGTTTAGTCTTCTGGCCTACATCTTTCTCCCATGCTGGATGCTTCCTGCCCTCGAACATCAGACTCCAAGTTCTCCAGCTTTGGGACTTGGAGTGGCTTCCTTGCTCCTTGGCTTGCAGATGGCCTGTTGTGGGATCTTACCTTCTGATTGTGTGAGTCAATACTCCTTAATAAACTCTCCTTTATATATACATCTATCCTATTAGTTCTGTCCCTCTAGAGAACTCTGACTAGAACAATTGTCTTTTTAAATTCAGTTTGACATCTTCCTAGTTTTTGAGAAGACTTTTTGGTTTTTTATTAAAACCTGAACATTTCATATTATGTTATGAGACCATGGGACTTTTCTAAACCTTCTGTTTTAACAGACTTTTTCTGACACTGCTCTGGTTGGGGGAGGGAGGAACACCACATCATTATTGCTAGGTGCAGGTAGTAGTCTAGTTTCTCCACTCAGACTCCATTGATACCTGAAGATGAGAGCTCCTCATTATTTACAGGCAGGGGTGGGACTTCCAGCTTCTCACATGGTCTCCACTAGACTGCAGGAAGATACTGCATTACCAGCTGATGAAAACGAAAGTCCTTGCTCCTTACTTAGCATTTTCTGATATCATTCTGGTAGGGTTTTGGAGTACTTTATTACAGACTTCCAAGGATTAAATATAAGCTCCTCACTTAGCCTGTGCTACTGGGAGTGGAGCCCTATGTTTTCTGTGGTGTTTAGCTAGAGTAGAATGATTATTGTCTGAAAGTTTCCTATCTTGCTAGGCTACCCTTTTCCTGATCCTTTGACTGGAAAGAGCAGGCTTTTGTTGAGGTTTTATTTTGTTTTGTTTTTAGTCTATGCTCTTTGGCATTTCTGAGTTGCCAGTTTCTTTAGCTCCCAGCCTGGGATATATGAGACAAACGTAGAGAGCTCACCAGGTCATTTCTCAGGTCCCAAACATCCCTTGAGTCCATTGAGTGTCTTTCTTCTTTTATCCACCCTTCAGAGTTTTCTAATATTTGTTTACATATAATGACCATGGTTTTTAACTATACTTAGAGAAAAGTAAGCCTACTTCATATTCCTCTAAGTGGAAGTTCTAGAATATAGATCTAAAGTACAAAATGCTCTTGATCTAATAGACATATTTTAGAGCACTGTATTCATAAATTTCAGAATTCATTTCCTTTTCAAGATGGACTATAAGACAACTCCCAAGAAATTTTAAAGTATAAAAATCATATGGAATGTGTCCTTTGACCATGATGGAATCAAGCTAAAAATCAGTAACAAAAAGATAACCAGTACCTTACCTAACACTATATACAAAAGTTAACTCAAAATGAATTAAAGACCTAGACAAAAGTTAAAACTATAAAACTCTTAGAGGAAAAGATAGAACAAAAGCTTCATGACATTATATTTGGCAATTAGTTATTAGATATGACACCAAAGACATAGGCAACAAAATAAGAAATATAGTCATCTCTCAGAGATAATGTGAGTTCAGTGCCAGACCACCATGATAAAGCAAATATCACAATAAAGCAAGTCACATGAATTTTCTGTTTCCCGGACATATAAAAGTTATGTTCAAATTATACTGTAGTCTATTAAGTGTGCAATAGCATTATGTCTTAAAAACAGTGTACATACCTTAACTTAAAAACACTTTATTGCTAAAAAATGTTAATGATCTTCTGAGCCTTCAATGAATCATCATGTTTTTGTTGGTGGAGGGTCTTGCCTCGATGTTGATGGCTGGTGACTGATCAAGGTAGTGGTTGTTGAAGGATGCAGTGGCTGTGGCAATTTCTTAAAATAAGATAATAATGAAGTTTGCTGCATCGATTGACTCTTCCATTCATGAAAGATTTATCTGTAGCATGTAAAGCTGTTTGATAGCATTTCACCCACAGTAAAACTTCTTACAGAGCTAGAGTCGATTCTCTCTAAACCTGCTCCTGCTTTATCAACTAAGTTTACGAAATATTCTGAATGCTTTGTTGTCATTTCAACAATGTTCACAGCATCTTCACTGAGAGTAGTTTCCATCTCAAGAAACCACTTTCT
This sequence comes from Symphalangus syndactylus, assembly GCF_028878055.3. Taxonomy (NCBI): domain Eukaryota; kingdom Metazoa; phylum Chordata; class Mammalia; order Primates; family Hylobatidae; genus Symphalangus; species Symphalangus syndactylus. Next base: position 98,308,951 of record NC_072426.2, read on the forward strand.
TTGCTCATCCATAAGAAGCAACTACTCAGCCAGGCACGGTGGCTCATGCCTGTAATCCCAAGACTGAGAGGCTGAGGCAGACGGATCATTTGAACTCAGGAGTTCGAGACCAGCCTGGGCAACATGGTGAAACAGCATCTCTACCAAAAATGCAAAAAATTAGCCAGGTGTGGTGGCACGCACCTGTGGTCCCAGCTACTCAAGAGGCTGAGGTGGGAGGATCACTTGAGCCCAGGAGGCAGAGGTTGCAGTAAGCCAAGATCACACCACTGCACTCTGGCCTGGGTGACAGAGTGAGACCCCCATCTCACAAAAAAAAGAAAGAAAGAAAGAAGCAACTACTCATCCTATCTGTTCAAGTTTTATGATGAGATTGCAGCAATTCAGTCACACATTCGGGCTCAACTTCTAATTCTAGTTCTCTTGCTATTTCTACCACATCTGCAGTTACTTCCTCCACTGATGTCTTGACACCCTCAAAGTCATTTATGAGATCAGATGAGGGTTGAAATCAACTTCTTCCAAACTCCTATTAATGCTGATATTTTTACCTCCTCCTATGAATCACAAATGCTCTTAATGGCATCTAGAATGATGAATCCTTGACAGAAGATTTTCACTTACTTTGCCCAGATCCATCAGAGAAATCACTATCTCTGGCAGCTATAGCGTCTCAAAATGTATTTCTTGACTATTAAGACTTGCAAGTTGAAATTGCCCCTTAATTCATTGGCTAAAGAATGGTTGTTGTGTTAGCAGGCATGGAAACATTAGTCTCTTTGTACATCTCCATCAGAGTTCTTGAGTAACTAGATGCATTGTTAATGGACAGGGATATTTTAAAAGAAATCTTTTTTTCTGAGCAGTAGGTCTCAATAGTGGGCTTAAATTATTCAGTAAACTATGCTGTAAACAGATGTATTGTCTTGCAACTTTTCCATGTAATGAAAATAAAGGCAAAAAAAAAAAAAAAAGATGTGTTGTCACCCAGGATTTGTTTTTCCATTTAAAGAGCACAGACAGAGTAGATTTAACATAAATCATTTTTTTCCTTGCCTCTCTTCAGCATAGCATAATTCCTTTGTTTAAAGACAGGGTCTTGCTATGTTGCACACACTGGAGTGAAGTGGCATTATCATAGTTCACTGCAGCGCCTTAACTCCTAGGCTCAAGTGATCCTCCTGCTTCAGCCTCCCAAGTAGCTGGGACTACAGGCATGTGCCACCATATCTCGCTAATTTTTTTTATTTTTTGTAGAGATGTGGTCTTGCTATGTTGCCCAGGCTGGTCTTGAACTCCTGACCTCAAGTGATCCTCCCGCCTCAGCCTCCCAAAGTGCTGGGATTATAGGCATGATCCCACCATGCCTGGCCTGGCATAATTCTTAAGGGCTCTAGGATTTTCAGAAAGGTAAATGAACATTGGCTTCAACTTAAAGTCACCAGCTGCATTAGTCCCTAATGAGAGAGTCAGCCTGCCTTTCCTTTGAAGCTTTGAAGCCAGACGTTGACTTCTCTATCTATGAAAGTCCTAAATGGCATCTTTTTCCATTAGAAGGCTGTTTCATCTATGTTGAAAATCTGTTGTTTAGTGTAGCCACTTTCACCAATTGTCTTAGCTTGATCTTCTGAATAACTTGCTGCAATTTCTTGATCAGGACTTGCTGCTTCACCTTGCACTTCTATGTTTTGGAGATGATGGCTTCTTTCCTTAAACCTCATGAGCCAGACTCTCCTGGCTTCCAACTTTTCTTCTGCAGCTTCCTTACCTCTCTCAACCTCCATAGAATGAAGGGAGTTAGAGCCTTTCTCTGGATTAGGCTTTGGCTTCAGGGAATGTCATGGCTTCTTTGATCTTCTACCCAGACTAGTAAACTTTCTTCATATCAGCAATAAGGCTGTTTCACTTTCTTATAATTCATATGTTCACTGGAGTAGCACTTTTAATTTCCTTCGAGAACTTTTCTTTTGTATTTACAATGTGGCTAACTATCTGGTGCAAGAGGCCTAGCTTTCAGCCTATCTTGGCTTTTGATGTGGCTTCCTCACTAAGCTAAATCATTTCTAGCTTTTGATTTAAAGAGAGAAGTGTGCGGCTCTTTCTTTCACTTGGACACTTTGAAGCCAGTGAAATTTCAGGCCTAATATTGAAATTGGTCTAATTTGAATTGGCCTAATATTGAAATTGGCCTAATTTTCAATATTTTGTGTCACAGGGAATAGGGAAATCCAAGGACAGGGAAAGAGACAGGAGAATGGCCAGTTGGTGGGGCAGTCAGAATGCACACAACATTCATCGATTAAGTTCACCATCTTACAAGGGCGTGGTTCACAGTGCCTAAAACAATTACAATAATAACACCTAAGATCATTGATCACAGATCACCATAACAGATACAATAAGAATGAAGAAGTTTGAAATACTGTAAGAATTACCAAATTGTGACACAGAGACACGAAGCGAGCACATGAACACATGCCGTTGGAAACGTGGTTCTGATAGGCTTGCTTGATGCAGGGTTGCCAAAAATTTTCAATTTGTAAAAAACACAACACATTCAAAACACAATAAAGCAAAGCACAATAAAATGAGGTATGCCTATACACAAATTCAACATCATGAAAATTAAAAACTTTTATGCATCAGACGGCATCATCAACAAAGTAAAAAGGTAGCCTATGGAATGGGAGAAAATATTTACAAGTCATGTATCATATTAGAGATTTATATCCAGAATATGTAGAGAACTACTAAACTCAACAACAAAAATATCAGACAAACCAATTCAAAAATGAACAGAGGACTTGAATAGACATTTTTCCAAAAAAGAAGATATATAAATAGTCAATAAGTATATGAAATGACACTCAACACCACTAATCATTAGGGAAACGCAGATCAAAACCACAATGAGATACTACCCTCACACCCATTAGGGTGGTTGCTATTTTTTAAAACCCAGAAAATTAAAAATTGTTGGCAAGGATGTGGAGAAATTGAAACCCTTGTGCACTGTTGGTGAAAAGTAAAATGGTAGGGCCACTATGGAAAACATTAAGGCAGTTTCTCAAAAAATTAAAAATAGAATTACCACATGACCTAGCAATTCTTCTGCATATATGCACCAAAGAATTAGAAGGAGGATCTTGAAGAGATATCTGTACTCCCATATTAATAGCAACATTATTCACAACAGCTAAAACATGGAAGCAATCCAACTGTCCACTTATCCATTTATGATGAATAAATGAATAAACAACATGTGGTATATCCATACAGTGGAATATTATTCAGCCTTAAAAAGGAAGACAATTCTGACACATGCTACAACATGGATGAACTTTGAATATGTTATGCTAACAGAAATAAACCATGAATAGACACAAAAAGTCACAAAATGATAAATAATGTATGATTCCACCTCTATGAAGTACCTAGAGTAGTCAGATTCATAGAGACAGAGAGGAGAAAGGTGGTTGTCAACAGCTGGGGAGACTGGAAAATTACTGTTTAAAGCTTATAGTTTCAGATTTGTAAGCTTAAAAGAAATTTGAAGATGGATGGAAGTAATGGCTGCATAACAATATGAATACTTAACACTACTTAACTGTATAGTACTTAAAATGATTAAGATGGTAAATTTAATGTTATTTATATTTTACCAAAATAAAAAAACCTGTATTAACAAAAGATAGTTAATCCTCAAATATCTAGAAATTAATTATATACTTTAAAATAAAAGTAGAAAACACAATGTGATCACGTGATCTCTACCAGTATGTTACACTTCTTATTTGACAACATGTATAAAGACATTTTTTAGTGAAATGGTGCTTTATACAGTAAAGGCCTTCTTATTCCATACAACTTGGATTTGAATTTGGTTGATTTATCAAAAAAGTCTGTTAATTTGTTACAGAATAGGGAAGGAGCCTTTTTGGTTTTACATGAACAGTCTCTGAAAAAATAAATAGGAAACTGACATCATTCGCTACCTTTAGGGAAAGGAATGAGGAAGATGCTTACTCAGAATGATAAAATTTATAACAATATTTTGATAGTGATAGCAACCGGATAATATTTATGATAATATTTTTAAATATTTAAAGTAAGTTAAAGCAGCGTAATCTTACACATTTTCAGTTAAAGTATACAATTATGCATTTATCTAGCCATCTTTTCATCTAGACCTAAGACCTTTTCTCCCCTCATAGTTCCACTGTTTGGATTTCTACATAGCTTTTCCTACAGAAAAACTAAACCTTTAATGAGTCATCTGTGAGTTCTGGTTTTGTATTCTTTAAGGCATAGTAAGAATTTAAAAATAATCTTCATGCAGAATCCTTTACATATGGAAATCCCTTCTGGATATTTATGATTTTTTTCTCCAATCTTTTCTAGTTTTCATAGCACTCTAAATTCAAAATAGTATTTTTGCTACTTGTCTTTATTGAGACTTTCTAAAACATTGTATCTAGTTAACATAGAAAATATTTATTTCTGGATATAGTTAAATTTTATTATTTACATGATCTTTAAACAAATTATTAAAATGATAAGTACAACTGACATAAGCAGGTTTAGGAACATACACAACTGATTTGTAGTAGCATCCAGCCCAACTGGTGGACATATTGAGAGTAGTAAACCAGTCACAAGTGTTTATTGTACTAAAGGCATCACTCCATATGTTTTACAGAGAGAAGGAAGAAATATTTAAAAGGAGGTCAATTAACAAAGCTTCTACTGTACATTTGGAGATCATGATATTTTCACTAATAACCAAGTTTACTAAATGAGAGTCTCACTGGGCCTGCTTTAATGAATAATGATACACATTAGTAACTAGCAAGATGAATTTGAAGAAAATGTTAGAGGCTTTAGACAAAGTAAGGTATTTTAAATAGTTTAAATATATTCTCTGCAATCTTGTTTATGCTGCTCACCTGATAAACAAAGACCAAAAAAAAAACAAACCAGGGACCAAAAAGAACAACCAAACCTGTCTGTAAAGATTTAGTCAGGTTGCTTTGGCCAAAAGGCGTGGTGGCTCATGCCTGTAATCCCAGCACTTCGGGAGGCCAAGGCAGGCAGATCACTTGAGACCAGGAGTTCGAGACCAGCCTGGCCAACATGGTGAAACCCCATCTCTACTAAAAATACAAAAATTAGCCAGGTGTGGTGGCACGCGCCTGTAATCCCAGCTACTCAGGAGGCTGAGGCAGGAGAATTGGTTGAACCCAAGAGACAGAGGCTGCAGTGAACTGAGATTGTACCACTGCACTCCAGCCTGGGTGACAGAGCAAGACCCTGTCTCAAAACAAAAAAAAAAGATTTAGCCACTGCCATCCAGCATAGTGAAAGGATCCTTGGCCTTCAGTAGGCTATAACCTCGGCAGGGTAAGGGCCAGTTGTGCCTTGCTTACCATAACATTCTCACCCTCTAGCACACCATCTGACACAAGTGGGTGATCAAATACTGCTTAAATGCATTCATGGATAAATGAGTGAATGAATGCTTGAAGAAAAGTGTAGAACCTAGATTCAACACTAGAGTGTCTACTCACTCCAGACAGAGACAGGCGTGAATCAAGAAAGAATCAGGAGCAGGGCCAGGACAGGGCAAGAGTGAGGCAAGAGCAGTTCAGCCTGGACAGGCCCACTCTGCTCGCCCTATCCTGGCTTTACATGGTACAATGTGGATCCAACAGCCTTGCTGTCCACTATCCCAATCCTCCCTGAAGCAGACTCTCACTCAATCCTTATTTACATCACTAAGGTTGCCCAGAACCACTTTCCAACTATATGTGGGATCAGTTAGACTGGGGCAGAAACCACAATAAACAAATTGTGACATACACCTGGCCCTGGACTCATGCAGTTGTTTCTCTCACCTGAAGTTCTCCCCTAGCCTTCCCACCTCTTTCAAGGCAGAGCCAAGCAGCCACCTATGAAATGGCTTGGAGGAGGGGCATTGCCCAAGTCTGTTTCAACCAGATTCTTTCTATTGGAAATTTGAACTGAAAATATGGAGGACAAAGGTGTTTAGTAAGTAACAGAACTAGAGGCTCTGAAAATACACCAAGGGCCTTCTGACTTCTCACATAATGGAGTTTGGAGGTCTACAAAACTTCTTCCCAGAAAGCAAGGACGAAGCTGAACAAAATTGTCAAAAACCACTTCAGCACTCTAGTATTCTACCAAAGGGATACAAAAACTGATAAATATTTTTAATGAAGACTACTAAACTTTAGGTAAGAACAATATGAGTCAATAGCTGCCCACACCCCATGTCCCTAACCCCAGCTCCTTCCAGCACCATGACAACCAGCAGCTTTGCCACTGATAATGGAAAGGACACACTTGGTTTAGAGCACTGTCAGATAAGTGATCTCAATGGCATGCAAACAGGAAGGACCAGTGGCTCCATCAATCTGAGGTTGCAGTTCCGTTTCAGCTAAGAAAAGGACTGATGGACTAGAGGGGATTTATCAGAAAGTTTTAAAAGGTAAAACTTAAGCCACAGGGGATTCCTCACATATCCTGGGTTAGCCAGAGGCTGTGTGTATGTATATTAGACACCAAAGAAGACCAAAGGTACCTACACATCCCTGGCCAACAGAGCCTGTGCATATGTGCAAAGGAGATGTAAAGAAATATTAAGGGTACCCACATATCTGTAATTAGCATTCTAGAAGAAGAGTAGAGAGAATGGGACAGAAAAAGTATTTGAAGATAAAATGGCCAAAATCTTCCCAAATATAACTTTACACATCTAAGAAGCTCAATAAACCCCAAGTAGGATATATAAAAAGAGATCCACACCTAGATCCACAGAGTAAAACTTTTGAAAGCCTAAGACAAAGAAAAACTCTTGAAAGCAGAAATAGAAAAACAAATCACCACGTACGGAAGAACAACAATACAATGGACAGCTAACTTCTCATCAGAAACAATGGAGGCCAGAGACAATGGAATGACATATTTAAAGTGCTACATGAAAAGAAAAATGTTCAACTAAAAATTCCATATACAGCTAAAATAATCCTTCAACATGGAAGGGAAATAAAGATAAACAAAGATAAACAAAGACTAAGATTATATGTTGCTAGCATGTCTGCCTTACAAGAAATACTAAGTAAAGTCCTTTAGGCTAAACAGAAATGACCCCACACGATAACTCTACAAAAAGAAACAAAGAGCGCCAGAAATGATATATATGTTAGTAAATATAAAAGACTCTTTCTGTATATTTTTTCTCACTTCTTCTCTTAGCTTCTTTTTAAAATGCAAGATTGCAATAAAAAATAATTATAACACTGTATTATTAGGTTTATAACATATTTAGATGTAATATAAATGACAACAGTATAGAGGAGAAGGGAAGAAAAGGAGATGTATTGGAGCAAAGTTTCTATATTTCACCAGAATTAAAGTAGCATTTTTCTGAAATAGATCGTGATAAATTAAATGCAATTGTAATCATTGGAGCAACCACTGAGAAAATAAAATGAAGATAGTTGAAATTGTTACTTTTTAACTAAAAATATGATTATTCAACATAAAATAAGGCAGTAAAAGAGAAACAAAAAAGACATTAAGCAAATACAAAACAAATAGAAATGGCCGGGCATGGTGGCTCACACCTGTAACCCCAGCACTTTGGGAGGCCAAGGTGGGTGGATTGCCTGAGCTCAGGAGTCTGAGACCAACCTGGGTAACATGGTGAAACACCATCTCTACTAAAATACAAAAAATTAGCTGGGCGTGGTGGCACATGCCTGTAGTCCCAACTACTCAGGAGGCTGAGGCATGAGAATTGCTTCAACCCAGGAGGCAGAGGTTGCAGTGAGCCAAGATCACACCACTGCACTCCATCCTGGGCAACAGAGCAAGGCTCTGTCTCAAAAAAAGAAAAGAAAAGAAAAATGGCAGGTGTTAACCCAGCCACATCATTAATCACATAAAAAGAGAATAGACTAAAATATCCATTCAAAAGGCAGAGATTGTCAGACTGGATGAAAAAGCAAGATCCAACCAAACGCTGTCAATGAGACACAAAAATAGGAAGAGATATCCTAAGCAAACAGTAACCATAAGAGAGCTAGAGTGGCTATATTACTATCAGACAAAATAGATTTTAATATAAGAAATGTTATTAGAGAAGCCAGGTGTGGTGGCTCCCACCTTTAATCCCAGCACTTTGGGAGGCCCAGGGGGGTGGATCATGAGGTCAGGAGTTCCAGATCAGCCTGGCCAACATAGTGAAGCCCCATCTCTACTAAAAATACAAAAATTAGCAGAGTGTAGTGGCATGCATCTGTAGTCCCAGCTACTTGGGAGGCTGAGGCAGGAGAATCACTTGAACCCGGGAGGTGGAGGTTGCAGTGAACTGAGACCGCACCATTGCACTCCAGCCTGGGTGACAGAGTGAGACTCTGTCTCAAAAAAAAAAAAATGAAAGAAAGAAAAGTTATTAGATGTTGCAGGAAGTCAGGGACCCTGAACAGAGGGACCAGCTGAAGCCATGGCAGAAGAATGTGGATTGTGAAGATTTCATGGACATTTATTAGTTCCCCAAATTAATACTTTTATAATTTCTTATGCCTGTCTTTACTGCAATCTCTAAATGTAAATTGTGAAGATTTCATGGACACTTACCACTTCCCCAATCAATACCCTCGTGATTTCCTGTGCCTGTCTTTACTTTAATCTCTTAATCCCGTCATTTTCGTAAACTGAGTTGGATGTATGTTGCCTCAGGACCCTGTGATGATTGCGTTAACTGCACAAATTGTACAGCATGTGTGTTTGAACAATATGAAATCTGGGCACCTTGAAAAAAGAACAGGATAGCCAGCCTTCCTTCCTTCCTTCCTTTCGAGACGGTCTCCCTCTGTTGCCCAGGCTGGAGTGCAGCGGCACGATCTCGGCTCACTGCAACCTCCCTGCCTCGGGCTCCCCTGATTCTCCTGCCTGGGCCTGCTGAATACCTGGGAGTGCAGGCGCACACCACCATGCCTGGCTGGTTTTTGTATTTTTGGTGGAGATGGGGTTTCGACATGTTGGCCAGGCTGGTCTCCAACCCCTGACCTCAAGTGATCTGCCCGCCTCGGCCTCCCGAAGTGCTGGGATTACAGATCGAGTCTCACGCGCTCAACGCTCAGTATTGCCCAGGCTGGAGTGCAGTGGCATGATCTCGGCTCGCTACAACCTCCACCTCCCAGCCTCCTGCCTTGGCCTCCCAAAGTGCTAAGATTACAGCCTCTGCCCGGCCGCCACCCCATCTATGAAGTGAGGAGCGTCTCTGCCCAGCCGCCCATCGTCTGGGATGTGAGGAGCGCCTCTGCTATTGGCCCTGGCAAACCAAGGTTATTCTGGATGGAAATAGCCTTGAAATGGTGACATATATATGAACGTATCTGATTTTTTTTCCCCGTATAATTCTTACTTTGTGCATTTGATATTCTGTTGTGTTTGTAATCACGGAAAAATAAAAGCATATATTTTCTTTAAAAAAATAAAATAAAATAAAATAAAGAACAGGATAACAGCAAGTTTCAGGGAACAAGAGAGATAACCTTAAACTCTGACTGCCGGTGAGCCAGGAGGAACAGAGCCATATTTCTCATCTTTCAAAAGCAAATGGGAGAAATATCGCTGAATTCTTTTTCTCAGCAAGGAACATCCCTGAGAAAGAGAATGCACCCCTGAGGGTGGGCATCTAAAATGGCCCCTTGGGTGTAGCCATCTTCTATGCTAGAGACTGTAGGGATGAAATAAGCCCCAGTCTCCCATAGCACTCCCAGGCTTACTAGGATGAGGAAATTCCTGCCTAATAAATTTTGGTCAGACCGGTTGCTCTCAAACCCTGTCTCCTGATAAGATGTTATCAATGACAATGGTGCCCGAAACTTCATTAGCAATTTTAATTTCACCCCGGTCCTGTGGTCCTGTGGTCCTGTGATCTTGCCCTGCCTCCATTTGCCTTGTGATATTCTATTACCTTGTGAAGCACTTGATCTCTGTGACCCACACCCTATTCATACACTCCCTCCCCTTTTGAAAATCACTAATAAAAACTTGCTGGTTTCACTGCTCGGGGGGCATCACGGAACCTACCAACATGTGATGTCTCCCCCGGATGCCCAGCTTTAAAATTTCTCTCTTTTATACTCTGTCCCTTTATTTCTCAAACCGGCCGGCGCTTAGGAAGATAGAAAAGAAAGCACGTGAAATATCGGGGGTGAATTCTGCCCAATATCTGGCTGAATTTCCCCCGATAATTAGAGACAAAGGATGTTTCATAATGATAAAATTGTAAATATATTAGGAAATATCAATTATAAATATATATGCACTGAACAACAGAACCCCTAAATACATAAAGCAAAAACTCATGAAATTGAAAGGAGAAATAGATAATTTGACAGTAGTACTCAGAGATTTCAATAGCTCACTCAGTAAATGCAGAAAAAACACCTGACAAAATCCTGTGCAAATTCATGATTTAAAAAAAGTTATGGGGGACAACTGGATATCCATATGCAAAAAATAAACTTAAACTCCTACCTCATACCATACACAGAAATTAACTTCAAATAGATCACATTCAAAAAGTTAAACAACGCTGAGCATGGTGACTCACAACTGTAATTTCAGCACTTTGGGAGGCTGAGGCAGGTGGATCAACTGAGATCAGGAGTTCGAGACCAGCCTGACCAACATGGTGAAACCTCATGTCTACTAAAAACACAAAATTAGTTGGGCATGGTGGCACATACCTGTAATCCCAGCTACTTGGGAGCCTGAGACAGGAGAATCACTTGAACCTGGGAGGTGGAGGTTGCAGTGAGCCAGCAATCCCACTCCTACATATATACCCAAAAGAACTGAAAACATGGCCACATAAAAACTTGTACATAAAACATCACATGGTAAATAGTTGGGGAGAAGCTGGGATGAGAATTTATCTTAAAAATGAAATAAAGGAGGATAGGAGGTACTGGGGTAATGAATGTTATATTTCTTGACCTCTTTATGGGCTGTAGTTTGTGAAAATTCATTGAGCTGTACTTTTGTGATATATGCACTTTTGTGTATGTATTTCATATCACAATAAAAAGTTTCTTAAATGACATGGGCCTAGGAAGGGCCATGAATGAGCCAATTAACGAGTTACAGAAGCTGAGAGGCTCAGCTGTGCAGCTGCTGTTGGGTCTCTGTGAGATTTTCTGCCTTCCTTATTGCCACCATTTTACAGTAATAACCATTTCTAGAGCTAGCCTGAGCAAGTTTCTGTTTCTTACTATAAAAGAGCCTCATTAATACGTCCACAAATACAGCTACTGAAATGAATGAAATCCACAAATACACCTCCAGAAGGGCAGGGGATTTTGTACATTGCTAAATCCCCAGTGTCTAGAACAATATCTGTCACATAGTAAGTTCTTAATTTACATTTCTTGAATGAGTAAACGAATGAGCAGAGGAATAGCTGTAGAGGAAGGAAGGTGTAGAGCAAGAGACTTGCAAACACAGACATTTTTCAATGCAGCCTGACCAGAGTCAGGGGTGGGGGTCAGAGGATGAATAATGCCTCCTGGGAATGTCAGGAAAATGTCACAGAGGAGGAGATCTGAGAGCTGGGTCTTGAAGGATGAGTAGGAGTTTGCCAGGGAAAGAATACAGGAGAGTAGGATAGACAGAAATAGACACAGATAAAATCACACTGTTCTGAAAGAGGCTGGCATTCTTGGGGACCCTAAGAAGGCTCATGTGGCAGAAGGGCAAGGTCACAGTTGAGGATAAGTGAGAGATAAGGCTGGAGAGAGAAGCTGGGGATAGATGGAGAGGGTCACCTATTCCCAGCCAAGACATTGCAACTGACTCCCGTAGGAATCACAGCCAGGAGAGAATTTTCAGCAGGGGTCAAATTGGCTTTTTAGGAAGCTCACTTTGGCTGAGGCAAGGAGAGTTCCTCCTCTGAGTTCATGGGCCATCTCCTCTGTTGGTATCTACACGTCCTCTCCTCTATGTCTCTCTCTTTCTCCGCATTCTCTTCTCTCTCTCCCTCCCCCTGCCCCATGTTTTCATATCTAGATATCTCTTTTCTGCCTGTGGATTTCTTTCCATTTTTCTCTCAAGACATCACTCCTTGAAAATGTCCCTCAACCCCTTCCAGCTTACTTGTGCCCAAACAGCTTCGATTCCATCTTCAGGACTCGTTCATCTCCACCAGGCTGGAGTCCTTCATAAAGAAGTAACACAAGATTTCCTCTTGAACAACAAGCTCTTCCGGGCTTCACCAGTTACAGATGAGAAGCCTGGAGGAAGGGGAGTGTCTGAGCCACCCTCTACTTGGCCCAGAAAGAGTGAGCCACCACCCTCCAAGACCTGCATGGATCCAATGAAGCAGAAACAGCATGCTCTCCTCTCAGGCATCCTGATGCCACTCACAACGTGAAAGGGGCCAATGGCTCAGAAGCCACTGCCCTTCCGGTCTCCTCCAGCAAATCCTAATGCCCAGTTCTCATGCCGATGACCTTCAGCTCTGAAATGCTTCCTGGCATCTACCCATCCTCCCAGGGGCTGGACAACCAGGTCAGGGAGAAAACAGCCCCTCTACCATGCTGAGACAGGGACCCCGCTCCAGGACAATTCTCTTCCCTAAGACAAGAGGGTCAAACAGCGCTCCTAGACATGACCTCAGAGATGTGCAGCCAGGGCCCTGGCCCAATTTATCACCACAGGGCTATAATTAGGTTTGTTAACATACAGTCGAGTGTAGTCTTGTTGACTAGGAACTTAATCACATTACTATTGAGTTCCTGTACGCATTGCTCGGGGTGACTGTTTTACTTGCAGAGTTATAGCCAAGCCCAACGGGAGGAAATTAGCTTTGGACACAAGTTTGGAGGGGGGATCTTTTTCCTCCTGAGTTTGTCTCTCTCTCTCTCCCCCCTTCCATGTGAAAATATTTAGCAAACAGTGACAATGATGAAAAACAGTAGGAAACAAAATGTTCTACATTAGTATAAAACATGAAAAATGCAGAAGGACCCTTAGCGGTACAACATGTGTTATGCTGGCTGGCAGTCCATTAGCTCTGATAGACATTTCACTTACCTAAGTCAAATATAACAGTCGAGTATTCATTAATATAAGAAGGGGCTGTGGAATCAGAGCTACCATCTGGCTGGGCCGACAGAATAATCTACAACTCATGATTAGGTCTAAGGAGTGGGGTTTCACTTTAATCTTTCTCATTGCTCGAAATTTCCATCTGCGCAGTTCGGCACATCATTTTTCTTCAAGACAAATGTGCTGTTTTTCATGTTCCAAAATTAGATCAGAAGAAAACGATTAATCATGTCACGGCCTGGGAAAGGAAACAAAGCTCCGATACTCTCCTGCTCTCGCTCCCAGCTCCCGCCCCTCCCTGGCCCTGGACGGTTGCAAGTTTCGCTTTTCTCCCCCTCAACCTCTGGGTCTGCAGCACAACTTTGGGAGAGGCCGCTGCCCGCCAGGAGGAGGAGGGCGGGACTGCAGGGAGAGGCGTGGGGGCGCCCTGGGGCCCACGACGGGGCGCGCCCCTGCCTCCTCCCGCCACCTCTCCCTGGGGTCGCCCAGGCGGGCCCGCCCCGAGCCGTGCCGCCTGCCCCCCGAGTCGGAGTCGCGGGCCCGGCGTGACAGGAAGGGCCCGGAGCCCGCCTCCCGCGCGTCCCCTCCCGGCCGCCGCGGCCCTGTCTGTCAGGCAGCTCGCAAGTCATAACAAATCCCTGGCGCGGGCTGAAGCTGAGCATTTGCCGGAGCGTCATGGGGATGATGAATGACCCGTAGGCCTTTGAAGTGCTCTGCCAGTTCAGCTGGGTCCGCGGTGCTGACAGAGAAATATACACAACAGCGTAACCAATAATGAGAACATTAAACATTCCTGCGCCGTGACAGGCTGACAGAAAAACCCGGGCCCGCATCAATCATCGCGCAGATAGAACCCTGACAGGCGGCCCCTCGCTGACACCCCCTCCGCGCGCCCTCCCGGGCCTCCCCTTCTTCCTCTCCCGGGTCTCCCCTCTTTCTTTCTCTCCGGGCTCCCCGCCGCCCCTCCTCTCCTTCCCCACCCCTCCTCTCTCTTCCTTCCCCGCTTGGCTCAGTGTCCTCTGCCCTGTCCCCTGCCCCTGCCCTTGGGCGACTGCCTTCAGGGCCTCTCAGAGGTCAAGTGAGGTCTGGGCCACGTCCGTTCTGTGAGGCTGCCCGTGCCTGAACAGTGAAGAGATGCCACCCCAGAGTGAGAAGACTGCAGTCTTTGAGATTCAGCGTTAATAATTTGTGACTTTTCACCTATGCAAAAAAATAATAATAATACAATCACTTATATGAAACCTCATGTGGAACAAGAATCGAAGGTCGAACACCAGGCCCTTAGGGAAAGGGAGCTCCAGGGGAACCCTGTCCGCCCTCTTCTTTGGGCGAGGGTCTTTCGGAGTGTCTTTCTGTGTGACTTTGGCAAGGGATCCTTTTCTTTGTGCCAGCCCCAGCCTCGGCCCCTTTCATTTCAGCTAGATTTATCTGACTGAGATCTGATGTCTGGTCTGTCTGAAAGGGAAAAAACAGAGGAGAAACACAAAGATCTCTTCCTTTTCCTCCACCAGGAAATGAGATCTGCCCAGATAAGGCATGTGGGATGGACTCTCACCCCTTTCCCAAAGGAGATGCTGGTAACCTCTTAGCTCCTCCTCGGAGCCTCCAAATCCTCTCTGGACTTGGTTTCGGGTGCGTTTTTAGGATTGAGCCTCTACTGAGTCCTTGTGATGGTGGGGCATTCTCCCATTCCTGTCACATACAGACCACCCCTGCCAGGCCCACTGCCCACTGTCCCTGAGGGCTCAGGGAAGAGCCCTGGGCTGGCAGTAAAAGCCAGGGTTCTAGTCCCAGCCATGAGAATTTGGGCAAGTCCAGAACTTTCCTGGACCACAGCATGACAACGGAAGTCTCCACCTTAGGGTTCTTACAGATCTCTTTACATTCTCCAAATGCAAAGGGTTATTTTTCCCTCCTTTTATTCTTGGAGATTTTTTTTTTTTCCATTCTTGGCTTTTGAGGAGAGAAGAAACTCCTTGACTTTCCAAAACATCATGAAAAACTCCCCGTAACCTACACACACACACATGCACACACACACACACACACACACACACACACACAGATGGTGAGTGGACCGGGGGGCACTCTTTGATAATCCAAGGACAGAGGGTGTTGTGGGAAGTTAGACAGAAGCCTCAGGAAGACCAGTGCTTATGCTCTGAGGAAAAGCTAATGGACAGGACACTTCAAACCATTTGCATATTTGTTCAGCAGGGCTAGCTCAGGTGTGAAGAAAAGAGCATCTGCTGAGGCAACGTCTCCTCCACATGGCACAGGGTCATGTCCCTTCCTTCCTGCCTACCTGGAAAGGCCAGCTGCACTCCCACTGGCTCCAGTCAACTTGTTCCACCTGTCCTGGCCCACAATGACCTTGCCCTCCTCTGATGTCTTATGACCCCTGGCCCAGATGAGCCTCTCACCTGCTTAGCTAGACTTGAAGCTACTTGAGGGCAGGATGGTGCCATGCTTTGCTGTTCTCTGGGTCACCTGGGACCAGCAAGATATCTTGTTCTGAAATGCCTGCCCCACACACAGCCCCCTTCTCCAACGAACTGCCCCTACAGGCCAGCTGAAGGGGAAGAAGACCTCGGAAGCCGTGTTTATAATACAAATCCCTAACCCTTGCCACAACTGATGGGTCCAGTATTTAACACCTATCCCTGCAACCCATCGGATTCTCTCTTCCTTGAACATCTGAACTCAGCCACAGGTGGTGTGGAGCTCTTGAAAGTCACATAAGGGCTCGGGGCTGGGGCAGCCATTTTGAGCCATGTACATACATGCTGAGGAAGAAAAAAATACCAAAGCCAATGTTCACAGGGAAACAGAAGAACGAGGAGATAGGCAAAAAGAAGCAGACACGAGATCCCAGGGAGACCACAAGAAGACAGCTTAGCTTCTGTTTCTCCTCCCAAACTGCTGGACTTGCCTGTCCCCTGAGGTCCGGGTATCCTGTTTCTTGCTCTTAGGTGCCCGCGGAATCACTGGCCACTGGGAAAAACATATGACCCAGGCCTGGCCAATCATTCTATCCCATCTTCCTGCTAATAATGATTGGCCCAGGAATAGGCATGCGAACCATGTCGGACCAATCAGCGTCCTTCTCTGGGATTTTTGTATATTGATTCCAAAAGAGATATGCTCTTCAATCCTTTTGGATTGAGTATAGTAAGGCTAAGACCCCAGAGCTTCTAGCAGCATGGCTGCTGCTATCTGGAAGAAGCCAATGTATCGCAGCAGCAAATGACGACAAATCCCAATGCCTTTTTCCAGTCCATATATCTAGTCAAACCTGAAGCCCACTCCATGCTCGGCCTTCCCAACAAGTGAGTCAATGCATTCTCTTTCTTGCTTACTCTAAGTTTAGTTTGTTTTCTGTCTCTTGCAGTGAAAGAGAGCCCTCAGACTTGTGTTCAGGGAACACGTCAATTTAGGAGGATTCACCTAAAATAAACACATGATTCTACCCTCTTTTTATGTATATGTACATGAATAAGAACCCACTGAGGCAGAGAACAAGGAGGGCTGTGATGGCCTTTTCTGATCCTCTCCTCCCCCATGGTCCCCTCTGTGACCTCACCCCTCATGCCAGGGAGTCAGTCTGAATAGTCTGCATGGATCTAGCTATTTCCAGGCCAGGGCCAAACCACTTGAGCTTCTGAGTCTGTCAGTAATGGTACTTCCCTATCCGTGTGGTTTGTGCCTATCCCCAAGCAAGACACGAACAGGTACTGGGTACTGCAAGTGTCTGGTGGTCCTCACAGCCTCTGAATGAAGCTGTTTGTCTTGCCCCCACTGCCATCAAGCAGAAAGCCAGAGCTGCAGCTGACTCCTCCTCTACCTTGGACATAACCACAGGTCCCAATCTTCAGACACATTTTAATCTCAGAAGTCCTCCGGGCCAAAACTTGACCTCTGGATGTTCATCCTTATCCTACTCCTGGTATGATGACAAGATTCCTGGACCAATGGGAGAGACCAGGGCAGCAGCAGTTACAGTGAAATATGATTGGAGGGTTTCAGCTGACTACAAGTTTAAGATGAGCTAGCCTTGTGTGATAAGGTTTTTTGGGGATTTTTTTGAGACAGAGTCTCACTCTGTTGCCCAGGCTGGAATGTGGTGGTGCAGTCACAGCTCACTGCAGCCTTGAACCCCTGGGCTCAAGCAATCTTCCCCCTCAGTCTCCCAAGTAGCTGGGACTACAGGCATAAATCACCATGCCTGGCTAATTTTTCTATTTTTAGTAGAGATGGGGTTTCACCATGTTGGCCAGGCTGGTCTCGAACTCCTGGCCTCAAGAGATGCTCCTGCCTCAGCCTCCCAAACTGCTGGAATTACAGGCTTGAGCCACCACACCCAGCCATGATGTGGCTTCTTTAAAAAATAAAATTACAGGACATAGGCGTGGGCAAGGACTTCATGTCTAAAACACCAAAAGCAATGGCATCAAAAGCCAAAATCGACAAATGGGATCTCATTAAACTAAAGAGCTTCTGCACAGCAAAAGAAACTATCATCAGAGTGAACAGGCAACCTACACAATGGGAGAAAATTTTTGCAACCTACTCATCTGACAAAGGGCTAATATCCAGAATCTACAATGAACTCAAACAAATTTACAAGAAAAAAACAAACAACCCCATCAAAAAGTGGGCAGAGGACATGAACAGACACTTCTCAAAAGAAGACATTTATGCAGCCAAAAAACACATGAAGAAATGCTCCTCATCACTGGCCATCAGAGAAATGCAAATCAAAACCACAGTGAGATACCATCTCACACCAGTTAGAATGGCCATCATTAAAAAATCAGGAAACAACAGGTGCTGGAGAGGATGTGGAGAAATAGGAACACTTTTACACTGTTGGTGGGACTGTAAACTAGTTCAACCATTGTGGAAGTCAGTGTGGCGATTCCTCAGGGATCTCGATCTAGAAATACCATTTGACCCAGCCATCCCATTACTGGGTATATACCCAAAGGACTATAAATCATGCTGCTATAAAGACACATGCACACGTATGTTTATTGCAGCACTATTCACAATAGCAAAGAGTTGGAACCAACCCAAATGTCCAACAACGATAGACTGGATTAAGAAAATGTGGCACATATACACCATGGAATACTATGCAGCCATAAAAAATGATGAGTTCGTGTCCTTTGTAGGGACATGGATGAAACTGGAAAACATCATTCTCAGTAAACTATCGCAAGGACAAAAAACCAAACACCGCATGTTCTCACTCATAGGTGGGAATTGAACAATGAGAACTCATGGACACAGGAAGGGGAACATCACGCTCCGGGGACTGTTGTGGGGTGGGGGGAAGGGGGAGGGACAGCATTAGGAGATACACCTAATGCTAAATGACGAATTAATGGGTGCAGGAAATCAACATGGCACATGGATACATATGTAACAAACCTGCACATTGTGCACATGTACCCTAAAACCCTAAAGTATAATAAAAAAAAAAATAAATAAATAAAAAAATAAATAAATAAAATTAAAAAGATAAGCTAGGTTAGACTAGAGTATCATGTCCAAATGATGTTTTAGGAATTCTGAGAAACTGTAACACAGGCAAAGGTGATGAGCAGTCAGGAAATTCAGTCTTTGAGGAAAAGAAGAAAGACTTCAGGATGGCAAAGTGACATCTCCATCAACACCGAGAGGCCTGACACATGCTTGTTCTCCACGAAATGGCTGTGAAACCCCCAGGCACAGGCTGGCACATGGTTAGCACTAAAGAGCGGACGTTTCCTTCTAGCTTATCTGGTCCTGATTCATCAGAGGCAAAATCAGAGACCATGAAAGGGGCTTATAGGGAAGCAGTTTTTATCACAATCTAAGAACTTTTTGACAATCTCAACCATGCAATAATTGAAATGATCCCTTTGTAAGGTAATGCTCTCCCCATCACTACAGATATTCAAGCAGAGGCTGGATGATTAGCTCCCAGAAATGCTATAGAAGGAATCTCTAAATTGAATAGATGTTGGGCTTTCAGGGCTCTTTTTCAGTTCAATGACTTTGGCAGCCTCAGTTTCTCACTTTGTGAAGTGCATTTGAGACAACCCCTCTCATCTTCCTAAGTTTATGGATGTGGTAGATGGATTTTCCAAAGATGTAGTTGGTTATGTTTTCAAAAATGGCTGCAGCAGTATCTCCCATTCCACGTGCTCTTCTTACAACATAAACTTGCCTCTCTCCATGAAAAGAAGGAGGCTAATTCCCATCCTGTTCCATCTGAGCCTACTTGGGACTGCTTCCACCAATAAAATGTGGCAGAAGTGACACTAAGTGATTTCCAAGATCATAGAGAGGCCATGCAGCTTCTGGTAGCTCTCCAGCAATGCTGGTTCCTAGAATCCAGCTGCCATGGTGTGAGGAAGCCCAACTAGCTTGTACAGAGAGTTCACACAGAGAGGCCAACAGAGGTATCTGACCCACAGCCCAGCCAAGGTGCCAGCTGACAGCCAACATCATTCACCAAAAGAGAAAGAAGACTTATTCATAACAGCATTATTCTTGATAGCTAAAATATGGAGTAACCAACTTGTCCATTGATAGATGAATGGATAAACAAAATGGGGTATATGCACACAATGGCATATTATTCAGCCTTTGAAAGGAAGGGAATTCTGCAACATGATACATCACTAGTGAGCCTTGAGAATACTATGCTAAATGAAATAAGCCAGTCACAAAACCACAAATTCTGCATGGTTCCATTTCCAGGTGGTACCTAAAGTAGTCAAATTCATAGAGACAAAAAGTAGAATGGTGGTTGTCAGGGGCGGAGGAAAGAGAGAATGGGGAATTATTGTTTAGTGGGTACAGAGTTTCTGTTTTACAAGGTGAAGTGGTCTCAAAATAGATGGTGTGATGGCTGCACAGCACTATGAATGTGTTTAATAACACTGAACTGTACATTTAAAAATGGTCACAGGCCAGGTGCGGTGGCTCACGCCTGTATTCCCAGCACTTTGGGAGGTCAAGGCAGGCGGATCACCTGAGGTTGGGAGTTCGAGCATAGCCCAGCCAACATGGCGAAACCCCATCTCTACTAAAAATCCAAAAGTTAGCTGCAGTGCCAGCTACTTGGGAGCCTGAGGCAGGAGAATTACTTGAACTCGGGAGGCGGAAGTTGCCGTGAGCTGAGATCACACCACTGCACTCCAGCCTGGGTGACAGAGCAAAACTCCATCTAAAAAAATAATAATAATAATTGTTACCATGGTAAATGTTATGTGTACTTTACCACAATAAAAACAATTGAAAACGTGAATGAAGATGTTTCCAAAAGATTCCAGCCCCTAGTCTTTGAGTTGGCCCTGATGAAGTCTCAGAGACAAACCATTCTCAGTGTGCCCTATCCAAATTCCTGACCACAGAAACTGACATAATAAAATGATTTTGAGTGGTTTACTATGCAGCAGTAGTAACCGAACAATAGGGGCAAGATGGTCAGGACATGCTCAGAGACCTGTGGGCAGGAGGCAAGTCTAGGGCTGGGACTCAGTTATCACCCTCTATTGTGCCCTGGCCCTTCCTCTCCCCCAGCGTGGCCCTCTGTCCCACCAGATTTTATTACGATTTAAAACCAAGCCTTGCCCCTAACATAAACAGTCTTTGCTCCCACTCCTTCTCACCTCGGAAATCTTCTCTGGTCCCCCAAGTAGCAAGAAGTATTACAAGTGCAGGAGTTGTACTCATGGGAAAATTTACCCTCCAGCGCCACCCTCTTTCCATAGCTCTGGGGCAGTCTGTCTATGCCTCCAGCCTTCCCCATGGTAACTCACAAGAGAGCTGGGCCAGTTCAGAGAGGTCCATGGAAGTGGACCACTGCTGACAAAGCCAGATCAGCACCCCTCAACCAAGCGCCTGGTCCCTACTGTACCTGGTGCAGGCAGGTCACAGAAAAAACATGGATGCCTGGATGGAGGGGAAATTACACATGCAGCAAAGTTTAGGGAAAAATACTTTTTGTTCTATGACTCCCATTGAGACCCCCACCCATGAATTCAAAGTGTCAGTGAATTTCCCTCTTTATCCTGAGCCCAGTTTCCCATGGGCAAGTGTCCTGCATCATCACAGGTTCTGAGTCGCCCCCTTACCCTGAGTTGTTCCACAGCCCGCCTGCTGGGATTTGTGGAGCAAGCTGGGGCTCTGTAGGCCAAGTGGGTCCAGCTGGTGGCATATCTGAGTATCCACTGTATCTGTGACTGGTGAGTGGCAGGGAGCCCCAACACAAAAGGCAAGGTTCAGCTCCCAGCTGACCCTACTGGAGCCTTTGGGAAGCAGTCTGATTTGTTACTAGATGACTTGTTGCTGCTACTGTTTGGGAATTGATGGCTCAAGAGTTCTCCATGGTGATGGAGGACAGCGTGGTAAAGGCCTTGAACATGTAGCCCAACTGCACAGACTTCACCTGCCGCCCAGGTCCCAACATCATCTCACAGCTCCGAGGCCCCAGGCCCAGGCACACTTCCTCTACTCTTGTCTCATCTGCCTAGACCTAGGCAGTGCACCTCGGTCAAACCTCGGCTGGGGCCACCCCATCAGAACTTTACCCAAATTTCTGCAATTAACACTTCTGGTTCATTAAATAAATAAAAAGATTATGATCTTGCTGCCAATGTAACTGTGGCTCTTGAGACAAATCCCGACAGGGCAGGATCATCTGTGTTTGAACTCAGTGCCCCATGTGGCTTGGCTCACAGCTATGGCTAGTGCTGGAATGTCAGAGCCGTCCATCTCCACCTGCAGGGCAGTGATGTTTTCCTCGCTCAGCCTTGCATCTCCTTTCCTCTGGACAACACCGTATCTAACCATGCACAAGAGTGGGCAGGGGGCCCCAGCAGACTGACCCCGGTACCCTATCCTGGACAGTGAATGGTCCAGGGTTAAGCACATGTCCCCAACTTGGACAATTGGAGTCCTTCCTCAGGAATTTGCAACTAGACTCAGGGATAGATATCCTTCATCCTCCAGGGGCATGGATATGAGGTCATAGCTTTGGCAGCCATGACCTGATGTGAGGAAAAGCTGGGCGGAGGGAATGAAATCAACACAGAGCAGCAGAATGAGGAGGGAGACCTGGACCCTGATCTTGTCGGAGGCCCTGGTCCACTCACTCCTGCCCTGCTCAAGGCTCACTCTGTTCAACCTACTCTCAGGAAGCCTTAAGTCACAGGTCCAGAAAGTATCACCAAGGCCAGACCCTGGGAAGTAGGTATGGGAGGGTAGGTAACAGGAATGGGAGACTGAGGAATGAAATGGAAAGAAATCCCAGGAGAGAGTAGAGGGTGGCCTCAGGGCAGGCTGGAGAGAAAGCCAGAAGGAGGGTCAGGAAAGGATGGGGAGCAGGCATGCATCCAGGCTGGTAGATGGCTATGTCCCCTAGGACCAGGGGACAGCAGCAACTGGAAGATGGGAGAGAAGAACATAGTGTGCTTGTGTTCAGATATTGTAGGGGAGAAGCCTGTAGTGGGGAGAGACATGATAGAAGAGCATTACAATCTCCCTGAGCTGGGGCCAGGGAGCTGCAGCATGGGAGGTGGCAGACTGGTGGCAGCCGCCCAACAGATGGTCACCACCATAAGCACAAGGAGAGGACCAGGACCCCCTCCTGCTAGGATCAGAAGCTGACCATGCAGAGGGCACTTCTGACCCCACGGGGGCAGAGACAGACTGGCTCAAAGCAAGTAGAGGCTGCAGAGTTCCGCATACTTGTCTGGCATTCTTCCCAGCTGACCCACCTGCAGATTCCAGGGTCATGCCCCTTCAGCTGGAACCTCCACATCAGGGTACATGAGACACCAGGATCACACCTCACTCCCAGTGGTGGGAGCTTAAGGAACACAAAAAGGTTTGCAATAGCTGCTAGGAGTGTCACAAGTAAATTAGAAAGACACAGTTCACACACAACTGTGAGGATGTGCGGCTTCAGTGGAGGAGGCCAGCTCCTTCTGGAGAGGCGATGCAGCCCCTCTGTCTCAGCCCTGGCCCCCTGTAAGCCCTGGAAGCCAGGAGGTTGGTGTGGGACACCTTTCCCCCAAGAGAAGAGACAATACAAGGAAGAAACGGCAGCAACACTGACCATATATTGGGGGCTTCTCATGCACCAAGTCTCTTCCCAGCATCTGATGTGCATCTCAGTCAGGCTTCACAGCACCCCTATGAGCAGGTACAATCCATTATCCTCATCTCACAGAAGAGAAAACGAAGACACAGAAAAGCTAAGCAACTTGTCTAAGGTCACAGAGAAGAGAAGAGGCAGTTTTCTGGCTCCGTTCTATCTTGCTCCAAGGGTGGAGAAGAAAGCAGGAGGAAGCCACGGGAACATGACCCATGCCAGTGGGGCTCATAGAGCAACATGGGCTCCACACACAG